>NC_091988.1:79190163-79504063 GCF_044704955.1 Pristiophorus japonicus | reverse complement strand
ACTGGTTCCCTCTTATCCACCCTGCTCATTACATCCTCAGAGAATTCCAGCAAATTTGTCAAACATGATTTCCCTTTCATAAAACCATGCTGACTCTGATTGATTGAATCATGCTTTTCCAAATGTCCTGCTACTGCTTCCTTAATAATGGACTCTAGCATTTTCCCACAACAGATGTTAAGCTAACAGGTCTATAGTTTCCTGCTTTTTGTCTGCCTCCTTTTTTAAATAGGGGCGTTACATTTGCGGTTTTCTGCTGGGACTGCCCCAGAATCCCGTGAATTTTGATAGATTACAACCAATGCATCCACTATCTCTGCAGCCACTTCTTTTAAGACCCTAGGATGTAAGGCATCAGGTTCAGGGGACTTGTCCATCTTTAGTCCCATTATTTTATCTAGTATTACTTCATCAGTGATAGTGATAGTATTAAGTTCCTCCCTATCTATAGCCCCTTGATTATCCACTCTTGGGATGTTTTTAGTGTCTTCCACCGTGAAGACCGATACAAAATATTTGTTCACGTCTCCGCCATTTCCCTGTTCTCCATTATTAATTCCCCAGTCTCATCCTTCAGGGGACCAACATTTACTTTATCCTCTCTTTTCCTTTTTATATACCTGTAGAAACTATCTGTTTTTATATTTCTTGCTAGTTTACACTCATAATCTATCTTCCCTCTCTTAATCATTTTTTTAGTCGTTGTCTGCTAGCTTTTAAAAAATTCCCAATCCTCTGGCCTCACACTAGCTGAGCTGTACTTATCAAGACTTAATATATTACTCCAAATCCATGAGCCCTATTCTTGGCCGGGATTTTACTTACCTGGGCGAGTCTGGCGCGGGCGATGTCGGTGGTGGGTCGCGGCCCCAGTGCTGGCTCCATCCCACTGTCCGAAATGTACTTACATTACTAGGTCTTGTTAAGCTTGCCCAGTGCGTTTCCAGGCCCAATTAGAAGAAACAGTTCTGTTGGCGTCATTCATCACGCATCATCAGCCGATTTCCTTAAAGGGACCATGGTCACATTTCTTTTGACGTTTGTGCTGTCGGTGTTCTACAGTATTGAAGTGCTGCAAACACTGACAATGACTGCACAGAGGCAGAGGGCTGCACCCAGGTTCTCCTATGACTCCCTCGATATGGTTATGGAGGTGAGTTAGAGCACGCAGGGAGATCCTCTTCCCTTCCGATGGGTGGAAGAGACCTCCTCAGGAGACCAAAATAGCGTGGTTGGAGATTGCAGAGGAGGGCACAAGCTGGGGTGTGTTCAGGAGGTCCTGGCTGCAGTGCCACAAATGTTTCAATGATCTCATTAGATCAGGAAATGTTAGCACAAAGCCACAATCAACTGCATCCTCCTGTGCCTCTCATCACATCCCCATCACACTGCCTTCCCTACCCTATCCCTATCCCTTGGCAGAGGGGTCAACAACCAGGGAACATAGATTTAAAGTAATTGGGGGGAGGTTTAGAGGAGATATAAGGGGAAATGTCTTCACCCAGAGGGTAGTGGAAATCTGGACCTCGCTGCCTGAAAGGGTGGTAGAGGCAGAAACCTTCACCACAATTAAAACGACTTTGATGTGCACTTAAAGTGCCGTAACCTACAGGGCTACGGACCAAAAGCCGGAAAGTGGGATTAGGCTGGATAGCTCTTGGTCAGCCGGCGCGGACATGATGGGCTGCAATGGCCTCCTTCTGTGCTGTAAATTTCTATGTTTCTACTCCTGCACTTCCTTATTCACACCAACATATCTTGCACCTCCACCCATCCCTCACTCTCCTACATTATCACATCCTCATCTCACTAGCCACCCCTTGTCCTCACCCTCATCCTAGTGCAATCATACCAACTAGCAGCACACAAGGGTAGCCACTTGGGTGTTTTATCCAATGTTTATGTAAAGTTTGTACAAATGTGCTGTTAAACATTGGAATCTTTATTTTCAACACTTTCTGGTTTTGGACAGATTTGTGTGCATCTTTGGAAGTAGCTTAATCAGTTACAATGAATGGTGAAACATAATGGTACCGCCCCCCCACCGCCCCCATCCCGGTCGCTGCCCGCAATGATGATAAGTGTGAAAGGAATGGCTTGGACATTGTAGGCATGATTTATGGTGTTGGTGTGGGGTGGTGTCAACCTGGCACATCAGGTGACAGCCAAGTGAGTGTACAGCATAAAGTTAAGTAAATTTGTCCCTGGCCTCCTGGGCAGCAATATGCTTGGGTGCTAATGCCCTCTGTCCTGTGCAGAATCAGGTGATTGCGGAACAGGTTCGTGTTATTGTTGGTGCTGCTGGTGTGCCTGGTGCTGCTGCTGTTGAGGCTCATCGTGATCTGATTCTGAGGACCAAGGTGAGAGAGTATAAACAGCAGATGAGAATAGATGGCAGATGAAGTACATGTGACAGAAGCGATCTGTCAATGGTGAGAGAGGAAATGAGGTGAGACTGGATGGAGACTTTGGTGGAAACACTTGCAGCCTGCTGATTCTGGTCTTGAGATGCAGTGAAGAGCAATTTGTGGCTAAGGAAAATGCTCATCTGTCAGTTAGGAGCTTTTACTGTACATTTGAAGCTATCAAGGAATCCCTTTAAGGGAGGGAAGGGCCCTTTGAACTCGGCAGAGAAATATACACTTAAGTACCTAAGGCAAAATGGCCGCCTCCTTCTGGGGATGAGGGGGTTGACTTATGAGGAAAGATTGAGTAGGTTGGGCCTCTACTCATTGGAATTCAGAAGAATGAGAGGTGTTCTTATCGAAACGTATAAGATTATGAGAGGGCTTGACAAGGTGGATGCAGAGAGGATGTTTCCACTGATGAGGGAGACTAGAACTAGAGGGCATGATCTTAGAATAAGGGACCGCCCATTTTAAACAGAGATGAGGAGAAATTTCTTCTCTCTGAGGGTTGTAAATCTGTGGGATTTGCTGCCTCAGAGAGCTGTGGAAGCTGGGACATTGAATAAATTTAAGACAGAAATAGAAAGTTTCTTAAACGATAAGAGGATAAGGGGTTATGGGGAGTGGGCGGGAAGTGGAGCTGAGTCCATGATCAGATCAGCCGTGATCTTATTGAATGGCGGAGCAGGCTCGAGGGGCCGTATGGCCTACTCCTGTTCCTATTTCTTATGTTCTTATATTCTTATGACAGAGTGTGTGACTTTCATACCCTGGTGTACTTATTCCTGCCCTCCAATCGCGCTTCGCTTGAAGACTACACTTGCTTTTGACTCTCTCTCTCCAAACTGAAGATCAACTAAACTTGCTAATAATAGAAGAGAGTAGAGCCTGGTGGGGAGGAGGGAGGGGCAACGAAAGACCTGAGCAGGTCGGAGGAGAGGAAGCCTTTAGATTGTTTATTAGAGCAAGGGGAGGAAATGTTGAGTTGCCTTGCCCCTCCCATGGAAGAAGGCCCCTTTGGTAGTAAGAAGCCTTGATACTTGGCCTTGAAATTATATTGTGGGTTAATGGTATATGAACACTGAGCACTTTGAAACGGATCAAATAGCAGAGAGAGGAATTTCATATTAAATGTGTTGAGCATCCATAGGCCTCTACCCCGTAGCGTAAATTCCAAGCCCTTGGGATTACTTTCAGAAAGCTGATTTCACAGCATCAAGCTATCAAGAGACAGCCTCGCCCACGTGTGCCAATCAGGAAATTGAGGGCGCACTGCTATGTAAAAATGGTGGCAGCACATCAATTACCAGAAATTACCAGAAACTCAACATTTGCAGTAACTCCTCTTTGCCAGTGATTTGTTATCGCAAAATGTATGTTCATGTTTTCTCACTGCCTTATGGGAACATTTTATGCCAAGCTAGTACACGGGAAGCAATCGTATCACATGCGGGAAGTGTAGGAATACAGATGAATGTCACACCGCAAGCTAGGTGTAGTAAAGTTATAAACCTGTTCTTTACAATCGGGCTTGTGATTCTTGCTGTATCAAGCTCAAAGAAAACTCCTTGGCCCAATCTAATATACTAGTATTTTAGCTCTTATACTGGCAAGAGTTAAATGATTGCAGGTCTGCATAAAAAGGATGCAGAGCAAAAAGCTGAAGTCTCCATACATAAACAATGGTGACAAGAGAGTTGGCAAGTGACTGAATATATATGTATATA
Source organism: Pristiophorus japonicus (assembly GCF_044704955.1). NCBI lineage: Eukaryota > Metazoa > Chordata > Chondrichthyes > Pristiophoridae > Pristiophorus > Pristiophorus japonicus. The sequence goes on along the minus strand of NC_091988.1, from coordinate 79,499,928 downwards.
AAGTGTAACTATCAAATCCCAGGGTTCCAATCATGGCTATTTTAGCTAATAATTAAGGGAAGAACTGTCATGAATAAAGGCAGGAGCTCATTGAGTGCCTTTGACTCTAAACTGAAGTAGTTTGACTCTAAACTGAAGTAGTTTGGCTCAAGGGATCGTATTCTGTGTGTTTGCGATCCAATTACGCTAATCCTTAGTTTCTGTTCAGGAGCTAATAGAAAGTTTAGCCAGAGTAAAAACTGATTCAACAGCTCAAGTATAAAGTGCAGGAAATTCTAAGATAAAACGCTGTTACAACTAGTGTTGTCTCATTGTTTAAAAATATCAATTAACCACAATTTTCTGTTTTATGTCCTGTAACCATGGTCCTATCAGCTTTGACCTCCACCCCTCCTTTTACACCATGGGGCAGACGTTGACTTTGTGCGTTGGTGTAAAATGGTTGACAGCCTGTTTCATGTTTCTCCCGATTTATATTTCCATCGGGAGAGATGTAAAACAGGCTGCCGACTCACTATCACCTGCTTTACATTGCACAAAGTCTTGGGCTGGATTTTCTGTTTTAAGGATTTCCGGACCCAATTCGTGGCGGACCGCAAAAGTTAGCGCCGGGATAACGTTAGTAACACAGCGAGGAAGTTTCGGCGAGAGAGAGCTCCGGAGGAGAGTTGGCGTTAAGTCCGGCATTGCACGTCAGAGTCTGTGCGCCAGAGCCGAAACTTCCGGCAGTGAAGGAGGTGGCCATTTTGCCCATGCGCTTTTTTTTTCGCCTTAGACACTGTCACTCACAGAGGAGGAGCGAGTGGCAGCCCTCATTGGTGACGCAGGTCAGACAGCTGCCCGTGGGATTGCTGAGCCCCTCTCGGATACTGAGGGTAAGTAAGTGGATCGCGTGACTCAAAACACGACATTGAGACATGTAATGGAGTAGCAGTGATCCTTCAAATGAGCCTGTGCTATGCGACCTTCCTCATTTCAGCCTGACCCCCCCCCCCCCCCCCCCCCCTGCTGCTAACCACTCCAGAGGCTCTGCATCCCTCGAGGGAGCCCTCCACATCACGCCATCATCTGGAGGAGGAGGAGGAGATGGATGACACAGCTCCGGCGGAGCATCTCAGCCCACCTGATGTCCCATCAGGACTCAGCTCATTGGGAAGACTCTGTGTTCCCAGGGTTTGAGGACTCGGATGCTCCTGGGCCCAGTGGCATGTAGCAGCGCAGTGCTGGGGTGGAATCCTACAGGCCAGCTCTCCGAAGGGTGAGTTGGCAAACTTGGTCTGCTAACAGACAGGCAGACCTAGAACTGGACCTGGTGGCAATGTCTAGGGCAACCACAGAGATGCACCGTGAGATAATTGATGCATTGGGACGGATCCCCATGAGCATCGACAAGCTCGTGAGGTAGGGCCGCAGATTGTCGCTGCGAGCCGTGACTCCAGCGAGGCCATCATTGCCCACACACAGAGGCTGGTGGCCTCGAGCAGTAATAGTGGAGTTCCAGAGAGTGTGGCGTGTGCCCTTGAGCACTTGGAAGATTCGGGCACAAGCTCTGCTTCAGTTTGGGCAAGTGATGCAGTCCATGTATGCCTCCATACTCTGTGTTCTCCACAGTCCCACGGGGAAGTGATGGTGCCAAATCAGGACAGCAAGGATGTCCTTCACATCGTGCTCTGGTTGCTAAGGCCCATGGAAATGGGAGGTGCTTGCATTCCTCAGGATGACAACATCCTGTCTCCCCCCCACTCACTCTTCAACCAAGCACCAACAACGGTTGACACCCAAATCACCTGTGACTGGCAACGCCGAGGAAGAGGTGAGCCAGTCAGAAGCCAGAGCTGCTCCAGTGCGTCCTCAGACGCCGTCTCCATTGTCTCAGCCCCCAAGACAGCAGCCCTCTAGCAGCCTTGCTGCATGCCCTGGTGCCACATTGAGGAGAAGCAGCAGGCATGGGAGGGAGATGAAGGGAAGGGGGCAAAACACACTAGCCCTAAGCAGTTGGGTGTTCCAAGATTATAGACTATTGCAGTGTGGCTTGTTCATGAACGCTGCACATTGTACAATGCAGGATGCGGATTTCATTTTTCTATGTGTGTCTCCATTCAATTATTGTCAGCTTTGTTGTGGGGGGGGGGGGGGGGGCGAGGTTGAGACTGTTACATTTTTGATTAAAAATTTGTTTACACAGAGGCTGGCAGCCTCGAGCAGCAATAGTGGAGTTCCAGAGAGTGTGGTGTGTGCACTTGAGCACGTTGCAGATTCGGGCACACCACAGGCACAAGCTCTAGTGTCTCATTTGCAGAGTAAGTGGGGGAATAGCCAACATGGTGGCATAGAGTGGCGAGGCATTGTTCAAACCTCCCATTCCTCGTTCAAGCAAATCGGGTAATGATGGGTTGCTGACGTAAGGCTCTTGCAGCGGCCACATCTCCACTCTGCCTCCCTTGTGGTTGTGGTGGTCGCGGTATGGGCTCCTCGCCAGGCTCCTCTTCTCGTCTTCCTCCTGCTCCTCCTCCTGAGGTGGTCCTGCAATCCCCAGTGGCAATGCCTGTTCCCTGATGATGGCTAAGTTGTGTAGCATGCAGCACACCAAAATGAACTCAGAGACTTGCTGAGGGGAGTATTGAAGGGAGCCTCCAGAGCAGTCCAGGCATCGGAAGCGCTGCTTCAGCATGCCAATTGTCTGTTCGACGATATTACGGGTGCTTGCATGGCTGTCATCATAGCGATGCTCGGCTTCTGTGGCAGGGTTCCAGAGAGAGGTCATGAGCCAGATGGCCAGGCCGTATCCTTTGTCCACGATCAGCCAGCTCTGACATTGTGCTTGTCGCTGAAACATGTGTGAGACACTGCTCTCACGCAAGATGGCAGCATCATGTGTGCTCCCTGGATAGCAGGCATTAACTGTGAGGATATGCTGAGTGTGGTCACAGACCAGCTGAACGTTTAGAGAGTGGTATCTGTTGTGTATGCAGTAACTGTTAGACTGAGTACTGTTTAACTTCAAGAGGTATAACCTTGGCTCTGCTTTATTAAGCCCCAAAGTGACTAATGTACAAAATGGCTGGCCTTTTATACTTGGGCTGCACACACGCGCATGCAGATCAATGGCCTCCAACAGTGATGCCATCTAGTGGCTAGTGTTCCCAAAAGTACATACATGACAATACCCCCCTCTGAGATATTAACACAGTCTTTTACAAATTGAGGCGGTCCGCTGTTTTACGCTCCCGGGTTGACCATCTCAGTTCAACTCCAGCCTTGGGTGAGTGTTCAGAGTCTGTTGTGATTGGTGGCAGGGTGGCTGACCTGGTGGGAGTGGCAATGGCCATGTCAGAGATTGAAAGTCCATTTTCATTGAACATGTCAATGATTGAAAGTCCTGATTCACTGATGACCACTGAGTCCTCTGATGACTGGGGATAGGTTGGTTGGTCTTCGATTGTCTCTTCCTCTGACTGTTCCGGTTCATCTGTGTGCCACAGCTTTGTCTGATCCATATGTTTCCTGCATGCTTGCCCACTTTTGAGCTTGACAATAAATACTCTGTTGCCCTCCTTGGCCATGACAGTACCAGCGATCCACTTGGGACCCTGACCATAATTCAGAACATATACCCGATCATTTACAGAAATATCGCTTGACACAGCTGCACGATCGTGATACCCTTGCTAACTATGTCTTCTATATTCAAGATGATTATTCAAGTCAGGATGTACAAGAGATAGCTTGGTCTTAAAACCTCTCTTCATCATTAATTCAGCAGGCAAGACCCCGGTAAGTGTGTGTGATCTTGTCCTGTAACTAAGCAGTATGCATGACAGGCGGGTCTGCAGTGACCCTTGGGTTACTCGCTTCATACGATGCTGAGAATGATATGAATAGCACATTTAGCGAGTTGGTTACACCGCAGGTAAAGGGTACACAGCCAGATAGTAAATGGGTGACCAACAGGAAGAGCACTGCAAGGAAGGTAGTGCAGTGGTTCCCTGCGGTCATCCCCCTGTAAAACAGATACACCGCTTTGGGTACTGTTGCGGGGGATGACTCATGAGGGGAGGGCAGCAGCAGCCAAGTTCATGGCACCATGGCTGGCTCTGCTGCACAGGAGGGCAGGAAAAAGAGTGGGAGAGCGATAGTGATAGGGGATTCAATTGTAAGGGGAATAGATAGGCGTTTCTGTGGCCGCAACCGAGACTCCAGGATGCTATGTTGCCTCCCTGGTGCAAGGGTCAAGGATGTCTCGGAGCAGGTGCAGGACATTCTGAAAAGGAAGGGTGAACAGTCAGTTGTCATGGTGCATATAGGTACCCACGATATAGGTAAAAAAACGGGATGAGGTCCTACGAGACGAATTTAGGGAGCTAGGAACTAAATTAAAAAGTAGAACCTCAAAAGTAGTAATCTCAGGATTACTACCAGTACCACGTGCTAGTCAGAGTAGGAAGCGCAGGATAGCTCAGATGAATACGTGGCTTGAGGAGTGGTGCAAAAGGGAGCAATTCAAATTCCTGGGACATTGGAACCGGTTCTGAGGGAGATGGGACCAGTACAAACCGGACAGTCTGCACCTGGGCAGGACCGGAACCAATGTCCTAGGGGGATTGTTTGCTAGTGCTGTTTGGGAGGAGTTAAACTAATATGGCAGGGGGATGGGAACCTATGCAGGGAGACAGAGGGAAATAAAATGGATTCAGAAGCAATAGATAGAAAGGAGAATAGTAAAAGTGGAGGGCAGAGAAATCCAAGGCAAAAAACAAAAAGGGCAACATTATAGCAAAATTCTAAAGGGGCGAAGTGTGTTAAAAAGACAAGCTTGAAGGCTCTGTGCCTCAATGCGAGGAGTATTCGGAATAAGGTGGATGAATTAACTGCGCAGATAGCAGTTAACGGATACGATGTGATTGGCATCACGGAGACATGGCTCCAGGGTGACCAAGGCTGGGAACTCAACATCCAAGGGTATTCAGCATTTAGGAAGGATAGACAGAAAGGAAAAGGAGGTGGGGTGGCGTTGCTGGTTAAAGAGGAAATCAATGCAATTGTAAGGAAGGATGATGTGGAATCGGTATGGGTGGAGCTGTGGAATTCCAAAGGGCAGAAAACACTAGTGGGAGTTGTGTACAGACCACCAAATAGTAGTAGTGAGTTTAGGGACAGCATCAAACAAGAAATAAGGGATGTGTGCAATAAAGGTACAGCAGTAATCATGGGCGACTTTAATCTACATATTGATTGGGCTAACCTAACTGGTAGCAATGCGGTGAAGGAGGATTTCCTGGAGTGTATTAGGGATAGTTTTCGAGACCAATATGTCGAGGAACCAACCAGGGAGCTGGCCATCCTAGACTGGGTGATGTGTAATGAGAAGGGACTAATTAGCAATCTTGTTGTGCGAGGCCCTTTGGGGAAGAGTGACCATAACATGGTAGAATTCCTTATTAAGATGGTTAGTGACAAAGTTAATTCGGAAACTATGGTCCTGAACTTAAGGAAAGGTAACTTCGATGGTATGTGGCGTGAATTGGCTAGAATAGACTGGCAAAGGATACTTAAAGGGTTGACGGTGGATAAGCAATGGCAAACATTTAAAGATCACATAGATGAATGTTAGCAATTGTACATCCCTATCTGGAGTAAAATAAAACTGGGAAGGTGGCTCAACCATGCCTAACAAGGGAAATTAAGGATTGTGTTAAAGCCAAGGAAGAAGCATATAAATTGGCTAGAAAAAGCAACAAACCTGAGGACTGGGAGAAATTTAGAATCAACAGAGGAGGACTATAGGTTTAATTAGGAGGGGAAGCTTGCAGGGAACATAAAAACTGACTGCAAAAGCTTCTATAAATATGTGAAGAGTAAAAAATTAGTAAAGACAAACATAGGAGGTCCCTTGCAGTCGGATTCAGGTGAATTTCTAATGGGGAACAAAGAAACGGCGGACCAATTGAACCAATACTTTGGTTCTGTCTTCACGAAGGAAGATACAAATAACCTTCCGAATGTACTAGGGGACAATGGGTCTAGTGAGAAGGAGGAACTGAACGATATCCTTATTAGGCGGGAAATTGTGTTCAGGAAATTGATGGGATTGAAGGCTGATAAATCCCCGGGGCATGAGAGTCTGCATCCCAGAATACTTAAGGAAGTGGCCCTAGAAATAGTGGATGCATTGGTGATCATTTTCCAACAGTCTATCGACTTTGGATCAGTTCCTATGAACTGGAGGGTAGCTAATGTAACACCACTTTTTAAAAAAGGAGGGAGAGAGAAAACAGTGAATTATAGACCGGTTAGTCTGACATCAGTAGTGGAGAAAATGTTGGAATCAATTATTAAGGATGAAATAGCAGCGCATTTGGAAAGCAGTGACAGGATTGGACCAAGTCAGCATGGATTTATGAAAGGGAAATCATGCTTGCCGAATCTTCTGGAATTTTTTGAGGATGTAACTAGCAGAGTGGACAAGGGAGAACCAGTGGATGTGATGTATTTGGACTTTCAAAAGGCTTTTGACAAGGTCCCGCACAAGAGATTAGTGTGCAAAATCAAAGCGCATGGTGTTGGGGGTAATGTACTGACATGGATAGAGAACTGGTTGGCAGACAGGAAGCAGAGAGTTGGGATAAACGGGTCCTTTTCAGAATGGCAGGCAGTGATTAGTGGAGTGCCGCAGTGCTCAGTGCAGGGACCCCAGCTCTTTACAATATACATTAACGATTTAGATGAAGGAATTGAGTGTAATATCTCCAAGTTTGCGGATGACACTAAACTGGGTGGCGGGGTGTGAGCTGTGAGGAGGACGCTAAGAGGCTGCAGGGTGACTTGGACGGGTTAGGTGAGTGGGCAAATGCATGGCAGAGTATAATGTGGATAAATGTGAGGTTATCCATTTTGGGGACAAAAACACGAAGGCAGAATATTATCTGAATGGTGGCAGATTAGGAAAAGGGTAGGTGCAATGAGACCTGGGTGTCATGGTTCATCAGTCACTGAAAGTGGGCACGCATTGATATGTTGGCCTTCAAAGCTAGGGGATTTGAGTATAGGACAGGGAGGTCTTAATGCAGTTGTACAGGGCCTTAGTGAGGCCTCACCTGGAATATTGTGTTCAGTTTTGGTCTCCTAATCTGAGGAAGGACATTCTTGCTATTGAGGGAGTGCAGCGATGGTTCACCAGACTGATTCCAGGGATGGCTGGGCTGTCATATGAGGAGAGGCTGGATCAACTGGGTCTTTATTCACTGGAGTTTAGAAGGATGAGAGGGGATCTCATAGAAACATATAAGATTCTGATGGGACTGGACAAGTTAGATGAGGGAAGAATGTTCCCGATGTTGGGGAAGTCCAGAACCAAGGGACGTAGTCTTAGGATAAGGGGTAGGCCACTTAGGACTGAGATGAGGAGAAACTTCTTCACTCAGAGAGTTGTTAACCTGTGGAATTCCCTACCGCAGAGAGTTGTTGATGCCAGTTCGTTGGATATATTCAAGAGAGAGTTAAATATGGCCCTTACGATTAAGGGGATCAAGGTATATGGAGAGAAGGCGGGAAAGGGGTACGGAAGGAATGATCAGTCATGATCTTATTGAATGACGGTGCAGGCTTGAAGGGCCGAATGGCCTACTCCTGCACCTATTTTCTATGTTTCTATACTCTGCTTTATGATTTGGACAGCACGTTCTGCTTGCCCATTGGATTCAAGTTTGAACAGTGCTGACCTTACATGTTTGATGCCATTGAGTTTCATGAACTCTTGAAACTCCATACTGGTGAAGCACGATCCGTTGTCGCTAACAACGATGTCAGGCAGACCATATGACACTGAGATTCTCAATGGTAGCTGTGGATGTGCTAGATGACATGATTATACACTCTATCCACTTCGAATATGCATCCACCACAACTAAAAACATCTTCCCCAGGAAGCGACCTGAAAAGTCGATGTGGATCCTGGACCATGGTTTGGACGGCCACGACCACAGACTCAGCGGCGATTCCGCTGGTGCTTTGCTGAGCTCCATGCAAGTGTTGCACTGATGCACACATGATTCCAGCTCAGAGTCAATTCCCGGCCACCATGCATGAGACCTGGCAATGGCTTTCATCATTACAATGCCGGGATGTGTGCTATGTAGCTCATGTACAAATTTCTCTCTTCCTTTCTTGGGCATAACAACATGATTGCCCCACAGTATATAATCTGACTGAATAGACAGTTCACCTTTGCGACAGATGTAAGGTTTGGTCTCCTCGCCTATTTGCTTAGTTATGGCAGACTAATCACCTTTGAGGATGCAAATTCACTACCGATAAAATCGGGTCCTAGCTGGTCCAGGTCTTAACTTATTGAGCCGTGACAGGGGTTCCTTCACTCTCAAAAGCATCCATAACTATTGGTGTGGGCAATGGCAGACAGCTCAAACCATCGGCACATTTCTCGGTGCCAAGTCTATGGCGAATGACATAATCATAAGCGGATATTGCCAGCGCCCACCTCTGGATGCGGGATGAAGTATTGGTATTGATACCTTTGTTTTCAAAGAACAGTGAAATGAGTGGCTTGTGATCTGTCTCCATACACACAGGCTAGTGCTTCTTTCTTTGCCATGCTGTAGGCTCTTTCCGCTTTAGACAAACTTTTTGAAGCATACGCGACTGGTTGAAGTTTACCCGACTCATTAGCTTGTTGGAGAATGCAACCAATTCCATATGACGAAGCATCACAAGCCAATACTAAATGTTTACATGGGTCATAATGTACCAGCAGCTTGTTAGAGCAAAGCAGATTAGTGGCTTCCTCAAAAGCTCTGTCTTGAGACGCACCCCACACCCTGTTGTCGACTTTTCTTAGCAGCATGTGCAGTGGTTCTAATAAGGAGCTCAATTTAGGTAGGAAGTAGTTGAGTAGACCCAGGAATGAACGCAGCACCGTCACATTCTACGGCTTGGGTGCATTCTTGATGGCCTTGGTTTTCGTGTCCGTGGGCCTGATGCCGTCGGCAGCAATTTTTCTCCGCAGGAATTCGACCTCTGGTGCCATGAAGATGCACTTCAAGCATTTCAGTCTGAGTCCCACTTTGTCTAGATGATGTAGAACCTCTTCCAGCTTGTTCAGATGTTCCTAGGAGTCATGACCTGTGATCAGGATGTCATCTTAGAACACGACGGTTCTGGGAACGAACTTCAGTAGACTCTCCATATTCCTCTGAAATATTGCTGCAGTCGAGTGAATTCCAAAAGGGCACCTGTGATAAATGAACAGTCCTTTATGCGTGTTAATGCACGTAAGTATCTTCGACGTTGTAAGGGGAAAATGGGAAGGCTTCTCCTCCCACGAGTGGGCCCCCTGATATAGAGGGTCGACGCTCGCCCCAACCCGCGTAGCAGTTCTCGAAGTTAGCAGACAGAGACGGATGGCAAGGTATAACGATCTTTAATTACGAATGTCCGGGAACATCTCTCATCACAGCCGCCTGGGAGTGGAGATGGTCTCCGAACAGCACAATCATACAACTTTTATACATTTCAAAAACCCCTCCGTTCCCTGGTAAGACCTCTCTCTAGATCTCTAATTGGACGATCTTATCAGTGCTACTTCTCTAATTGGACTATCTTATTAGTGCTACTTTGGATTGACAGGCCAAGACCCTCGTGACCACCTTAGGCCGTGACTAGAATGACTTCATTAGGTCAGAATTTGTTGATTCTCCTTGATGCCCATGAGTCTGCCTCGAGCCTCTTCGCAAGGTCTTATCAATGTCTGTTTAGGTTCTCACATCGTATCCTGTCGGAATATTATTGAATTAATAGCTTCTGGAGCCTTGGTACTGGAATGTACAAGGCCTAAGAGAGGCCTTTTACCTCCTTATGGATTGGTGCAGGAACCAGCACTTTAACCCTTGTCCCGCCGGTACCCCTAATGCCAAATATTTCTCTTACAACGTCTTAACCAGCTCCTGTGTCATGTAGGCCGATGTCAACTCCAGTTTGGCAAACGACTGCCCCCTGGCTAGTGTTGCAAAAAAGTCATCAGCCTTCGGTAATGGGTACTGATCCTGTTTCGAAACCCTGTTCATCATAGCCTTGTAGTCTCCACAGATTCTGACTGTGCCATCACTTTTCAGCACAGGAACAATGGGGCTGGCCCATTCATTAAATTCAACCGGTGATACGATTCCTTCACGCTGGAGTCTGTCCAGTTCTATTTCGACCTTCTCCCTTATCATATACGGAACTGCCCGAGCTTTATGATGGACGGGTCTTGTATCCGAGTCCACGTGGATCTGCACCTTGGCTCCCGTGAAGTTGCCGATGCCTGGTTCGAACAGCGAGGGGAACTTGCTCAATACTTGGGCACATGTATCTTCCTTCGATGACAATGCCTTAATGTCATTCCAGTTGCATCTGATTTTTTCAAGCCAGTTCCTGCCGAACAGCGTTGGGCCATTGCCTGGGACAATCCATAGCGGTAACTCATGAACTGCACTGTCATACAACACTTTAATTGTGGCACTGCCAATCACCATTATGAGTTCTTTGGTGTACGTGCGCAACGTGGCATTGACTGGACTCAGCCTGAGCCTCAGAGCCTTAGTAACCCACAGCTAGTTGAATGCCCTCTGGCTCATTATCGATTGACCCGCCCCCATGTCCAGTTCCATCGATACCGGCACCCCATTAAATTTTACATTGATCATTATCGGTTTGCTCTTAGTTAGGAACGAGTACAGTCTTCCTCCTCTGGTATCTCGGATTGCGTATCCGGATCCGTGCTAGTCTGACCATCATCTTCATGTGCTGTGTCGCAGCACACTTGCTCATCTGCGGACACTTTTGCTGGAGATGTCCCACTCTCAGACTATATTGCTTAAATTGGCACTGCTGGTGCCGGTGATTTCCCCCACAACGCCAACACAAAGAAATCGGATGCATTCCCGCTGGCGGACTTTGGGCAGCCACAGGTTTCACGTATGCAGTTGGGTAGGCCCTGCCATGTGCTGCTCTGCCGAACACTGAATCAATCACATTTACAGTACTTGCCGAGTTTCAATTTTTCACTGATATCTGCTTTAAACTTCTATCCGTCGTCATGCATGACTGAGCGATCGTGATGGCCCTGTTCAAGTCCAACGTCTCCACCGCCAATAGTTTACGCAGGATCACCTCGTGGTTGATACAGGTTCCAAAGAAGTCCCGCAGCATGTCTGCCAACACAGCCCTGAACTTACACCATCCCACTAGATGTCTCAGGTCGGCAATGAATTCCACCGCATTCTGGCCCGCTGAGCGAACGTGCGTGTAAAATCTGTATCTCGAGATGATGATGCCTTTGTCTAGCTTAAGGTGGTCCTGTACCAGTGTACACAATTCTTCATACATCTTCTCTGTGGGACTCACAGGCAGAAGTAGATTCTTTATCAGACCATAAATCTTTGGACCGCAAACCATGAGGAACACCGCCCAACACCGATCTTTTTGTTGGCCATGAAGAACTGGCTCATAAAGTCTGCCCAATCTTCTCCTTCCACAAATTGCACCAACAATCCAATTGTGCTCATTTTTGCGTGCAAAGCTTCTTGTTGCCTCGTCGCCAAATGTTGTGTATGGAATAACTGTTAGACTGAGTACTGTTTAACTCCAAGAGGTATAACCTTAGCTCTGCTTTAGTAAGGCCCAAAGTGACTAATATACAAAATGGCTGGCCTTTTGTACTTGGGCTACACACACGTGCATGCAGCCCAATGGCCTTCAACAGTGGTGCCATCTACTGGCTAGTGATCCAAAAAGTACACACATGACAGTATCCCTTTCTGTTTCGGAAGGCCTCTGCGTTCTGTGTTGGTGTTTGCAGGGCGACGTGCGTACAGCCAATGGCACCCTGAACCTTATAACGACTCCGGTACTACACTCACAGATGCATCAGTGTCGATTTACATGGGTATCTTCATTCCTGCAACTTTCACATGGATTATGATACTTTTTGAATCGCTGTCAGTTAACCTCGTGCTCCTGGTGATGTTTAGATCTAACATCTCCTCGTCCTATTTTTCTTCCGTGCTATGTATTCTCCGAGGATTTCTAGTCATAGCTTTGAAAGCTGGTTTACCCTTCAGTCGACATGCCTTCGCAAGATGCACAGTTTTCGTGCAGAAGAAACACTCTGCCTTCACATATGGACAACTTTGAGCAATGTGTTGTCCCAGGCACCGATAGCAAGACTTCAATGCCCTGTTACCATTGCCAGTTTCTGAGACTTTGGGGCCCAACTGCCTTGTACTTTTAACCTGCAGGCGATTCACCTTGGTTGTCTGATGACTGAAAATAGTATGAAATTCTCGGGAATATTGGTCGGCCATGTTCAGTGACATAGCTGTCTGACAAGCCAAATCAAAAGTCAAGTTAGGCATTGTAAATAACTTTCTTCTGATTGCATCATTTTTCATCCCACAAAACAAAGCGGTCACGCAATGCTCGGTCCTGAAAGTTTCAAAAATTACAGCGAATAGATAGGTTTTTTAATGCTACAATGTACTCACTGATATTTTTTTCGATTAACTAATCTCAGTATTCCGAAATGATAACTTTCAACAATTTCCAAGAGCACGGGGCCATAGTGCTGTTCTAACTTAGTTAGAATCTGCTTAAGAGTTGTGTCTTTTGGCTTGTCAGGCACAAGCAAATTTTTCAGGGTTTCATACACCTTGGGCCCTGCTTCAGTTAAGAAAATAGCCCTTTTTCATTCCAAAACCACCCGGTTATGGTTTTCATCATCGGGGACTTCGATTATATTATTTGCGGTGAAAACCATTTCTAGCCGCTCCACATATGCTTTGAAACTTTCACGGTTGCGTTGAAATTTCCCCAATGCCCTAATACCCCCATAGGTGCGGCCATCTGGACTCTGGCAGTTCCATCAAGTGTGCTTATAATTTACCTCAGATTTGTACCTGTTAATCAAAACAGAGAAGCTCTCAAAATCTCTCTGTCTGAATCCTCCACCAACCAAAATTGCAGCTTTGTTTTATCCACTTAATCCCATCTTTCAGGGGAGCTCACAGCACACACAGCCTAAGATGGCAGAATCTTCCAGAAGTCACCAGTCAGGTGACCTGGTCCCTTGATTATAAACAGCACTGGCTGCAGTGCCACAGGAGTCCACAGTGTGCAGCTACAAACATTATACTCTCCCTACTAAAGAGAGAGAGAGAAAGGGAGAGACTTTGCCCCTGAGAGAGAGGGAGAGAGAGAGAGAGAGAGAGAGAGAGAGACTCCCCACCCCCATCATATAGAGAGAGAGAGAAAGACTCACTCCCCCCGAGAGAGAGAGAGAGAGCGAGAGAGAGAGAGACTCTCTCCCCCCGAGAGAGAGAGAGAGAGAGCGTCTTTGGCCTCATCAGTTGCAACGATATTGACGCACTGGTTCCAGGATAGGGTGAGTCGAAGAGTCATGAGGCGTTCGTTAGCCCCGCAGGGGGAGTCTTTGAGGCGGTCAACCAGCTCGTTTTTATGACGAAGCCGACTCCATGGAGGCAGCGTTCTGCCTCTGGTTTCCCTTTCCAGAAGAGGGTGTAACCTCCACCTTGTTCCTTGAGCTGGCCTTCCCATGCCCGTCGGGTCTCGCTTAGGGCGGCGATGTCAATATCAAAACGTCTAAGTTCCCAGGCAACTATGGCGGTGCAGCATTCCAGCCTGTTGTTGTTGGAGTTGTCCATGAGGGTCCTGACGTTCCAGGTCCTGAACTTCATGTTAACGAGTGGTTGAGCTCTTTTAATGTGGAGTGGTCGTTGCATACCGGCTACCACACCGGCTACCACCTCAGTGAGACCCCAACACTGCATGAGGTAGAAAAAGTCATAAGACAGCTTAAAAATAACAAGGCTACGGGTGCGGATGGATTCCCGACTGAGGCATTGAAGTATGGCGGAGAGTTATTGCTGGCACGAACACAGACCCTCATCTCTCTCATCTGGAGGGAGGAGAGTATGCCGCGAGATCTCAGAGATGCAGTAATCGTGACCATCTTTAAAAAAGGGGACAAGTCTGACTGCGGCAACTACAGAGGAATCTCTCTGCTATCAGCCACTGAGAAAGTCATCGCTAGAGTCCTGCTCAACTGTCTTCTTCCCATGGCCGAAGAGCTCCTCCCGGAGTCACAGTGCAGATTTCGTCCCCTACGGGGCACAACGGGGCACAACGGACTTGATTTTTGATGCGCGATAGCTACAGGAAAAATGCAGGGAACAGCGCCAGCCCTTATACATGGCCTTCTTCAACCTTACAAAGGCCTTTGACACTGTCAACCGCGAGTGTCTATGGAGCGTCCTCCTCCGTTTTGGATGCCCCCAAAAGTTCGTCACCATCCTCCGCCTGCTCCGCGACTGCTGCAGGCCGTGATCCTTACCAACGGATCCATCACAGACCCACTCCATGTTCGGACCGGGATCAAACAGGGCTACGTCAGCGCCCCAATCCTCTTCTCAATCTTCCTTGCCGCCATGCTCCACCTCACAGTCAACAAGCTCCCCGCTGGAGTGGAACTAAACCACAGAACCAGTGGGAACCTGTTCAACCTGCACCGTCTCCAGGCCAGGTCCAAGACCACCCCAACTTCTGTTGTCGAGCTACAGTACGCGGATGACGCCTGCGTCTGCGCACATACAGAGGCCTCACTCCAGGACATAGTTGACATATTTACTGAGGTGTATGAAAGCATGGGCCTTATACTAAACATCCGTAAGACACCAGCCTGTCCTCACCACATAGCACTGCCCACAGTCATCAAGATCCATGGCGCGGCCCTGGACACCGTGGACCACTTCCCATATCTCGGGAGCCTCCTATCAACAAGAGAAGGCATAGAAACAGAAACATAGAAACATAGAAAATAGGTGCAGGAGTAGGCCATTCGGCCCTTCGAGCCTGCACCGCCATTCAATAACTTCATGGCTAAACATGCAACTTCAGTACCCCATTCCTGCTTTCTCACCATACCCCTTGATTCCCCTTGTAGTAAGGACTACATCTAACTCCTTTTTGAATATATTTAGTGAATTGGCCTTAACAATCTTCTGTGGTAGAGAATTCCACAATTTCACCACTCTCTGGGTGAAGAAGTTTCTCCTCATCTCGGTCCTAAATGGCTTACCCCTTATCCTTAGACTGTGACCCCTGGTTCTGGACTTCCCCAAGATTGGGAACATTCTTCCTGCATCTAACCTGTCTAAACCCATCAGAATTTTAAACGTTTCTATGAGATCCCCTCTCATTCTTCTGAACTCCAGTGAATACAAGCCCAGTTGAGCCAGTCTTTCTTGATATGTCAGTGCCGCCATCCCGGGAATCAGTCTGGTGAACCTTCACTGCACTCCCTCAATAGAAAGAATGTCCTTCCTCAGGTTAGGAGACCAAAACTGTACACAATATTCCTGGTGTGGCCTCACCAAGGCCCTGTACAACTGTAGTAACGCCTCTCTGCCCCTGTACTCAAATCCCCTCGCTATGAAAGCCAACATGCCATTTGCTTTCTTAACCGCCTGCTGTACCTGCATGCCAACCTTCAATGACTGATGTACCATGACACCCAGGTCTCATTGCACCTCCCCTTTTCCTAGTCTGTCACCATTCAGATAATAGTTTGTCTCTCTGTTTTTACCACCAAAGTGGATAACCTCACATTTATCCACATTATACTTCATCTGCCATGCATTTGCCCACTCACCTAACCTATCCAAGTCACTCTGCAGCCTCATAGCATCCTCCTCGCAGCTCACACTGCCACCCAACTTAGTGTCATCCGCAAATTTGGAGATACTACATTTAATCCCCTCATCTAAATCATTAATGTACAATGTAAACAGCTGGGGCCCCAGCACAGAACCTTGCGGTACCCCACTAGTCACTGCCTGCCATTCTGAAAAGTACCCATTTACTCCTACTCTTTGCTTCCTGTCTGCCAACCAGTTCTCAATCCACGTCAGCACACTACCCCCAATCCCATGTGCTTTAACTTTGCACATTAATCTCTTGTGTGGGACCTTATCGAAAGCCTTCTGAAAGTCCAAATACACCACATCAACTGGTTCTTCCTCGTCCACTCTATGAGTTACATCCTCAAAAAACCCTAGAAGATTTGTCAAGCATGATTTCCCTTTCACAAATCCATGCTGACTTGGACCTATCATGTCACCTCTTTCCAAATGCGATGCTATGACATCCTTAATAATTGATTCTATCATTTTACCCACTACCGATGTCAGGCTGACCGGTCTATAATTCCCTGTTTTCTCTCGCCCTCCTTTTTTAAAAAGTGGGGTTACATTGGCTACCCTCCACTCCATAGGAACTAATCCAGAGTCTATGGAATGTTGGAAAATGACTGTCAATGCATCCGCTATTTCCAAGGCCACCTCCTTAAGTACTCTGGGATGCAGTCCATCAGGCCCTGGGGATTTATCGGCCTTCAATCCCATCAACTTCCCCAACACAATTTCCCGACTAATAAGGATGACAAGATCCAACACTGCCTCCAGTGCGTCATTGCAGCCTTTGGCAGCCTGAGGAAAAGAGTGTTTGAAGACCAAGCCTCCAAAACTGCCACCAAGCTTATGGTCTACAGGGCTGTAGTAATACCTGCCATCCTGTATGGCTCAGAGGCATGGACGATGTACAGAAGGCACCTCAAGTCGCTGGAGAAATACCCCCAAGATGTCTCCGCAAGATCCTACAAATCCCCTGGGAGGACAGGCGCACCAACATCAGTGTCCTCGTCCAGCTAACATCCCCAGCATTGAAGCATTGACCACACTCGATCAGCTCCGCTGGGCAGGCCACATAGTTCACATGCCAGACATGAGACTCCCAAAGCAAGTGCTCTACTTGGAGTTCCTTCATAGCTAACGAGCCAAAGGTTGGCAGCGGAAACGCTACAAGGACACCCTCAAAGCCTCCCTGATAAAGTGCAACATCATCACTGACACCTGGGAGTCTCTGGCCCAAGACTGCCCTAAGTGGAGGAAATGCATCCAGGAGGGCGCTGAGCACCTCGAGTCTCAATGGCGAGAGCGTGCAGAAATCAAGTGCAGGCAGCGGAAAGAGTGTGCGGCAAACTGGTCCCACCCACCCCTTCCCTGAACGACTATCTGTCCCACCTGTGACAGAGTCTGTGGCTCTCGTATTGGACTGTTCAGCCACCAAAGAACTCACTTCAGGAGTGGAAGCAAGTCTTCCTCGATTCCGAAGGACTGCCTATGATGATGATGATGAATGACCAACTGCCATTTGAGACAAGGAGAAAAAAAGAAAGAAAGAAACAGGCTCTGTCGGGGGGTGAGAGAGCCAAAGATTGGCAGCGGTTACGCTCTGAAATTTTTGAACTCGATGTTGAGTCCAGAAGGCTGTAAAATGCCTAAATAAAAGATGAGGTGCTGTTCCTCGAGCTTACATTGAGCTTCGTTGGAACAGTGTAGGAGACTGAAGACAGAGAGGTCAGAGTGGAAATGGAGTGGATAATTAATGTGACAGGCGACTGGAAGCTCAGGGTCACATTTGCAGATTGCACGGAGGTGCTCCGCAAAGCGGTCACCCAATCTACGCTTGGTCTCCCCACTGTAGAGGAGACCACATTGTGAGCAGTGAATGCAGTATACTAAATTGAAAGAAGTACAAGTAAATCGCTGTTTCACCTAGAAGGAGTGTTTGGGCCCTGGACAGTGGGAAGGGAGGAGGTAAAAGGGCAGATGTTGCATCTCCTGCGCTTGCATGGAAAGGTGCCATGGAAAGGGGAGGGGGAGGGGGTGCTGGGGGTGACTGAAGAATGGACCAGGGTGTTGCGGAGGGAGTGGTCCCTTTGGAATGCTGAGGTGGAGGGGAGAAGATGATCTGATTGGTGGTGGGATCACGCTGGAGGTGGTGAAAATGGTGGAGGATTATCCATTGGACGTGGAGGCTGGTGGGGTGAAAGGTGAGGACAAGGGGAACCCTGTCATGGTTCTGAGAGGGAGGAAGAGCAATGAGAGCAGAGGTGCGGAAAATAGAACAGACACGGTCGAGGACCATGTTAACCACGGCAGAGGTGAATGATCGGCCATGATCTTATTGAATGGTGGTGCAGGCTCGAAGGGTCGAATGGCCTACTCCTGCACCTATTTTCTATGTTTCTATGTTTTTATGAATCCTCTGTTGAGGAAAAAGGAAGACATGTCAGAGGCAGTGTGAAAGGTGGCGTCGTCAGAGCAGATGCGATGGAGACAGAGAAACTGGGAGAATGGAATGGAGTCCTTACAGGATGCGGGGTCGGAGGAAGTGTAGTCCAGGTAGCTGTGGCAGTCAGTGGGCTTACAGTGGATACTGGTCGGAAGCCTATCCCCAGAGATGGAGACGGAGAAGTCGAGGAAGGGAAGGGAAGAGACAGAGGTGGACCATGTGAAGGTGAGGAAATGATGGAAATTGGATGCAAAGTGAATGAAATTTTCAAGTTCAGTGCGAGAGCAGGAAACGGCACCGATACAGTCATCAATGTACCGGGAAAAAAGGTGAGGGAGGGGACCCGAGTCGGACTGGAACAAAGAATGGTCCACATATCCCACGAAAAGGCAGGCATAGTTAGGACCCATGCGGGTTCCCATAGCAACACTTTTAATTTGGAAGAAGTGATTGGAGTTAAAGGAGAAGTTGTTCAATGTGAGAACAAGTTCAGCCAGGCAGAGGAGTGTGTTGGTGGATGGGG
Source organism: Pristiophorus japonicus (assembly GCF_044704955.1). Lineage (NCBI taxonomy): Eukaryota > Metazoa > Chordata > Chondrichthyes > Pristiophoridae > Pristiophorus > Pristiophorus japonicus. The sequence goes on along the minus strand of NC_091988.1, from coordinate 79,481,204 downwards.
ACTGGTTGGGCCTCTGCACGAGGGAGAAGCAGAGTGCCCTCAGGCCAACCTGGTGGGGGATGGAAGTGTAGAGGGATTGGACGGCCATAGTGAAAAGGAAAAGGTTGGGGCCGGGAAACTGTTAAAGTGACGGAGGGCGTTGGAGGAGTTGCGGATTAGGTGGGAAGAGAGTGGACAAGCGGAGAAAAAATAGAGTTGAGATAAGAAGAAATAAGTTCTGTGGGGCAAGAACAGGCTGAAACGATGGGTCTACTGGGGCAGTCCTGTTTGCGGATCTTTTGAAGTAGGTAGAAGCGGGCTGTGCGGGGTTGGGGAATTATGAGGTTGGTGGCCATGGAGGGAAGATCTCCAGAGGAGGTGAAGTTAGTGACGGTCTGGTAAATTATGGCTTGATGTTCAGTAGTGGGGTCATGGACCGGGGGTGGGAGGTGGGGGCGGAGCTAGGAGGAGGTGTCAGAGAGTTGGCAATCAGCCTCTGCAAGGTAGAGGTCGGTTCGCCAAACAAAAACAGCGCCATCCTTGTCAGCAGGTTTGATGACAAGGTTAAGGTTGGATCTGAGTGAGCGGAGTGCTGCAAGTTCAGAGGGAGGTAGTTTGGAGTGAGTGAGGGGAGCAGAGAAATTGAGACGGTCGATGTCCCATCAGCAGTTTGCAATGAAGAGGTCTAGAGAGGGTAAGAGGCCAGAGGGAGGGTCCAGGTAGAGCAAGACCTTCCCTTTTGTTCTTTCTTCCCCTCCCCCTTTCAGTGCTTGTTAAGAATCTTTCCGAACACTCTCCAGTTCTGATGAAGGGTCATCTCTGCTTCCTCTCCACAGATGCTGCCTGATCTGCTGAGATTTCCAGCATTTTCTGTTTTTACTCCAGATTCCAGCATCCACAGTATTTTTCTTTTGCATAGATATACAGGCCTCAACAATGAAAGGCTGCCTCAGTGACTATACAGTGAAGGTGGAAAATCAGAGAAGGATGAAGGAGCGGCTCGCAGATGGAAGGTAAGCAATTGGTGGAACAGGTACTCACTTTCATCATTTGTAATATGTCCTTACTATACAGTATAAATGTACACGAGGCCCATACTAGAGAGAAGGTCACTCTGTGACCAGCAACCTTTATTCCAGCACTGAAGTGGAGAAGATGGGCGGAGCTTCCCCTTTTATACCTGAAAGTCCAGGTTAGGAGTGTTTCCCACAAGTTCACCACCTAGTGGTCAATGTTCTCACAGTGTTTATACATGGATTACAATGACAGTTGAATACATGACATCACCTCCCCCCCGAAGTCTTATTGAGATCACAGGTTAAGTCTCTCTGGTGGTTTACGCTCCCTTGTCGAGTGCCTGAGTTGGGGCTCCGGTCGTTGGGCGCTGGCCTGAGTGTCTGCTGTTTGCGGTGCCTCAGGCCTGTCCGGACTGCCCACAGTGACTGGGCTCTCCTCCACTTGGTTCTGGTGTTCAGTCACCTGTGGTGGAGTGAACTCTACATCATGTTCTTCCTCTGCTTCTTTTATGGGGTTGCTGAACCTCCTCTTAGTTTGATCCACGTGTTTGCGACAGATTTGTCCATTGGTAAGTTTAACTACCAGAATCCTATACCCCTCTTTGGCAATCACAGTGCCTGCAAGCCATTTGGGCCCTGCAGCGTAGTTGAGGACAAAGACAGGGTCATTGACATCAATACATCGCGCCCTCGCATTCCCGTCATGGTAGTCACATTGTGACCGGCGCCTGCTCTCAACAATTTCTTTCATGGTGGGGTGTATAAGGGATAACCTGGTTTTGAGCATCCTTTTCATTAGCAGCTCTGCGGGTGGAACCCCTGTGAGCGAGTGTGGTCGGGATCTGTAGGCCAACAGGAGGTGTGATAAACGGCTTTGTAGGGAATCCCCTTGGATTCTGAGCATCCCCTGTTTGATTATCTGCACTGCTCGTTCCGCCTGGCCGTTTGAGGCCGGCTTGAATGGTGCCGTTCTGACATGGTTGATACCATTTCCTGCCATGAAGTCCTGGAATTCAATGCTTGTAAAGCATGGGCCAATGTCGCTGACCAAGACGTCCGGTAGACCATGGGCGGCGAACATTGCCTGTAGACTTTCTACCGTGGCAGAGGATGTGCTTGAATTGAGAATGTCACACTCGATCCATTTGGAGTAGGCGTCTACTACAACCAAAAACATTTTTCCCATGAAAGGACCTGCGTAGTCCACATGGATGCGTGACCATGGCTTGGCGGGCCAGGACCAGGGGCTAAGGGGGACTTCCCTGGGCGCATTGCCCAGCTGGGCACACGTGTTGCACCTGCGAACACAAAGTTCCAGGTCTGCATCTATCCCTGGCCACCAAACGTGTGACCTGGCAATTGCCTTCATCATGACAATGCCTGGGTGCTCATTGTGGAGTTCTTGGATGAACTCCTCTCTGCCTATCTGGGGCCTATCTGGGGTTTCCCCATAGTAGGCAATCGGCCTGAATCGAGAGTTTATCCTTGCGCCTGTGAAATGGTTTAAATTCCTCAGGGCATGCCCCTTACGTGGCTGCCCAGTCCCCATTCAGGACACATTTCTTGACAAAAGACAGTAGCGGGTCTCTATTTGTCCAGACTTTGATCTGACGGGCTGTCACTGGTGAGACTTCACTTTCGAAAGCTTCAACCGCCATGACCATCTCAGCATCATGCTCGGTTGACCCCTCGGTGGTGGCTCGTGGGAGCCTGCTCTGTACATTGGCGCAGTTTTTAGTGCCTGGTCTGTGCCGAATTGTGTAGTCATAGGCGGCTAACGTGAGTGCCCACCTCTGTATGTGGGCCGACGCATTTGCATTTATGGTCTTGTTGTCGGCCAAAAGGAACGTTAGGGATTTGTGATCTGTCTCCAGCTCAAATTTCCTGCCAAACAGGTACTGGTGCATTTTTTTTACAGCATATACACATGCAAGCGTTTCCTTTTCTACCATCCCGTAGTCCCTTTCTGCCTGGGACAGACTCCTGGAGGCATAAGCTACCGGCTGTAACTGACCCTTGGCATTAACATGCTGCAACACACACCCGACCCCATAGGACGACGCATCGCACGTTAAAACAAGTTTCTTACATGGGTCATATATCATTAACAGATTGTTGGAGCATAACAAATTGCGTGCTTATCAAAAGCCCTTTCCTGGCTGTCCCCCCCAGACCCATTCGCGACCTTTGCACAGGAGCACGTGTAGCAGCTCTAACAGCATGCTCAATTTGGGAAGAAAGTTATCAAAATAGTTCAGGAGCCCCAGGAACGAACGCAGCTCCGTCGTGTTACAGGGTCTGGGTGCTCTCTGGATCGCTTCCGTTTTGGACGCAGTAGGTCTGATCCCGTCTGCTGCTACCCTCATCCCCAGGAATACTACCTCTGGAGCTAGGAAGATGCACTTCGCTTTTTTCAGTCGCAGACCTACCCGGTCCAGTCTGCGTAGCACCTCCTCCAGGTTGCGGAGGTGTTCTTCAGTATCGCAACCCGTGATGAGGATGTCGTCTTGAAAAACCACCATCCTTGGAATCGACTTAAGGAGACTTTCCATGTTTCGTTGAAAGATCGCGGCGGCCGAGCGCATCCCGAACGGACATCTATTGTTATTAAACAACCCCTTGTGTGTCGTGATGGTGGTCAGCTTCTTCGACTCACTCGCCAGCTCCTGGGTCATGTAAGCTGAGGTCAGGTCCAATTTTGAAAAAAGTTTGCCACTGGATAGCGTCGCAAAAAGGTCCTCCGCTCTCGGTAGCGGGTACTGGTCTTGGTGTGACACCCGATTGATGGTGGCCTTGTAATCACCACATATGCTGATCGACCCATCCGCCTTGAGCACTAGCACAATCGGGCTCACCCAGTCACTGAATTCGACTGGCGAGATGATGCCTTCCCTCAGCAGGCGGTTCAATTCGCCTTCTATCTTTTCCCGCATCACATACGGCACCGCTCTGGCCTTGTGGTGTACTGGCCTGGCGTCCGGGTTTATGTGAATCACTACCTTGGTCCCCATGAAAGTGCCAATGCCGGGTTGAAATAATGTGTCAAATTTGTCCAGGACCTGTGAGCATGATACTCGCTCCACAGAGGAAATTGCATTGACATCGCCCCATTTCCAGTTCATGACAGCAAGCCAACTCCTCCCCAGTAGTGCGGGACCGTCCCCCGGGACAACCCAGAGTGGCAACCTGTTCTTCGAATCTTTGTGGGTCACGACTACCGTGGCACTGCCTAGCACTGGAACGATCCCCTTTGTATATGTCCGTACTGTGCATCAATCAGCAATAATTTTGGCCTCCTGGCCTTGGACGGCCACAACTTGTCGAACTGTTTGATACTCATCAGGGACTGGCTGGCCCCCGTGCCTAGCTCCATTGATACTGGGATGCCATTGAGGAGCACTTTCATCATTATCGGTGGCGTCCTGGTGTATGAACTGTATATGTGCTCCACATGAACTCGCTGAACTTCAGCTTCCAGCGATTTCCCCCAGCATTCATTTGGCCTCGTAGGGCTTACATCGGGTCCGTCCTCCTCGTACATCAACCTGGCTGCAGGCTTCCTGCACATACGCGCCAAGTGACCGCTGACGTTGCAATTTCTGCAGGTATATTGCTGATACCTGCAAGCTCTGGCTGTGTGTTTGCCTCCACACCTCCAACATGAGCCGTTGTTGGAAACAAAAGGTCCATTACCAGTCGATCGTCTCCAACTGTCTCTGTAACAGTCCTTAAGCGCACCATTGACAGGTGTTGATGGCCCCATTACTGGCCGCATTGTCCCTTGCAATGGCATGATTTGCTGTTTAGCTAGCCATTGTCTCTGTTGAATTCCCCCTTTGGGTTCGACTACATGCTCGGGCATGTCCGATTGCCCCTCCCATCCTCGTCGCCAATAATATGTCCTTACTATACAGTACAAATGCACACGAGGCCCATACTAGAGAGAAGGTCACTCTGTGACCAGCAACCTTTATTCCAGCACTGAAGTGGAGAAGATGGGTGGAGCTTCCCCTTTTAGACCTGAAAGTCCAGGTTAGGAGTGTCTCTCCCAAAAGTTCACCACCTATTGGTCAGTGTTCTCACAGTGTACAACTTAGGTCAGTTTATACATGGGTTATAATGACAGTTGAATACATGACAAAATGGATGATGTTGTTCAGCCGTTTTCTGCATTGCGTGTCGGTGCGGTTATGAATGGAGGTCCCGGAGACCTCCACAGCAATGTCCCTCCAGGCATTTGTAAAGACCTCACAAGTCACTCTCCCTGCGTCTGGGTAGAGGACTTGCCTCCTTCCCTCCACTGCTTGCATCAGAGTCTCCAGCTCCATGTCCGAAAATCTACTTGCCCTCTTGGTCCAGCAGCACCAGCCATCCTTCAACACAACTTCTTCCCTCCTCAGGGCCTAGATGCAACCCCTGGCTGCAGCTGGCTCGTGAGCTGCACATGAACAGAAGGCTGAATTTCCCTGGGGTTACTCCGCTCCAATCAACCAACCCACAACGCTGCAAACTCCCGATTACCGCCGGAACCCATTTAAAAAAAACACTGAAAATCGATCGACTGGCCGACGCAAAAATAGCGGCGATATCACGCAAAAAAGACGGTAAGTACGCCATGTTTGTGGCGGCCCTGAATTTCGGCCCCAGCATCTACTCTGTCAAGCCCCTTAAGAATTTTATACGGTTCATTGAGATCACCTCTCATTTTTCTAAACTCTGGAGAATTAACATCATAGGCAGTCCCTCGAAACGAGGATGACTTGCTTCCGCACTGAAAAGGGCTAATGTTTTTAAATTAAGAAAAAAACATAAGCTGCTACTGGTTGGCGATCACGGGCTCACTTCCAGGGTTGTGAGAAGGCCCCGAACCACCATGAAACATATCTTTCTGAATTTCAAAAGTACTAACTTTATTTAAAATGTTCAATTCAAAGTTGACCCGAGTCAATTGTCAATGTGATCTCTGTAACCCCCTTCCCCCATTGTCCATTCAATCCCAATCCAGGTTTAGGTCCCCTCCCCCCTCCTCCTCCCCATTAGTTTGTTTCCTGTGTGTTTGTGTGTGTGTCCCCATCTCTGATATGGTTCCTGTGCAGGTCCTTTCCCCATCAGTTGGTTCTGTGCCAATTTGATTACCACCCCTTTGAGTCTTTTGGGTATTTTGGATTTTTTTGTGTGATTTCTAAGGTGCACATTGATGGGAATGCAGCTTCTGCTACTATAATTATGTATCGTGTCACTAAAATCTTGCTAAAGGTCTCAGGGATTTAGCTGCAATATGTGGTTGTTGTTCAAGGATAGTGTCCTTGGTCTCTGACTGATGATCTCATTCAGCCCATTTATTTGGAGAATATAGTCCTAGTCTATTCAACTTCTCCTCATAAGATAATACCCCCATCTCAGGAATCACTCAGTGAACCTTCCTTGCACTCCCACTAAGGCAGGTATATCCTTCCTTAGGTAAGGAGACCAAAACTGTACACACTTTTTGAAAATTTATATAGGCAACAACCACTACATTTTCTTTCTCAATGAACTCCACTGTTCCCTCAAAGAACTCTACTGAATTCGTACAGTAAGCATTACGATGCCAGCATTTCTAGAATTAACCTATCATTTTCTAATATCTTTAGTATCTTTATTTAGTATCTCTGCTATGCCTACATTCAACACAACTAGATTCTTCCTTCGTCACTGAGTGGCCCTATCCTCTCTTTTAAGTTTACTATGCTTATTAAAGGCCTCACAATTTCCTTTTATATTATCTAGCAGATATTTGTTACATTTTCTTTTCACCCTCCTACTCCTCATTACTCTATCAAAATGCTTCATCATTTTCTTTAGTATTGTTATCCCTAGTTTTATCATTTATCTCCCTTTTAAGCTTTAGTTTAGTTGCTTGGTGCACATGTCTGTGGGAAGTGATTTGGAATGTTTTATTACATTAAAGGAGCTGTACAAATGCAAGTTATTATTGATACAGAAACAGCTATAATGGGTAGATTGTCGAGTTGATATTCTAGAAGGATGAGATCACGTGGGCTGATGGGCCTTCTTCATTCAAACCTACCTCTCCACACTATAAAGCTTAAACCTTTCTTATCTATCCTCATAGTTCGCTCAGTTTATTTCTGTGATTTAAACTTCCCCGAGGACCTACCTCCACAAAAGAATTCCAGTGCACTTCTGTAAGATCCGCCTTCAAAATGGTTTGTGAAAGAAAGCATCGCAGTCATTATGTTCACATGTGAAAATTCTTCCTTCAACGCGTCCTGTAGCTTCTGGTGTAAAGGAGGGAGGTGCTTTATCCCTTCTGGTGCTCCTCTTACAGTCAGCATGCTAAGATTTAGGAGAGCAGCATAAGATAGTATCTACAGCCGGAACTCTATACTTCCTGGCGCAATGCTCAAAAGCTTACTCCACATAGAGTGAAAAATTTCTTTAAATTCAAAGTGTAAGTCAGTTTCAGTTTTGAATATTTCTTCCAATAGCTTTTCCAGTTTTTCATTTGCTTCTTTATTGACATCAAGAGCTTTGATTATGATCAATTTAATTTTAGAAGCTGTGGAAGAATACAGACAAAACTTACATTTTAATGGATCAATTACTGCACAGCAAGCTGCTTGACCTAATTTACTCCCTTCTTATCCTCAGATATCAAGGTACATTTTCCTTTCTAAGCCTCTGCTTGGTTTTCCACAGGTGTACTGCACTCCCGAGAAGTAAGGATGGGGTGGGGGTGTGGGGTGGCGCTCTGTTTTCTAGGCACACTTCCTGTGTAATCCCACCTCCTGGTAGGGCCTACTACGATGTTTTATAAATACATTAAGAGCAAGAGGATAACTAAAAAACGGGTAAGGCCTATTAGAGACCATGAGAGTAATCTGTGTGGAGGCGGAGGATGTGGGTGTGGTCCTTAATGAATATTTTGTGTCTGTTTTCACAAAAGAGAGGGGCGATGCAGACACTGCTATCGAGAAGAAGAAGTGTGAAATATTAGATGAAATAAACATAGTGAGAGAGGAAGCATTAAGGGGTTTAGCAGCTTTAAAAGTGGATAAATCCCCAGGCCCAGATTAAATGTATCCCAGGCTGCTAAGTGAAGCAAAAGAGGAAATAGCAGAGGCTTTGACGATCATTTTCCAATTCTCTCTGGCTTCAGGTGTGGTGCCAGAAGACTGGGGAATGCTAATTTGGTACCTTTGTTTAAGAAGGGAGAAAGGGATAGAGCGAGTAATTACAGGCCAGTCAGCCTAACCTCAGTGGTGGGAAAATTATTGGGAAAAGTCCTGATGGAAAGGATAAATCTTCACTTAGAAAGACACGGATTAATCATGGACAGTCAGCACGGATTTGTTAAGGGAAGGTCGTGTCTGACTAACTTAATTGAATTTTTTGAGGAGGTAACCAGGAGGGTCGATGAGGGCAGTGCATATGATGTGGTGTATATGGATTTTAGCAAAGCTTTTGATAAGATCCCACATGACAGACTGGTCACAAAAGTAAAAACCCATGGAATCCAGGGCAAAGTGGCAAGTTGGATCCAAAATTGGCTCGGAGGCAGGAAGCAAAGGGTAATGGTTGATGGGTATTTCCTGTGATGTATGTAGCACTCAAATCACTGACTCCACACAGTATGGTGTTGTAGTACCTGCTGTGACCTTAGTCCGTTATTGTGTAACTCCAGAGTGCCTCTCAGGTATGGTGGGCAGCCTTTTATACTCTGTCTTGCAGGTACTTTCGGGTCTTCCACCACAGTGCCCCCTGTGGCGCACTATTGTAACTATACATTTAATGTACCTGGACAATACATAACATCTCACTCCCCCCCCAGTTCCAAAAGCACATTGCTGGTAACCTCGGCCTTGTTCGTCCTGGTTGATTTGTGAGTGTGAGTCCATGACCATCCAACAAAGAACGTTGGTGTTATTTTCAAGGCTGGCACACTGCTGGGTGTGCAGGTCATGCATCAATGGTGGGCATCACCTTGGTGACAGTTAAAGTTTAAGTTGATTGAAGTTAAGTGTAATTTTACCCTTTGATGTTAAGAAATCACCAGCGTGTAATGGTGCAGCTATCTGAGCCAATGTGCTGCAAGGTTTTATTAAATAAAAAACATTTAAGCCGGACATTAGTCTGAAATCATCAGTATTTCTGTACAAACCAACCCCCCCCCCCCTACCCCCCCACCACTTCTCCTCCCCGCTTTGACCCCTTCCCCTTCCCCTCCTGACTCCAAGCCGCTTGGCCGAAGAGGCCCTCAGGCGGTGGGTGGCGGTGGGTGGCGGGGGGGGAGGGTGGTGGTGATGGCTGAAGCGCTGCTTGGATGGATACGGGAGAGGACAGTCCCGAGGTGGGAGCGTGCTCCGAGCCATAAGCAATATGTTGCTGCTGGCTCACATGTGTGGTTGGCAATGGGGGTGAGGCACCTTAGGGTACAGTGCCGCGCTCCGAGACTACTGGGAGCCCTCTGCCACCAGTGTTCTTGGCTATCAGCTCCAGGGTCTCTTCCATCCCTTCCATGTTATATCTTATTTGTTAGACAAAAACTCAGTGCCAACTATGTTCTTGGTGCTTAGTAGGCTTTTTGCTGCTGGTGTATCTCCCTCGTGCCTCCCACAACAGCCAAACAAGCACACACCACAGCCACACACGCTTTCAATGCCTCTCTCTCTGTTTCCTCTTCTGTGCATGTCATGATGACCCTTGACCTTCAGGATCGCGGGAATTGAGCGTTGCCATGCCATTGCTAAGGACAGCCACACTTTACTGCATTAGGTCAGAAAATTTAACGCTACCGCCCATTTGATATCGCTTGTGGTAACGCCCATTTTCAAAAATGTAAACTAGGTGTTTTGAGAATGGGCGAGAAGCCGGCCATCAGAAAACCCCTTTTTAATGCCTACTCCGGAAATAATGGCATTTTTTGGGCGATAAGCTCAAAAATGGAGGTTCGAGTGTCTCTCTCTCTCTCTCTCTCTCTTTCTCAGTGGGGGTGGGGGGGGGGGGCGAGAGTCTCTCTCTCTCTCTCTCTCTCTTTCTCAGTGGGGGTGGGGGGGGGAGAGAGTCTCTCTCTCTCTCGGCGATTCTGGAGGTCAAGGGTCATCATGACATACACAGAAGAGTCTCTCTCTCTCTCTCGGGGTGGGCGGGGGTGTAGTACGGGAGAGAATCTCTCTCTCTCTTCTCGGGGGGGGTGAGAGAATCTCTCTCTCTCTCTCTCTCGGGGGGTAGGGGAGGTTGGTGTTGTATATGTGAGCTAAACTTAGTGTGACCTTAGTCTTCTTTATTACAACTCCAGATTGCGTAAACAACATGGCAGCCAACCTTTTATACTGACCTTGCATGTGTGTGCATGTTACCATTAGGACTCCAACAGTTGTGCCCTCTGGTGGCAAGTATTACATAGTTACATACATAACATCACTCCCCCCAAAGTCATCGATACAAGTTATTTACATGTTGAGGTGATCCGGAGCCCTTCGCTCCCTGGTTGATCGTCTAAGTTCAAACCCTGGCATGTGTGAGTTGGCCGGATCATTGCTGCACTGCACCGCGGCTGGTCTGACCGGACTGTCAGGAACGGTGGGTTCATCCTCGTGATTGACAGCGAGGTCGATTGCTGGTTGGGTGTGTGTTGGTGGATCATCGATGGTGATGTCCTCTTCAAGTTGTTCCTGGTTGTCAGTAAATCGCAATTTGGTCTGATCTAAATGCTTTCTGCACGCTTGGCCATTTAACAGTTTAATTATAAACACCCTATTCCCTTCCTTGGCCAAAACAGTGCCAGCAACCCACTTGGGACCATGATCGTAATTCAGGACAAACACAGGGTCATTAACATTAATGTCACGTGAAACTGCTCGGCGAGCGTGGTACATGTTCTGCCGGTGTCGCCGGGTTTCCACGTGATCATTAAGATCCGGGTGGACTAGGGACAGCCTGGTTTTGAGGGCTCTCTTCATTAACAATTCTGCCGGGGGAACCCCAGTGAGCGAGTGATGCTGCGTCTGGTAACTGAGCAGAATCCGAGACAAGTGGGTCTGCAGAGAGCCGTCCGTCACACGTTTCATGTTCTGCTTGATTGTTTGGACTGCCCGCTCCGCTTGACCGTTAGACGCGCTTGATGCCATTGCGGGTCATAAATTCATTGAATTCCAAGCTGGTGAAACACGGTACATTCTCGCTGACAAGGACGTCGGGCAAGCCATGGCTGGCGATCATGGCCCGGAGGCTTTCAATGGTCGCTGTGGACGTGCTGGATGACATGATTATGCATTCAATCCATTTGGAATAAGCGCCCACAATTACTAAAAACATCTTTCCTAGAAAGGGGCCGGCAAAATCTATGTGGATCCTGGACCATGGTTTGGAGGGCCATGACTACAGACTCAGTGGAGCCTCCCTTGGTGCATTGTTTAGTTGCGAGCAAGTGTTGCACTGATGCACGCATGACTCCAAGTCCGAGTCAATGCCGGGCCACTAAACATACGACCTGGCAATTGCCTTCATGATGACAATGCCTGGGTGGGTACTGTGTAGGTCACGTATAAACATTTCCCTGCCTTTTTTTGGCAAAACCACGCGATTACCCCATAAAAGACAATCCGACTGGATGGACACTTCACCTTTACGTTGGTGAAACGGCTTAATTTCATCTTGCATTTTCCTGGGAATGGCCGACCAGTTCCCATTTACGACGCAACTCTTTACTAATGATAGCACAGGATCCTGGCTGGTCCAGATCCTGATCTGGCGAGCTGTAACGGGTAACCCCTCGCTCTCAAAAGCATCCATGACCAGTAGCAAATCTGCGGGCTGCGCCATTTCAACCCCAGCGGTGGGTAATTGTAGCCGGCTGAGAGCATTGACACAGTTTTCAGTGCTTGGTCTGTGGCGTATAACATAGTCATAAGCGGATAATGTTAGTGCCCATCTTTGGATGCAGGACGAAGCATTGGTGTTTATACCTTTGCTCTCTGAAAACAGTGAAATGAGCGGCTTGTGGTCAGTTTCAAGGTCAAACCGAAGTCCAAAAGGTATTGGTGCATTTTCTTAACCCCATATACACATGCTAACGCCTCTTTCTCGACCATACTATAGGCTCTCTCAGTATGATCTCAGACTTCTAGACACATCTGCAACCGATTGGAAGTTGCCAGATACATTGGCTTGCTGTAACACACAGCCGACCCCGTACGATGAGTCTTCACAAGCTAGCACTAAACGTTTACATGGTTCATAGTGTACAAGTAACTTATTTGAACATAGCAGGTTCCTGGCCTGCTCAAAGGCTGTGTCTTGAGATTTGCCCCAAACCCAGTCGTCACCCTTACGTAGCAACATGTGCAAAGGCTCTAATAACGTGCTCAACCCGGGTAGAAAGTTACCGAAATAGTTGAGGAGTCCCAGGAACGAATGCAGCTCCGTCACATTCTGTGGTCTGGGTGCATTCTTGATGGCCTCTGTCTTTGAGTCCGTGGGCCTGATGCCGTCTGCTGCAATCTTTCTCCTCAAAAATTCGACTTCTGGCGCCAGGAAAACACACTTGGAGCATTCTGTCTAGGTGACCTAGAACCTCTTCCAGGTTGTGTAGATGTTTGATGGTGTCACGACCAGTGACCAGGATGTTGTCTTGAAACACAACGGTGCGTGGAACAAATTTCAGCAAACTCTCCATATTTCTCTGGAAAATGGCTGCACCTGAGCGAATCCTGAAAGGAGACCTGTGGTATATAAACAGCCCTTTGTGTGCGTTGATGTATGTCAGTCTTTTCGAAGATTCAGCCAGCTCCTGTGTCATGTAGGTGGAGGTTAGGTCCAACTTGGTGAACGACTCCCCCCCTCTGCTAACGTTGCGAACAGGTCATCCACCTTTGTCAGCGGGTACTGGTCCTGTAGTGAGACTCGGTTAATCATTACCTTGTAGTCTCCGCAGATTCTAACCGTGCCATCGCTTTTCAACACCAGACCAATTGGACTGGCCCACTCGTTGAACTCAACTGTCGCTATGATTCCTTCGCGTCTGTCCAGTTCGATCTCAACTTTCTCCCTCATCATGTACGGAACCGCCCGAGCCTTGCGATGGACGGGCCGTGCATCGGGCCTAGATGGATCTGTACCTTGGCACCTGTGAAGTTGCCGATGCCTGTTCGAATAGCGAGGGAAACTTGCTCAGCACTTTGAGCACACGAGGCGTCATCCACTGAAGGTAGTGCTTTGATGTCGTTCCAATTCCATCTAATCTTTTCTAGCCAGCTTCTGCCGAACAGCGTGGGTCATTGCCTGGAACAATCCACAATGATAGGTCATGCACAGCTCCATCATACGAAACCTTCACTGTCACACTTCCAATGACTGGTATGTGCTCTTTGGTGTAGGTTCATAGCTTTGCAGTAATTGGGCTCAGTTTGGGCTTTTGTGCTTTATTGCCCCATCGTTTCTCGAAAGCCTTCTGGCTCATTATTGACTGACTCGCACCCGAGTCCAACTCCATGGATATTGGAACTCCATTTAATTTGATTTTCAGCATTATAGGAGGGCTCTTGTTGGTGAAGGTATGAACCTCATACACTTCTTCCTAGTCGCCTGTGCTGCGTGATCCACGCTGGATCGATCATCCTCTGCCATGTGGTATGTCGCAGCATGTTTGCACATTTGCTGGAGGTGCCCCATCGTTGCGCAGCCTTTGCACACGTAGTGCTTGAATCGACATTGATGGGCCCGATGATTACCCTGCAGCGCCAACATGGTGCTAATGGATTCACATTCACCACCGATGGCGGACTCTGAGTCATAGAAACATAGAACATAGGTGCAGGAGTAGGCCATTCGGCCCTTCGAGCCTGCACCACCATTCAATATGATCATGGCTGATCATGCAACTTCAGTACCCCATTCCTGCTTTCTTTCCATACCCCTGGATCCCTTTAGCCGTAAGGGCCACATCTAACTCCCTTTTGAATATATCTAATTAACTGGCCTCAACAACTTTCTGTGATAGAGAATTCCACAGGTTCACAACTCTCTGAGTGAAGAAGTTTTTCCTCATCTCAGTCCTAAATGGCTTACCCCTTATTCTTAGACTGTGACCCCTGGTTCTGGATTTCCCCAACATCGGGAACATTTTTCCTGCATCAACCTGTCCAATCCCGTCAGAATTTTATATGTTTCAATGAGAGCCCCTTTCATTCTTCTAAATTCCAGTGAATATAAGCCTAGTTGATCCAGTCTTTCTTCATATGTCAATCTTGCCATCCCAGGAATCAGTCTGGTGAACCTTCGCTGCACTCTCTCAATAGCAAGAATGTCCTTCCTCAGATTAGGAGACCAAAACTGTACACAATATTCAAGGTGTGGCCTCACCAAGGCCCTGTACAACTGCAGTAAGACCTCCCTGCTCCTATACTCAAATCTCCTAGCTATGAAGGGTAACATGCCATTTGCCTTCTTCACCGCCTGCTGTACCTGCATGCCAACTTTCAATGACTGATGTACCATGACACCCAGGTCTCGTTGCACCTCCCCTTTTCCTAATCTGTCACCATTCAGATAATAATCTGCCTTTATGTTTTTGCCACCAAAGTGGATCACCTCACAGTTATCCACATTATACTGCATTTGCCATGCATTTGCCCATTCACCTAACCTGTCCAAGTCACCCTGCAGCCTCCTAGCATCCTCCTCACAACTCGCACTGCCACCCAGCTTAGTGTCATCTGCAAACTTGGAGATATTACATTTTATTCCTTCGTCTAAATCATTAATGTATATCGTAAATAGCTGGGGTCCCAGCACTGAACCTTGCGGCACCCCACTAGTCACTGCCTGCCATTCTGAAAAGGACCCGTTTATTCCCACTCTTTGCTTCCTGTCTGCTAAGCAGTTTGCTTTCCTCGTCAATACATTACCCCCAAAACCATGTGCCTTAATTTTGCACACTAATCTCTTGTGCGGGAGCTTGTCAAAAACCATTTGAAAGTCCAAATACACCACATCCACTGGTTCTCCCTTATCCACTCTACTAGTTACATCCTCAAAAAACATAGAAGATTTGTCAAGCATGATTTCCTTTTCATAAATCCATGCTGACTTGGACCGATCCTGTCACTGCTTTCCAAATGCGCTGCTATCGTATCTTTAATAATTGATTCCAGCATGTTCCCCACCACCGATGTCAGACTAACCAGTCTATAATTCACTGTTTTCTCTCTCCCTCCTTTTTTAAAAAGTGGGGTTACATTAGCTACCCTCCATTCCATAGGAACTGAAACAGAGGCCATGGAATATTGGAAAATGACCACCAATGCATCTATTATTTCTCGGGCCACTTCCTTAAACCTAATCCAAAGTACGCTTACCTTGATTTGCACTCGCAGACAATTCACTGACAATATTTGCAACTCAAATCTGTGAGGACAAAAGTACTTTTATTAACAGTAAAATTTTCTGAAGCATGAAAATTTCTAGCGCAAAGAATCTTAGTTACTCAGATAGGCTTAAGGAGCTGGGTCTATTTACTCAACAGCAGAGTAGACTTAGAGGAGACCTGATTGAAGCTTATAAAGTAATGAAAGTGCTGGATTGTGTGCCTATTGTGTGCCTATTGATTCCAGTTTGACAGATTGAGAAGGACCAGGGGACATGCGTTTAAACTATGCAAAAGTAGGAATACACTGAAGGCACAGCCACCAATGATGGGGTGAAGGATGTGGGAAATGCACAAGAGGCCAGAGTTGGAGAAACTTTGAGCTCTCGGAGGATTGTAGGCTTGGAGGAGGTTATAGAGATATGACTCAATTTTGCCCAAGCCTGTTTTCTGGCGTATTGCCAGAGTTACGCCCGTTTTTCTAGGCCAGAAATGCACGGGGAATATTTTGCCAAAGTTTCCCCGATCTATAATTCAAATTTGGCGCCACGCAGCATGTCCAGTCGCCTCGGCGGGTGGAGCCTGCTGTCTGCGCTGAAAAACCAAGTCGCACCTTCTGCGCATGCGTGACAAAAAAAATTATGTTTTTGACGTTGTTACAATGGACGCGCATACTCAGTACAGCTCTGAGTTGGCAATCGGCCATTTTTAAAGAGCCGATTGTGTGTGTGAGAAGGAGAGCTGTGTGAGAGCATTGGAAAAATCGGAGTTGCAGCAGTACAAGATGCAACGCGTGCAAGGACCAAGAATTTCTTACAGGATGAAGTGGAGGCATTAGTTACTGTGATTGAGAACAGATGGTAGGAGCTGGATACCAGCAGAGGTCACATAAAAGTTCCACCCAAAGAAATGAAGAAATGCTGGAAGTTGCAGAAGATTACTGTGCAATGGTGACCACCCCGAGGTCTGGAGGCCAGTGTAAAAAGAGGAGGCAGGACATTGGTCAAGTAGTTAGTGTAAGTAATATTTTCATTTATTCAATGCAATTGCAATTGTAAATGTGACCAGCTGTATATGTCTCACCCAGCAGAAAGACACCCTCTCTAAAAAGTTATGTTTTCATCTTTGCAGAGGAAAGTGACACACAACAAACGAGAACGAACTCGAACAGGAGGAGGCCCGGCAAATCTTCAGTCACTGACACCCTTGGAAGAGAGGGTTGCTGCTTTGATGGTGGTGCCTGGAGAAAAGCAATCACCACTGCTCAAGTTTGGCCCACACTTGAGGGAGAGGGTAAATTCCACAGTCTGGCTTTTCTAAATGTTAAGTACTGCGCGGGCTAGCCATGCTTCAGTTCCTGGGGATGTCTCCGTCAGCTACGCTTCGGTTGATGCAATGTGTTATCATTCATCGTGGTCCTTCAAATCAGCCTGCTGCCTGCGCTGTGTGAGCCTACTCATGCCACCCACCCTGCCCCTCCTCTGCTGCTAACCATTTGTCTGTGTTCTGTTATATTTTGCAGAACTTGAGGATGACCTTGACGATATAGAAGAAAATTCAGACGAGGACCAGCCTGAAAAGGATAACATCTTCCAATCCAGCCCTCCAGACCGAGCACATGGGGGTGAGGGGAGGGGATGGAGCTGGATGAAGCCCCCACTGTTTTACTGACTTTGAAGGAGGTGCCGCCTCATTGCGGTGACAGCCCCTTCCGTGACTAGTGGCTTGAGTGGTGGTGGGACATTCCATGGTTTCTGAATGTCCGAGGCTGCGGGTCCCAGTGGTGGGGTGCAGCGAGGCAGACCCAGGGCCCCATCGTCCCAGGCTGTGGGTCCCGGTGGTGGGGTACAGCGAGGCACACCCAGGGCCCCACCATCCCAGGCTGTGGGTCCCAGCGTTGAGGTGCAGCGAGGCACACCCAGGGCCCCACTGTCCCAGACTGCGGGTCCCAGTGGTGGGGTGCGAACCACACCCGTGGGGAGGATTGGAAAGTGAGCTGGACTGCGCTCTCCTGAGGTACAGGATCTAACAGATGTGCTTCAGATGATGGCAATGAGTGGGGAGCGCATTGACCTTACGCGATCACTCCTGGACACCATCAGTGGGGTGGGTGATGAGGTAGCGGGACTGTCGGGAGAATTAACAGCAATCTCACGAGAAATGGGAACGATGTCAGTGACCACGAGGGAGGGAATGTCACAGGTAGCTGATGCACGGTCAGTGAACATCAGGGAGGGAATGTCAGAGGTGGTGCAACCACTATCACTAAACATGAAGGAAGAAATGTCACAGGTAGTTGAGACAGTTTTGCTCAACATGAGGGAGAGAATGTCGCAGGTTGTTGAGACACTGTCAGGGTGCATGAGGGACGGCATGTTGGAGTTAGCTGCTGCAATAAGGGAACATGCCCAGACCCCACGCCCATTGACAGGATCAAGTGTCACTCCAACTCCAATCCCCACACCAGCCTCTGAAGAGCCCCAAGTCGGGCCCTCCACATCGCCGCCTGCCTCCCCCGCCGCCCCCCCCTCCCCCTCCCCCCAACTCAACAGATATGCACAACCCGAGATCATAGAAAAAATAAGCTTGGTACAACCCCAGAAACACTGCACCACCGCCTGCGGGCAGGGGTGGTGGAGTCACCAAGGACAAGCGCAGCGGGCGGTCTTAGAATAAGGCGGAGGAGAGATGGGTGCAGCCTTTCGTTGCTGCTGCTATTGTTGTTGTTATTATTATTGTTACTGTTGTAACTGTTGTTCTCAAATTAAAAGTTTTTTGTAAGTTATGTAACTTTACACATTTATTAGTAAGTGATCTTAAAGTTTTTAAGTGACCTTAGAGTGATCATCACTGAAAATTTTAAAGTTTGATACAAGAATAATTTTATTAAAGTTAAGTTAAGTACAAACTGTTTGTTAAACTTTTGAATAAAATATATTTTACATTAAAACTGAATCATTTCCATTATTTGTTCGATTATTAAAACTTCTCCTTTCTCCTCCCCCCAACTAATTGCAGCCTTGTCATTTCTCCCCTTCTCTCTCCACACTCCCCCCCCCCCAACCCTCCGCCTCCTCCTCCCCCAAACTCATTGCAGTCTTCAGAAGCCTTCCAATCGGTACCTTGCTCCCCGAGCTCAGATCGGTTGGCACCTCCCTCTCTCCCCCGGGCTTGTTTTACAGCCGAGTCGCTGGATCCAGGCGCGGGCCGATTCTGCCGGGCAAAGCTACAACCCTCCAGCCCTGCTTGAAGACATTCGGTGGTGGCATGTGAATAAGAAAAAAAATGAAAACTTCTGAAATCCAGAAAACTTCCATTTATTACATTGTCAGGTAAAAAAAGTTGAACTTTATTATTGATTTTTAGAGTGTTCTCGACTCCCTCCAAAAACTTCAATGAAAAACAATGGTGTCTTTCAGCGCTGATTTCTCAATATGCGCTGCTTTCTGCAAACTCACTAGAAAGCTTTTCAGGAGTGGCCAGATGCGCCAGGAGGAAAAACTTTTGGCCAAACTGCGAAAAATTATGAAAACTGCCGCAGATTTGAGGGAAAACAAACTCACCTAGAAAAATCATAACTAACTCAGTTACGCTAGCGCAGATCACAGGGAGAAACTTTGAAAAAAATAAATATGCCAGAAAAAGCGGCGCGCGCCAAAAAAACGACACAAATGACCCGGAAAAATTGAGCCCATAGAAAGGGCTGAAGCCATGGAGAGATTTAAATATGGTGAGAATTTTCAAATCAAGGCATCGGTGGACCGGGAGCCAATATAGTTCAGCGAGCATAGGGTTGCTCGACTATGTCATCGTCCGAGCCAGGGATCGCAAGGATGTGCGCTTCACCCGCGCCATGACAGGAGCTGACGACTGCTGGACGGACCACCGCCTATTCCGGTCCATCATTGACATCAACATAGCCCCAAAGCGAAGGGGGCAGCAGAAGCAGTGTTGCAAAAAAGTCAATGCCGGGGCACTTAAGGGCCCAGCTAAGAGAGCCCTTTACAGCCAGCGCCTCACAGCTAACCTGGCGTGCCTTGATGAACCCGAGATGCAGAATGTCCACAGCGCTTGGTCTGCCCTCCAGGCATCCATAACCTGTGCCTGCAAAGAGACGCTCGGTCACTCAACCAGGAAACACCAGGACTGGTTTGATGAGAATGATCAGGAGATTCAAGAGCTAATAGATTGCAAGCGCAGGGCATTTCTGAGCCTTAAACAGCAACCCATCTCAGGAGCAGCAAAGCAGCATTACAGACGGCTAAAGGCTAAGGTCCAACAAAAAACCCGGGACCTAAAGAACAGGTGGGGGACGGAGAAAGTACAGGAGATACAGCAGCTGGCCGACAGCAATGATGTGCGAGGATTCTTCACCGCAGTCAAGGCCACATAGTCCAAACTCCCAAGGCCCCAACCCACTCCTGACCAAGAACGGGGAAACACTCATCAAGGACACCGAGGCAGTCAGGGCCTGCTGGAAGGAGCACTTTGAAGATCTCCTCAATCGAGACTCTGCCTTTGACTCGAGTGTTCTCGACTCCATTCCGCTGCATGCTACCCGCCACCACCTCAGTGAGACCTCAACACTGGGCGAGGTAGAAAATGCCTTAAGACAGCTAAAAAACAACAAGGCTACAAGAGCGGATGGAATCCCTGCTGAGCCACTGAAGTATGGTGGAGAGGCACTACTGGCGCGAATACACAACCTCATCTCTCTCATCTGGAGGGAAGAGAGCATGCCGGGAGATCTTAGAGGTGCGGTGATCGTGACCATCTGTAAAAAAGGGGACAAGTCCGACTGCAGCAACTACAGAGGAATCTCCCTGCTATCAACCACTGGGAAAGTCATCGCTAGAGCCCTCCTCAACCGTCTTCTCCCCGTGGCCAAGGAGCTCCTCCTGGAGTCGCAGTGCGGATTTCGTCCCCTCCGAGGCACAACGGACATGATTCTTGCAGCACGGCAGCTGTAGGAAAAATGCAGGGAACAGCTCTTATACATGGCCTTCTTCGACCTTACAAAGGCCTTTGACACTGTCAACCGCGAGGGTTTATGGAGCGTCCTACTTCATTTCGGATGCCCCCAAATGTTCGTCACCATCCTCCGCCTGCTCCACGATGACATGCAGGCCGTGATCCTTACCAATGGATCCATCACAGACCCAATTCATGTCCGGACCGAGGTCAAACAGGGCTGGGTCATCCCCCCAACCCTCATCTCAATCTTCCTCGCTGCCATGCTCCACCTCACAGTTGACAAGCTCCCCGCTGGAGTGGAGCTAAACTACAGAACCAGTGGGAAACTGTTCAACCTTTGCTGTCTCCAGGCCAGGTACAAGACCACTCCAACCTCTGTCATTGAGCTACAGTACACGTACAGTAATAGTATCCCAGATACTATTTACATACTTTTCATCCATAGTCATGGGAAACGCTCGTATCCTCATCTTGGTGTCTTTCTTTGTCCCAGCTTAGCCCAGGTTTGACATGTTGGCTGATGGCTTTTTTCACATAGGAGTCAGTTACAGGGGAAGAGAGGAGGAGAGAAAAGGAAAAAAAAAGAGGGGAAGGGGCAAAGGTTCGGATAAAAGAATAAGCTATAATTAAACATCTCTATCAAAATAGCACACTATTTATTTTGTAAATGTGCCAAAGTTGAATGTTTGAGGTGCAACAGCTTTTAATAGCTTAAGATATTGCACACACAGAGGCTGAACTCCAGGATATAGTCGACGTATTTACTGAGGCGTATGAAAGCATGGGCTTTACGCTAAACATCAGTAAAACAAAGGTCCTCCACCAGCCTGTCCTCACCACACAGCACTGCCCCCCAGACATCAAGATCCACGGCGCGGCCCTGGACAACGTGGACTACTTCCCATATCTCGGGAGCCTCCTATCAACAAGAGCAGGCATTGACGACGAGATCCAACACCGCCTCCAGTGCGCCAGTGCAGCCTTTGGCCGCCTGAGGAAAAGAGTGTTTGAAGACCAGGCCCTCTAAACTGTCACCAAGCTCATGGTCTACAGGGCCGTAGTAATACCCGCCCTCCTGTATGGCTCAGAGATGTGGACCATGTACAGTAGACAACTCAAATCACTGGAGAAATACCACCAGTGATGTCTCCGCAAGATCCTACAAATCCCCTGGGAGAACAGATGCACAAACATTAGCATCCTTGTCCAGGCCAACATCCCCAGCATTGAAGCACTGACCACACTTGATCAGCTCCGCTGGGCAGGCTACATAGTTCGCATGCCAGACACGAGGCTCTCAAAGCAAGTGCTCTACTCGGAACTTGAGCACGGCTAATGAGCCAAAGGTGGGCAGAGGAAACGTTACAAGGATACCCTCAAAGCCTCCCTGATAAAGTGCAACATCCTCACTGACACCTTGGAGTCCCTGGCCCAAGACTGCCCTAAGTGCAGGATGTGCATCCGGGAGGGCGCTGAGCTCCTCAAGTATCGTCGCCGAGAGCATGCAGAAATCAAGTGCAGGCAGCGGAAGGAGCGTAGGCAAACCAGACTCCCTGCCCACCCTTTCCTTCAACCACTGTCTGTCCCACCTGTGACAGAGACTGTGGTTCTCGTATTGGACTGTACAGCCACCTAAGAATTCATGCTAAGAGTGGAAGCAAGTCTTCCTCGATTCCGAGGGACTGCCTATGATGATGATGATGATGATGGATGAATGGCACTTGATGCGAGTTAGGACATGGGCAGAAGATAAGTCACAGCTGGTCCTAGATGTACCCTCATCCAATATGTACATTTCAGTGGTCACTATACAGCAATCAGGAGCAATGTTTTTTAATTTCCCTTGCTCTGGGTCACTGAGGTCCAATATAGGGCATAGACCAGATTGAACCTTGGACCTTGGTCTGCATGGCTCAGTTACACATTCAGGTCAATTTTCTTAAAACGGATTTCTGGAGGAAACATATATGAAAAGTTGTGGGAAAATTCTCAATACACATTCCCGGTGGAAGATCCGAGCCTTGAGTGTACATGTGGAAGATCGGCTCTAGTGTCAGTCTAAACTGTTGGACGAGCTGACAGGATATTGCTATTTAGCCTCCGTCGTTGAGCTACGCGGACAATGCCTGCGTCTGCGCACATTTTGAGGCTGAACTCCAGGATATAGTCAATGTATTCACTGAGGCATATGAAAGCATGGGCCTTACGCTTAACATCCGTAAGACAAAGGTCCTCCACCAGCCTGTCACCACCGCACAGCACTGCCCTCCAATCATCAAGATTCACGGCGCGGCCCTCGACAACGTGGACCATTTCCCGTATCTCGGGAGCCTCTTATCAACAAAGGGAGACATTTATGCAGAGATTCAACATCGCCTCCAGTGGGCTAGTGCAGCCTTCGGCCACCTGAGGAAAAGAATGTTTTAAGACCAGGCCCTCAAATCTACCACCAAGCACATGGTCTACAGGGCTATAGTAATACCTGCCCTCCTGTATGGATCTGATGCATGGACGATGTATAGAAGGCACCTCAAGTCGCTGGAGATATATCACCAACAATGTCTCCGCAAGATCCTGCAAATCCCCTGGGAGGACAGGCGTACCAACATCAGTATCCTCACCCAGGCTAACATCCCCAGTATTGAAACACTGACATAGAAACATAGAAAATAGGTGCAGGAGTAGGCCATTCGGCCCTTCGAGCCTGCACCACCATTCAATAAGATCGTGCCTGATCATTCACTTCAGTACCCATTTCCTACTTTCTCTCCATACCCCTTGATCCCTTTAGCCGTAAGGGCCATATCTAACTCCCTCTTGAATATATCCAATGAACTGGCATCAACAACTGTTTGCGGTAGGGAATTCCACAGGTAACAACTCTCTGAGTGAAGAAGTTTCTTCTCATCTCAGTCCTAAATGGCTTACCCCTTATCCTTAGACTATGTCCCCTGGTTCTGGACTTCCCCAACATCGGGAACATTCTTCCTGCATCTAACCTGTCCAGTCCCGTCAGAATTTTATATGTTTCTATGAGATCACCTCTCATAGTTCTAAACTCCAGTGAATACAGGCCCCACTAACCACACTTGATCAGCTTTGCTGGGCATGCCAGATACGAGACTCCCTAAGCAAATGCTTTATGCAGAGCTCCTTCATGGTAAACGAGCCAAAGGTGGGCAGCGGAAGCGTTACAAGGACACCCTCAAAGCTTCCCTGGTAAAGTGTAACATCACCACTGACACCTGGGAGACCCTGGCCGAAGACTGCCCGAGGTGGAGAAAGTACATCTGGGAGGACGTTGAGTTCTTTGAGTCTCAACGCAAAGAGCGTGAAGAGGTCTGGCGCAGACAACGGAAGGAGTGTGCGGCAAACCATCCCCACCCACCCCTTCCCTCGACGAATGTCTGTCCCATCTGTGACAGAGTCTGTGGCTCTTGTATTGGACTGTTCAGCCACCAGAGTACTCACTTTGGGAGTGGAAGCAAGTCTTCCTCGATTCCGAGGGACTGCATATGATGATTTAGCCTTCAAACGTACTTCCCACGATTTATGTACCATTTTACATATTTCCCCCCACATAAAGACATTCCCTAGATGTGTTGGCATCTAGGATACTGAAAGCCTTATCATTAAAACCAGTCTTTATTATCAAAAAATGCCCATGCATCAAGATCAATCTTCGCTTCATCAAGAATATAGATACGACTTTTGACTGTTGGGCATTTTTCTTGACATTTCCATGCATGTAACATTTTAAATATTTTATTTTGGTTATTGATTCCATATGAAACAAACTGATCAACTTCAAATGATGTAGAAAATAGAAACATAAAAAATAGGTGCAGGAGTAGGCCATTCAGCCCTTCGAGCCTGCACCGCCATTCAATAAGATCATGGCTGAACATGCAACATGTAAAGTCTAGGTATTCTATTGCGAAGTTTTGCCAGTCATTCCCCAGTTTTCTGACTAGTTTCATCAACTGTTGTTCTGTTACAGGCATGGATAGATCTGAAATAGAAAACAGAAAAATATTTTTAATGGTTACTTGTTGATGTAGTGGCCAAATGGGAGAACCCTCAGAGGAAATTCCCAGCATATAAAACAAGTCTTTGATTAGTTCCATGTTTCAAGAAAAATAGCTTTTGTGCGTACTCATTTTATTGCTATTTTTTATATTTCCTTTAATATTCAACTGGATATAACTTTCTAGTGTCAATTCAAACTCAAAGTTGTGAGGCATACCATAAACAATATGCTTTCAGTTATCTTACTGTACCTTTGCTTTCTGAATTGTTAGTGCTTTGGAGTTGCTTGGAGACATGTCTCTTGCGCCTTGAGCCTAGAGAAAAGGCAGGGAACATATGGATAAATCATTTTAGAACAATTTGTAAACTTGAGAGTTTTTTTTAATGATTGCAGTGTGTAATGGTGATTTATTTTCTGTACAAGAGCTTTATGACAGGGTTGAATGAGTAGAAAGGGCAGTTGATGAGCATCTCTGCTATTTTAATGGAGGTTTAATCCTATTTATTTTAAATGCCCAGAGGAAATCAAGGGTACATCAAGAACAAGGGAATATTAGAGCTAAGCTAATATGGATGTACTTTTTTCACGCAAAGGGTAGTACAAATCTGGAACACCCTCCCTCAAAAGGCTATGAATGCTAGGTCAATTGGAGCTTTCAGGATGATAATTTTTTATTAGATAAGGATAGCAAGGAATATGGAGCAAAGATGGGAAAATCACTTGGAGGTGCAGATCAGCCATTATCTCATTGAATGGCAGAGCAGGCCCAAGGGGCTCAATGACCTACTCCTATTCCTATGTTCCTATCCATGACTACACCAATCTGCCTAGTGGACTCCTCCGGGCTGCTAGCCAGAATTGCAGTGCATTTTGGACAGACTCAAGCTAAGCCTCCTAACCAAAAATGACCTTGGCCCTGTCAATATGTGCTGTCTCCAAAGTGTGAATAGACGTTTTAGCTGTGTAACCATCTATCGCTTGGAATTTCCGCAGGGGTTCTCTGACAGGAGATTAATGGAACACCCTCAATTTCAGTGAAACACCGGAAACGGCCAGAAATGAACATTTGCACAATTTCTTCAGGGATTCCACTAATCTCCGACCAGAGTTATAGCAGAAGATTGTGGCGGTTTAGGGGCCTAAATTGCGCCTCAAAGAGCAGCCGACATTTTAGAAATTGCCCTTGTGGATTTTCCCGGCAGAGAACGTCACTGCTCCACCTGCATTGCCGCCCCATCAGGCATGTCCCAATCGGCGGCAACTCCCTTTCTGCCCCGCAAGGGAAATTGCTCCGCAGAAATAGAGCGGCTGCCGCTTGGTGCCTCCGACAGCTTTCCCCAGCGGGAAGCTGTTTGTGGTTGGGCGGCGTGTCCGCCCTTAAAGGGGATGACGGCACACTGCTGCGGCCACCATTTTATTTTGTTTACGGCCGACTCCGAGGCCGGCCCTCAACTGCCCGACTTCACCATCCGAATACTGGCATTTCAAATAAAATGGCAAAACCGCGTGAAACACCACCACATGGATTGGGGCGGTAAATCAACTAAAAAAATGGTGAGTGTGGCCCCTTTCAGTTGGGAGGCAATTTATGCCCCTTAAACTTTCCTTATCTACAGAATCATAGAATCTGACAGCACAGAAGGCCATTCAGCCCTCCTCTTTCACTATGACTTTGGCAGCATCTTCTTCCTTGGTAAAGACAGATATTAGGCGAATTTAGCAGAAGTTGTTAGTGGCGCCCTGTCAAGTCGCAAAGTTGTTTACGCCCCGTTAGCTTGCCCCAGGGGTGCGAATGGGAGCCGCAAATGACCTGAATTCCTCCCCCTTATAATCTAATCTGTTTGTAACAAAAGGTAACACACCATTTGCTTTCCTAATTGCTTGCTGTACCTGCATGTTAACTTTCTGTGATTCATGTACAAGGACACCCAGGTCCCTCTGAGTGCGAACATTTCACAGTCTCTCACCATTCAAAAAATATTCTGCTTTTTGTTTTTCCTACCAAAGTGGACAACTTCACACTTCTCCACATTGTATTCCATTTCCCATGTTCTTCCCCACTCAGGCAACCTGTCTATATCTCTCTGCAGCCTCTTTGCATCCTCATCACAGCTACCTTCCCACCTAATTTTTGTATCATCAGCAAACTTGGATAAATTACACTCAGTCCCTTCATCGAAGTCATTAATATAGATTGTAAATAGCTGAGGCCTAAGCACTGATCCTTGTGGTCATCATCATCATAGGCAATCCCTCGAAATCAAGGAAGACTTGCTTCCACTCCAAATGTGAGTTCTCAGGTGACTGAACAGTCCAATTCGGGAATTACAGTCTCTGTCGCAGGTGGGACAGACAGTCGTTGGAGGAAAGGGTGGGAGGG
The DNA here is from genome assembly GCF_044704955.1 of Pristiophorus japonicus. Lineage (NCBI taxonomy): Eukaryota > Metazoa > Chordata > Chondrichthyes > Pristiophoridae > Pristiophorus > Pristiophorus japonicus. Next base: position 79,454,457 of record NC_091988.1, on the reverse strand, counting down.
GAGTCTGGTTTGCCGCACGCTCCTTCCACTGCCTGCATTTGTTTTCTGCATGCTCTCGGCGACAAGACTCGAGGTGCACAGAACTCCCAGATGCTCTTCCTCCACGTAGGCCGGTCAATTGCCAGGGACTCCCAGGTGTCGGTGGGGATGTTGCACTTTATCAAGGAGGCTTTGAGGGTATCCTTGAAACGTTTCCTCTGCCCACCTGGGGCTCGCTTGCCGTGTAGGAGTTCCGAGTAGAGCGCTTGCTGAGGGAGTCTTGTGTCCGGCATGCGGACAATGCGCCCACCTAACGGAGCTGGTTGAGTGTGGTCAGTGCTTCGATGCTGGGGATGTTGGCCTGATCAAGAACACGGTAATACCCTGCTAGTTACAGCCTACCAACTCAAAAAAGTCCCGTTTATTTCTACTCTCTGTTTTCCGTCCATTAACCAATTCTCAATCCATGCTAATATATTACCCCCAATACCATATAAACAGAAGGAATACTCAGCAGGTCAGGCAGAATCTGTGGAGAGAGAAACAGAGATAATGTTTCAGGTCGATGACCTATCATCAGAACTGAAAAATGTTAAAGATGTAACAGGTTTTAGGCAAAGAAAGGGGAGAAGGGAGCAAAGAACATAGAAACATAGAAAATAGGTGCAGGAGTAGGCCATTCGGCCCTTCGAGCCTGCACCACCATTCAATAAGATCATGGCTGATCATTCCCTCAGTTCCCCTTTCCTGCTTTCTCTCCATACCTCTTGATCCCTTTAGCCGTAATGGCCATATCTAACTCCTTCTTGAATATATCCAATGAACTGGCATCAACAACTGTCTGCGCTAGGGAATTCCACAGGTTAACAACTCTCTGAGTGAAAAGGTTTCTCCTCATCTCAGTACTAAATGCTTACCCCTTATCCTTAGACTGTGTCCCCTGGTTCTGGACTTCCCCAACATCGGGAACATCCTTCCTGCACCGAAACGGTCCAGTCCCATCAGAATTTTATATGTTTCTATGAGATCCCCTCTCATCCTTCTAAACTCCAGTGAATACAGGCCCAATTGATCCAGTCTCTCCTCATATGTCAGTCCTGCCACCCTGGGACCTTCTGGTGGACCTTCGCTGCACTCCCTCAATAGCAACAGCGTCCTTCCTCAGATTAAGAGACCAAAACTGAACACAATATTCCAGGTGAGGCCTCACTAAGGCCCTGTACAACTGCAGTAAGAACTCCTTGCTCCTATACTCAAATCCTCTCGCTATGAAGGCCAACATACCATTTGATTTCTTCACCGCCTGCTGAACCTGCATGCCAACTTTCAATGAATGATGTACCATGACACCCAGGTCTTGCTGCACCCCCCCTTTTCCTAATCTGCCACCATTCAGATAATATTCTGCCTTCGTGTTTTTACCACCAAAGTGAATAACTTCACATTTATCCACATTATACTGCATCTGCCATGCGTTTGCCCACTCACCTAACCTGTCCAAGTTACCCTGCAGCCTTTTAGCGTCCTCCTCACAGCTCACACTGCCACCCAGTTTAGTGTCACCTGCAAACTTGGAGATATTACACTCAATTCCCTCATCCAAATCATTAATGTATATTGTAAAGAGCTGGGGTCCCAGCACTGAGCCCTGCGGTATCCCACTAGTCACTGCCTGCCATTCTGAAAAGGACCCATTTATCCTGACTCTCTGCTTCCTGTCTGCCAACCAGTTCTCTATCCACGTCAGTGCATTATCCCCAATACCATGTGCTTTAATTTTGCCCACCAATCTCTTGTGTGGGACCTTGTCAAAAGCCTTTTGAAAGTCCAAATACACCACATTCATTGGTTCTCCCTTGTCCACTCTACCAGTTACATCCTCAAAAAATTCTAGAAGATTTGTCAAGCAGGATTTCCCTTTCATAAATCCATGCTGACTTGGGCCGATCCTGTCACCGCTTTCCAAATGTGCTGCTATTTCATCTTTAATAATTCATTCCAACATTTTACCCGCTACTGATATCAGGCTAACCGGTCTATAATTACCTGTTTTCTCTCTCCTTCCTTTCTTAAAAAGTGGTGTTACATTAGCTACCCTCCAGTCCATAGGAACCGATCCAGAATCGATAGACTGTTGGAAAATGATCACCAATGCATCCACTATTTCTAGGGCTACTTCCTTACGTACTCTGGGACTATCAGGGATGCAGACTATCAGGCCCCGGCGATTTATCTGTCTTCAATCCCATCAATTTCCCTAACACCATTTCCCGCCTAACAAGCATTTCCTTCAGTTCCTCCTTCTCACTAGACCCTCGGTCCCCTAGTATTTCCGGAAGGTTATTTGTGTCTTCCTTCGTGAAGACAGAACTAAACTACTTGTTTAACTGGACCGCCATTTCTTTGTTCCCCATTATAAATTCACCTGAATCTGACTGCAAGGGACCTACATTTGTTTTCACTAATCTTTTTCTTTTCACATAGCTATAGAAGCTTTTGCAGTCAGTTTTTATGTTCCCAGCAAGCTTCCTCTCATACTCTATTTCCCCCCTCCTAATTAAACCCTTTGTCCTCCTCTGCTGTATTACAAAATTCTCCCAGTCCTCAGGTTTGCTGCTTTTTCTGGCCAATTTATATGCCTCTTTCTTAGATTTAACACTATCCTTAATTTCCCTTGTTAGCCACGGTTGAGCCACCTTTCCCGTTTTATTTTTACTCCAGACAGGGATGTACAATTGTTGAAGTTCATCCATGTGATCTTTAAATGTTTGCCATTGCCTATTCACTGTCAACCCTTTAAGTATTATTCGCCTGTCTATTCTAGCCAATTCACGTCTCATACCATCGAAGTTACCTTTCCTTAAGTTCAGGGCCATAGTCTCTGAATTAACTGTGTAAAAAGAAGAAAAGTAAAAGTGGAGGGCAGAGAAACCCAAGGCAAAAAGCAAAAAGGGTCACATTACAGCAAAATTCTAAAGCGACAAAGTGTGTTAAAAAGACAAGCCTGAAGGCTCTTTGCCTCAATGCAAGGAGTATTCGCATTAAGGTGGACGAATTAACTGCGCAGGAAGCTATTAACGAATATGATATAATTGGGATTACGGAGACATGGCTCCAGGGTGACCAAGGCTGGGAATTCAACATCCAGGGGTATTCAACATTCAGGAAGGATAGACAGAAAGGAAAAGGAGATGGGGTAGCGTTGATGGTTAAAGAGGAAATTAACGCAATAGTAAGGAAGGACATTAGCTTGGATGATGTGGAATCTGTATGGGTAGAGCTGTGGAATACCAAATGGCAGAAAACACCAGTGGGAGTTGTGTACAGATCACAAATGTAAGGTTTGAAAATCCACGGCCGCATTTGAAACACCGTAAGGACAAGAAAACTAACATGGGATCATTCCATACACTAAATGAACATTTTTGGCCAAGTTAAAAGCAGGCTGGGAAAATGTATGGGTGGATAGAGACATTGGATACAGACATTGTGGAGTCTGGACTCACAAGCGAGGCAGAGGCACTGGCCAATGGGGGAAAAATGCATTCTGGCAGGCCAATCAGGAATCAAGTCGGGCCTGAAGTGGGGAAATCTTCAACCAATAAGGACTCCCCGGCCCAGTTTGAAAATGACTTCCCCCCCCCCACAAATCAAACTACGAATGTGGGCCATTATCTACCTAATTAACATGGACAATAGCTCTGAATCAAAACTAAGAATCACTGCAGGAATGGCCCACTGACTCCCAGGACTATAACAAAGGACCCACAGACTTTCAGGCACCTATGTGCCCCGTAACAATACCCTGGTCCTCACACCTGCATGTACCTGTGACATCTTATGATTAAATATTCAAAGCTATCTCCCCGCCCAAACTTGCACAATGGACCACCCATTGGGTTTGAGCGCGAAAAGACCAGAACTGAATTGAATACAAATATAGGACACAGAACCACCAGAAAAAGGGGTTGTGGACCAAAAAGGAGTTGTGGACCAAAAAGAGTTGTGGGCAGAGTTCACAGGGGAGGAAAGGTGTGGAGAGGAAAAAGGAAAAGACTTGCAGGAGTTGTGGAGAAAAACAGTTTGGGGTCAGTTCTTGAACAGGCTGCTGGCTGCTGGGGGGGAAGGAGCTGAGAGAGCTTTGCAAACTTTGATTTTGGTCGAGACTAAAAACCCATGAGCCAACCTCCTGGTTGGTAAGTGGCAGCAGGTGCTGCTGTTAGCCCTGAACACACTGGACAGGGTGAGAATAGCCGAAGCATCAGGCTGGGGCACGCAGAGCTGTGCAGACCTGGACACCTGGTTCAATAACCTGGATTCACAGCTGTAGTCTGATGATAACCAAGAGGCAGATAGAAGAAACCGACGCAACATCGAAGAGGAAAACCGAACAACAACATAAAACCCACCCCAGAGGGACCCCGAGCTGAAATAAGTGCAACAGAACCCCAGAGTTGATAGGATTGTGAGTACAGCCCAAACCCCCTCACAGACTCAATTTAGGATAGGAATTGGTAGGAAGGGTGGGAGTGGGAGGTGTGGTTGTGTGTGAGTGGGATGTTTTAACCTCTTGTTTTCCCCTTCCCTGTTGCGAGATTTTTTCGGGTTGTTGAATGAGATTTTGACATTACTGCTATTTTATGACCTCTTCCTATGCCCTCTATCTTTGTGTTTGCTATTCTAAATAAACAACATTAGCCATTTTGTACTCTTACCCACTGTGTCTGGTGCCTCATTACTCACCCACCCTCATAAATTGCACGTACAGAACCCAAGGGGTGTGTGGATTCGAACCCACACCCCAAGCTCCCCTTACAGAATGGCGACCTCGGCAGGACGTGCGTTGAGTGAGGGTGAAGAGACAGTCAGTCTTGGTGAAGAGGAGTATAAAATGGAGGGTAGGATTGCTAAATATGTAACAGCAAGTATAAACTGCTCAAGGAAGTGGGTGCAGGAGCTGCTGGAGGCTGAACGGCCTGAGAACGCAGCAGCCAGGTGGACCCAGAGTAAAGATCATAAAAGATCAGTGGAAAAGGCAGTGTGGCAGCAAAGAAAGGGAAAAGCTGGATCAGGATTTAAAGTGGGAGAGGCAGGAAAGAGAGAGAGATAGAGAAAGCTATCGCAACCACAGGGCGTACCTTCAGTCCCAGGTAACCGAGGGAAAAGGTCACATCAGGAGATTGCAGGAGGAACTTGCCCAGGCTCAGAACCAGGGAAAGTTGGGGGAGGGTAAGACTCTCCAGCTACAGGCTGCGCTTCAGGCGTGCCACAGCAGGGCAGAGGCAGATCATTGTTCCTTTCAGGGACAAATTGATCAGCTCACCCTGGCTCTGGCTGAAGCCAAAGCAGCCCTTGTTCTAGCCGGAGCAAAAGTTCTAGAAGTGCCCGAGACTCGAATCCCCACCCAGCTCGACACCAAAGCTCTGGCCCGAGCTGAGGCAAAAGCAAGGCACCCAGTAAAGGAGTGCTGTGCCTTATCAGCCCAGCCGAGGTACGGAAGCGGGAGCATAGTGAAACAGGCTGTAGGGAGGAAGAATCCTACAGGCCCGCTCCCATAGCTCTATTGGGCATACCGGAGGAGAGGCAGGGTGAAATGCTGGAATCTAAACCTCTGGGACCAGCCCCAATGTGCCCCATCAGGCAGAGTAGATTCGGACCACCCACAGGGGGTCAGGCTGAGGGTCCCCTACAGAACAGGTACGTGGTTCCCCACAGTGCGACCCAGCTGCGGCAAATGGTGGCCCATGTGAATAAACTTACCCGAAAAAGAGACCCCTCTGTCCACTTTATGGAAGTAGAGCAGGTAGGAGACATAAATGACTGCGATGAGGCCGAACGGAGCAAACTGCTCCTATTCTCACTGGACCCAGCCCTGTGTTAGGCTCTCTCTGCTGAGAGTAAGAGGGGTCAGCGAACAGTGGCCGCTCTCCAGGAGGATATCCGTTCGACCGGGTACAGGCCACTGTCCAGAGACCCGGGGAGACCCTTCAGGCGTTCGCTGATCGACTGTGGCCAGTGTATGAGGAAGCCAGTGGGGGGAATTTGGACCGAACCCAGCTGGATGCACATCAACATGGTCGCTGGCTGCGTGCACTGGTGGCAAACAGCCTACCTGAGTTGCGCGCCCAGGCCAACCTGTGGTTCGATTTCAGAGACCCCCAAGCCACAGAGGAGACGGTGCTGAGGCAGCTGACCCTCTCTTTTCGCAATGGCAGAATCGGGGGGGAGAAATCCACCAAGGGGAAGGTGTGTGAGATCCGCCCCGGCTCTGATAAGAGAGAGTGGAGGCAAGAAGGGAATTGGCAGGCAGGCAGAGAGGTGGTTTGCTACGGGTGCGGGGAGACAGGGCACATGAGGAGGGAATGCCAGGATCCGAGGCAGGAAAAGAGAGGTCCACAGGTCCCAACCTCAGCCCCAGTCCCCGCAGCCGCAAGCCCTCCCAAACCAGCTGTGCCCAGCCCTGCCGCCACACTCGAGGGTCTCCTCGCGGCTCTGCAGGCACTCCTTACCCAGACTGGGAAGGTCGCAGCCGTGACCGGGGGCGAAGTCCCTCAGGCCCAGATCAACACCCCCCAATGACTAGACCCTGAGGAACCCGTGTACCTCTGTCCGGTCACCTATGATGCGTGGAGCAGACCACGTGTCATGATGGGAGTTGAGGGAGTCCGGGGGAAGTATCTGCTGGACACATGGGCCTCTTGCACCCTGGTTCATGTAGACGACCCGACCACCTCACCCCTATCCAGTGGGATCCCCTACTGCCTAACCAGCTTCACTGGAGAAAAACGCGAGGGTTTCTTCTCCAAACCACTGCAGATACACATAGGCACCCTCCACACCATGTGGAAGTGTGTCCTTCTGCCATGGGAGGGAGTGGGTAAAGGCATCCTAGGGGCAGATTTCCTCAGCGGCCAGAAAATTCTGGTCGACCTGAGGAACCACTGTCTGTGGGGCACAGCTGACACCGGGGAGGGGGAAGGTACAGCAGTCATCCAGGGGAAGCAGGGGAAGGGTTCCCTCTGCACTGTAAAGCCGAAGGAGGGATATGACCTCGGCGCTCTGGTAGACGGCACCCTGATGATCTATCAGGCTTTTGTGCGAGCCAACCTGGCGGCATTTGCCAGGCATAAGCACGACTGTGGACGGGTAAATGGGGCCGAGGTCAGAGTAGATGGGGACCCCAGGTCTAAGCCCCAGAAGCAGTATAATTTTCCTAGGGAGGCTGAGGCAGACCTAGAGGTCACATTGGGATCTCTAGTCAGACAAGGAGTGTTGAGACTAATAGCCACACATGTGAACTCTCCACTTTGGCTGGTTAGGAAACCGGACAATTCTTGGAGGGCCACAGTGGACTACCGAGTCCTCAATAACAATATCCCTGCCTGTGCGCCCACAGTGGCAGCCGTAGCCAACCTAGTCGCAGCCATCCCCGCGTCCGCAGCCGTCTTTACGGTGCTGGACATCTCGAATGGGTTCTGGTCCATCCCGCTGCGGTGGGAGGACCGGTACAAATTCGCCTTTACATTCAAAGGACAGCAGTATACATGGAACTGTCTTCCCCAGGGCTTCCACAACAGTCCGAGCATTTTTCATCAGTGTATGGCCAACTGCCTGAAAGAGTTCAGCAGACCCAGACAGCTAGTCCAGTATGTGGACGACCTGCTGCTATTCTCCGATTCGGAGGAAGAGCACGGTCCCCTGCTGGCAGAGTTGTTGGGACTGCTGCACGAGGAGGGTTTTAAAGTAAACCCTAAGAAGGCACAGATCGGCCAGACAGAGGTAAAATTCCTGCGGCTGACTGTGCGGGCAGGGGAGAGAGCCATCGATGAGGCTAAGAGGAGGGCAGTTCAGGAGTTACTGGCTCCGACTACAGTTACAGGGGTGGGGTCGTTCCTGGGTCTGACCGGTTACTGCAGGGACTTCATTGAGGATTACGCAGCCATTGCAGCCCCCCCCTACTCCGGCTCCTGCACAAAGGCGTGGAGTGGGAGTGGGATGAGGACTGTGATGCAGCGTTTACCCGCCTCAAGGGAGACCTGCAGAAAGCTCCGGGAGTGGTGGATGAGGGCGAGGAATTTTTCCTGGAGGTAGCAGCCAGCGGGGATAGCTTAAGTGCTGTGCTGATGCAACAGCGGCACGGCCAGCTGAGACCTGTGGTCTACTCCTCCAGGGTCCTCAATGAGGTTGAGAGGGGTTACTCAAACTGTGAAAGGCATCTGCTGGCCACCCACTGGGCTGTGAAGCGGTCGTAGGTGTTTACAGGAGTGTCCCCAATCACCCTCCTCACTCATCACACCCCCACTCAGATGCTGCTGGATGGGAGAATTAAGGATGGGACAGTGAGCAACACACATATTGCTCACTGGACCCTCATGCTCTCACAGGTGGATTTGAGAGTAAAAGGGATGTGTGAACCCCGACTGGCAGCCAACATGCTGTACCCCGGGAAAGCCCACCGTTGCTCCGTTGAGGGGGTCTGGGACGTGGACATAGGGCTCCGGGCGGGGACCCATCCCCACGGCCGGGAGATCTATGTTGACGGGTCCAGCACGGTGGTGGCGGGGGAAAGGCTCACAGGGTGCGGGATTTATGATCCCCAGGCAGGCATTGCCAGGGCCATAACGCTCCCAAACACCATGAGTGCCCAGCATGCTGAACTGTCGGCAGTCATGTATGTAGTCACCCACCCCGACGAATTCCCACGGCCCTATACTATCTTTTCAGATAGTATGCTCATCTGCAATGCCTTCACGGAGTACCTAGCCATCTGGTCCCATCGCGGGTATACATCTGCAGACGGTAAGCCATAAAACGCCTACTGCAGCACATCATGCAGGCAGTAGGGACTGGGGCAGACATTTGCATTCATAAAGTAAAGGCCCATAATAAACATGATCCCAGGGCTGCAGGGAACCAAAAGGCAGATCAACTGGCCAAAGAGGGAGCCCGAACGGGAACCAAGTGGAACCCACTCGAGGCAGGCCCCATAGCAGCTATCCGGGGTGGACAGGGGACACAAGGGAGCGCAGGGGTGGCTTTGGCCCCGGACCTCCAGCAGGTGCAGTCACGAGATCCCATCCTCAAGTCCATCATGGACAAGCTGACTGCAGGAGAAAAGGTCGAAGGACCGTACGGAGGCACAGGCATCCATGTTAGGGAGAAGATGTTGTTTAAAGGAGAGCAGTGGATAGTGCCCCAGCAGCACCACAGGGAGTTCCTTCAGCTGGCCCATGCAGGCCCTGGAGCTGGACACCCCGGACTGGAGGTCACCTGGCAACGGGTGGAACAGGTCGGGTGGTGGCCCCAGCTCCGGGAAGACACTCGTGAATTTTACGCGAACTGTCTTGTCTGTGCAACCAATAATCCAGATCCCCAGAAAAGAAAGGTGTCTCTAGGACATACAAGGAGGGTAGAGGGACCATGGCAATCGATACAAATCGATTACATAGGGCCCCTACCTGTGGCTAAGGGAGGGTACCGGTACTGCCTGGTTTTGGTGGACACTTTCACAAAGTGGGTTGAAGCCTTCCCTTGCCGAACAGCCACAGCAGCGGGGACCGCCAGGATATTGGTTAGGGAGGTGTTCTCCAGGTGGGGACTTCCACAGTACGTGGAGTCCGACCGGGGGAGCCACTTCACGGGACAGGTCATGCAGGTAACCCTTAAGGTGCTGGGGATTGAGGGGAAGGGGCACGTCGCCTACAACCCCCAGTCCTCGGGGCTAGTGGAGCGTATGAATAGGACCTTGAAAGAAAAACTTAGGAAGGAGACTGGGGATTCCCCGCAGAGGCGGGTGGAGAGGTTGCCCCTGGTTTTGATGGGGATCCGGGCCAGCCAGTCGAAAAGCACGGGATATTCCCCATATGAGCTCATGACTGGAAGAGCCATGCGAACCCCCATCCATGTACTTGCCCCGGTCCTGATGGAAGCTCAGGTAACCGAGGTGAATAGGGACCGCTTTACCAAGAGTCTGTTGGAGCACCTCAAGCAGATTCACTGGCAGGCGGCCACTAACATGGGGAAGCAGCATCAGACCAACCGATTGCTGCTGGAACCGAGCAAACACCACGAGTGGCAGGTGGGGAACCAGGTCATGGTCCGCAACTTTGCCAGGGTGGGAGTCTTTGAGCCACTATACATGGGGCCTTACAGCATTGTTGACAAGGCAAGCCCCATGGTATACGCGGTCAAGATGCCCCGCCGGGTTAAATGGTTTCACATTAACCAATGTAGACTGTTTAACCCCAACAAGGCAAAACCTCGTGGGAAAGGGCAGCCCGGAGGGATAATCCCAATGGGAAGCCCAGGCCCCCAGCCCACCACTGCAGCCCCACCGATCCCAACACAAGGAGCAGTGAGTTGCTTCACAAGTACAAACTACCCACAGATTTGGGACCCACAGGAAGGGGGATTCCCACCTTACATATGGAACGAGGACTCACCTCCACCCGTTCGGAGATCCGCTCGGACTCCGCAGCCAAGGGTGCCACCGTCCCTAGCAGCCTGTTTTACTTTCCTGAGAGGTACTAGGGGAAAAGGGCCGCGCGGGGCAGGCAGCCAGTCACTGGACGTGACCCCGCAGCCAAGGTCTCCTGACGGGGAAGAGGTTGTACCAGAGGAAGGGGCCGCCGACAGTGAGGAGCCTGTCGTGGCGAGCCTAGCCTTCGGTGCAGACAGCCCAGAGCCTGCAGGAGGGAGAGTGGCGGCGGGTCCCAGTAGTGAGTGGTCCCTAGAAGAACAGAGGAAATGCTGTGAGAGCATCAGCTGCGAGTGGTTTCAAGTGGAACCCTTGTACAACCCAAAGCCCCCAGAGGATACAGGAGTCCCCGGCAGTGAGGAGCCTGACGGGGGAATTTTCGTTGCTCCCGAGGGTAGTGAGCCATCCCTGGAGGGGGTGAGGGGCTGTACCAGCCTCGTAAGCACCACCCGAAGCTCGGGGGAAACCTTGGCAGGGGAGACAGAGGGGCCGCGGAGGTCGGCCCGGCCCAAGAGGCCAAAGGAGAGGTGGTCTCCCCCTACATTCCCCCGCATAAAAGGAAAACCAAGGAGCGTCCCAGGGATTAGCAGAGCCACCCGGGAAGGGTGGCAAGCAGGTTAAAAAGGAGAGCAGTAGGTGTGTATAGAATGATATAAAGTTTTCTCTCGTGTAGTGGGGCTCAGGTGGCCTCTGCAATATAGGGAGTATAACAGTGAGGCTTTTGAGCCAGTAGGATGGGGGAGCCTGGAACCTCTTGACTCTTTCTCACTTCCTCTTTTGTGTAAGGTTGTTTGTTTTTTCAAGGATTTATTAGATGAAACCCCTTAACTTTTTTCTCACTTCCTCTTTTGTGCAAAGTTGTTTGTTTTTTTAAGGGTTTGTTGCAGTTTGCGGTTCGACCAATTAGTTGAAATGCCTTAACTAACAGCAAAAATAAGCACAGTTTAAACCCGTGCAGGGGTACTGTGAGGTGCAGACAGAGGGGAAAATGGGGGAGGGATGAGTCAGGAGGCTACGGGTCTTTAAACCAAATGAGATTTTGTCATTCAGAAGAGGAACCGTAGATGAGGAAAATCCAGCTCCTGTGCACCTACATCAGAATGTGCATCGGCTACCGGGGAGAGACTGAAGAAGCCATTGTTTTTGGATGCTCAGGGGGGCAGGCACCGACCATCACCCATAGGAGAAGGTGGCCAGGGTGGGTGGGGTCTAATTCCACTAGATACTCCAGCCACCCCGGGGTCACGTATGGGGAAGCATCAGTCTCCTGCCCTAGCATTGAGGTGACCGCATCCCGGGTTAGGGTAGTGGTTGGGAAGAGGATTCGCCTGACCTGTAAGGGGCACATCCCGGTGGGAAGGTGGTGGTGGCTCAGGAAGCTGAGCAAGGACATGGGAAACCCGACAGCAGATTGGGAGAGACTGGACAACAGCACCTACCGGACCATCACGGGCTCCCGGGGGGGGAATGTGTGTGTGTTGGGATAAATGGTGGGAGGCGGAGTTAGGAGTGTATGTGTGCATGTGGGGATCAGAGAAGATATCCCCGGCATTCATCTCCATAGCGTTCTCCCGACAGTGGCGGGATGAAGGGGAGGGGATGGGATGGGACCGGAGCATGGTCGCATGCATAGTAAGCCACCCCAGCTCCATCCACGCCACCGAGTAAAGCGCACACCCCAGTCAGCCCCTGCCCACAGCCCCGACCGAACCAACTGACACGGACAGATGCCCTACCACCATCCAGGGACCAGAGAACGGTTTGGTTTTGGTTCCCACGGACAAGCTGCTATACCGGGGGGTCCACTACACCATGGCCTCCGTCATCCTAAACCTTACCAAGGTACACCTACCTGAGTGGTGCCCAAAAGAGACAGAACGCCTCTACCAAGCTCTCCTTCGAGAAACGTTCAGGACATTCTACGAGCTCGATTTTTGGCTATTTGAATAAGACTTTGCTGTACAGTCTACAATCCAGAGACAACATTAAACCGAAAAGACACAGAAGAGGGATCTGGAATGATGTTTTTACCGGTTTCAACACCGGGGCATCACTGATTAATAGCATGGACAATTATGTAGCACATTTCGGATACCACATTCCATTTTTTTTTACCAGAGCACCTGACAGATCTGTTCAAAGCAGTACAAAATCCCAGAAACATTACTTCACCCTTCAACAACAAAAAACCAGTGTAATACTATGATGTGTGATATTATGTGCTATTATGATTTTGGTGAAGGGTATTGGTTGAGATTTTACATTTTCAGTATTGTATTGATTCCAAATGTATGAATACCATTGGTGTATTTTAATGTTTATCGTGGGTTTAGATAAGATTTGGGAAAGATTGGCTCTGTGAGAGGGAAAAGGTTTTGCTCCACATTCTGAAAACACCCTGGGGCATGCAGAGCTGTGCAAACCTGGACACCTGGTTCAATAACCTGGATTCACAGCTGTAGTCTGATGATAACCAAGAGGCAGATAGAAGAAACCGATGCAACATCGAAGAGGAAAACCGAACAACAACATAAAACCCACCCCAGAGGGACCCCGAGCTGAAATAAGTGCTACAGAACCCCAGAGTTGATAGGATTGTGAGTACAGCCCAAACCCCCTCACAGACTCAATTTAGGATAGGAATTGGTAGGAAGGGTGGGAGTGGGAGGTGTGGTTGTGTGTGAGTGGGATGTTTTAACCTCTTGTTTTCCCCTTCCCTGTTGCGAGATTTTTCGGGTTGCTGAATGAGATTTTGCCATTACTGCTATTTTATGACCTCTTCCTATGCCCTCTATCTTTGTGTTTGCTATTCTAAATAAACAACATTAGCCATTTTGTACTCTTACCCACTGTGTCTGGTGCCTCATTACTCACCCACCCTCATAAATCACACATACAGAACCCAAGGGGTGTGTGGATTCGAACCCACACCCCAAGCTCCCCTTACACAAAACAGTAATAGTGAGGTTGAGGACAGCATCAAACAAGAAATTAAGGATGTGTGCAATAAAGGTACAGCAGTTATCATGGACGGCTTTAATCTACATATAGATTGGGCTAACCTAACTGGTAGCAATACGGTGGAGGAGGATTTCCTGGAGTGTATTAGGGATGGTTTTCTAGACCAATATGTCGAGGAACCAACAAGAGGGCTGGCCATCCTAGACTGGGTGATGTGTAATGAGAAAGGACTAATTAGCAATCTTGTTGTGCGAGGCCCCTTGGGGAAGAGTGACCATAATATGGTAGAATTCTTCATTAAGATGGAGAGTGATTCTATCTTTTGCTTCTGCCCTCATTTTACTTCCCTCTTTCTCCCTGCATAGATTCCCATCCCCCTGCCATATTAGTTTAACCCCTCCCCAATATATTTCGAAAAGACAGAGAGGTAAAAATGGGGTGGAGTAACTTTAATTAGAGATTACATAATGGCAGTAGAAAAAAGTTGATGCAACCATTAGTAAGACAGAAATAGAATCCATGTGGATAGAGATAAAAGATGAGATTAAGACGGACTGCAAAAGTTTCTATAGATATGTAAAGAGAAAAAGGTTAGTAAAGACAAACGTAGGTTCCCTGCAGTCAGAATCAGAGGAAGTCATAACGGGGAACAGAGAAATGGCAGACCAATTGAACAAGTACTTTGGTTCAGTATTCACTAAGGAGGACACAAACAACTTTCCGGATATAAAAGGGGTCAGAGGGTCTAGTAAGAAGGAGGAACTGAGGCAAATCCTTATTAGTCGGGAAATTGTGTTGGGGAAATTGATGGGATTGAAGGCCGATAAATCCCCAGGGCCTGATGGACTGCATCCCAGAGTACTTAAGGAGGTGGCCTTGGAAATAGCGGATGCATTGACAGTCATTTTCCAACATTCCATAGACTCTGGATCAGTTCCTATGGAGTGGAGGGTAGCCAATGTAACCCCACTTTTTAAAAAAGGAGGGAGAGAGAAAATAGGGAATTATAGATCGGTCAGCCTGACATCAGTAGTGGGTAAAATTATGGAATCAATTATTAAGGATGCCATAGCAGTGCATTTGGAAAGAGGTGACATGATAGGTCCAAGTCAGCATGGATTTGTGAAAGGGAAATCATGCTTGACCAATCTTCTGGAATTTTTTGAGGATGTTTCCAGTAGAGTGGACAAGGGAGAACCAGTTGATGTGGTGTATTTGGACTTTCAGAAGGCTTTCGATAAGGTCCCACACAAGAGATTAATGTGCAAAGTTAAAGCACCTGGGATTGGGGGTAGTGTGCTGACGTGGATTGAGAACTGGTTGGCAGACAGGAAGCAAAGAGTAGGAGTAAATGGGTACTTTTGAAAATGGCAGGCAGTGACTAGTGGGGTACCGCAAGGTTCTGTGCTGGGGCCCCAGCTGTTTACATTGTACATGAATGATTTAGACGAGGGGATTACATGTAGTATCTCCAAATTTGCGGATGACACTAAGTTGGGTGGCAGTGTGAGCTGCGAGGAGGATGCTATGAGGCTGCAGAGTGACTTGAATAGGTTAGGTGAGTGGGCAAATGCATGGCAGATAATGTGGATACATGTGAGGTTATCCACTTTGGTGGTAAAAACAGAGAGACAGACTATTATCTGAATGGTGACAGATTAGGAAAAGGGGAGGTGCAACGAGACCTGGGTGTCATGCTACATCAGTCATTGAAGGTTGGCATGCAGGTACAGCAGGCGGTTAAGAAAGCAAATGGCATGTTGGCCTTCATAGCGAAGGGATTTGAGTACAGGGGCAGGGAGGTGTTACTACAGTTGTACAGGGCCTTGGTGAGGCCACACCTGGAGTATTGTGTACAGTTTTGGTCTCCTAACTTGAGGAAGAACATTCTTGCTATTGAAGGAGTGCTGCGAAGGTTCACCAGACTGATTCCCGGGATGGCGGGACTGACATATCAAGAAAGACTGGCTCAACTGGGCTTGTATTCACTGGAGTTCAGAAGAATGAGAGGGGATCTCATAGAAAAGTTTAAAATTCTGATGGGCTTAGACAGGTTAGATGCAGGAAGAATGTTCCCAATGTTGGGGAAGTCCAGAACCAGGGGTCACAGTCTAAGGATAAGGGGTAAGCCATTTAGGACCGAGATGAGGAGAAACCTCTTCACCCAGAGAGTGGTGAACCTGTGGAATTCTCTACCACAGAAAGTTGTTGAGGCCAATTCACTAAATATATTCAAAAAGGAGTTAGATGTAGTCCTTACTACTAGGGGCATCAAGGGGTATGGCGAGAAAGCAGGAATGGGGTACTGAAGTTGCATGTTCAGCCATGAACTCATTGAATGGCGGTGCAGGCTCGAAGGGCCGAATGGCCTACTCCTGCACCTATTTTCTATGTTTCTATGTTTCTATAAAGGATAATCACACTAGTAGAGCTAGTCTACAGCTCACCTAATAGTGGAGTGAAGGTGGAGGAAGAAATAGAAAAAGAAAGAAAGTCTTGCATTTATATAGCACGTTTCACAATGTCAGGATGTTCCAAAGCGTTTTACAGCCAATGAAGTGCTTTTGAAGTGTAGCCGCTGTTGTTATGTAGGAAACATGGCAGCCAATTTGTGCACAGCAAGGTCTCACAAGCAGCAATGTGATATGACCATTTGATTGAGGGATATATATTGTCCAGGAGACTGGGGAGAACTCCCCTCTACTTCTTCGAAATAGTGCCATGTAATTTTTTACGTCCACCTGAGAAAGCAGTCGGCATCTCAGTTTAATGGTTCATCTGAAAGACGGCCCCTCTGACAGTGCAGCACACCACTGGAATGTCAGCCCAGATTTTTGTGCTCAAGCCTCTGGAGTGGGACTTGATCCTATAACCTTATGACTTACTGGCGAGATTGCTACCCACTGAGCCATAGCTGACAACTATATGTAAACAAATGAGTAAAAAACATAGCATAATAATCATGCGGATTTCAATTACCCCAAAATTAATTGTCCAGTAGAGGTAGGTAAAGGGGATAAGGGAATGGAGTTCCCACAATGTGTACAGGAATCCTTTCTAACTCAGTGTATAAGAAGCCAAAGAAAGGCAGATTGGTTACTGAATGTAGTAATGGGAAATGATGCAAAGCAGGTAAGAGAAGTAAAAGTAGGGGAACATCTAGGCAATAATGATAATAATATAACGTGGTTCAAGGTAATAATTGAGAAGGACATAAACATGACAAAGACCAGGGTAATAGATTGGAGAAAATCTGATTTTGAGGGGCTGAGAATAGAACTTGGGAAAATAAAATAGACAACAATATTGGAAACTATGATGTAGAACAGCAATAGAAATTATTTAAAACGGTGTACCAACAAAGTCTAATAAAATTATATTCCACTAAAAAACAAGAACAAGCTGAACACTAATGAGATACCATGGATGGTTAAAGACATAAGAGAAAATTTGAAGGTAAGGATAGAGGTGTACACAAAGTACATGGACAGTAGGGGAGTAGCTTGACAAGGAAGAATACAAAGAGATTAGAAGAGAAGTCCAAAAAACAATTAGCAAGGCAAAGAGGAACTATGAAATTAAATTTTCAAGGAACATAAAACAAAATAGTAAAATATTTTACAGGCACATAAATTTTAAAAAAGAAAGTTGGAATGGGAGTAGGACCACTAAGGAATGAACAGGATAAAATCACAGGTAGTGATAGCGAAATGGCAGAAGTACTAAATCATTATTTTGCTTCAGAATTTAGAAGGGAGATGGATCAGGTGGGCATGATATTGGAAGATGAGATTAGAAATGATACAACTGCATTTAAAATAAAAAGAGAGGAAATATTAAATAAACTAATCAAACTCAAAGCGGATAAAATCCCTCGTCCAGACAGATTGCATCCACATAAATTAAAAGAATCTAGGGAAGAGATAGCAGAGGCAGTATTACACATATTTAATAATTCATTAGAAAAAGGTGTAATGCCAGAAGATTGGTGAATATATCTAACGTTATGTCTATATTTAAGAAGGGAGACAGAACATGTCCAGGGAATTATAGACCAGTCAGCTTAACATCGGTGGTAGGCAAGATAATGGAATCACTACCCATTCCATGTTAATCACATTCCACGATCTCCGCACTCATTTCCGGGGCTTGTCTAACTCAATCCCCGAAAACTCTAACCACTAAAAACACTAATCAATAAACTAATTACTTAAACTAACTTAACACTAAGCATCAAAAACACTAGCCATTAAATTAAATTCTTATCTGTAACTTACCCCAGCTGCACCTCCTTGTCAATTGTCTACCCAAATTTTCGCAGTAAACTATAGACCAGTTAGCCTAACATCTGTCATTGGGAAAATGCTGGAGTCGATTATTAAAGAATCAGTAGCAGGACATTTGGAAAAGCATGATTCAATCAATCAGAGTCAGTATGGTTTTCTGAAAGGGAAATCATGTTTAACAAATTTTCTGGAGTTCTTTGAGGATGTAACGAGCAGGGTGGATAAGGGGGAACCAGTGGATGTGGTGTATTTGGATTTCCAGAAGGCATTCGATAAGGTGCTACATAAGAGGTTAATGCACAAGATAAAAGTTCACGGGGTTGGGGGTAATATATTAGCATGGATAGAGGATTCGTTAACTAATAGAGAACAGAGAGTCGGGATAAATTGGTCACTTTCCAGTTGGCAGTGACTAGTGGGGTGCTGCAGGGATTGGTGCTGGGTCCTCAACTATTTACAATCTATATCACTTGCTGTACCTGAAGGGACCGAGTGTAATGTAGCCAAGTTTGCTGATGATACAAAGATGGATGGGAAAGCAAATTGTGAGGAGGATACAAAAAATCTGCACAGGGATGTCGGCAGGTTAAGTGAGTGGGCAAAAATTTGGCAGATGGAGTATAATGTGGGAAAATGTGAGGCTATCCACTTTGGAAGAAATAATAGAAAAGCAAATTATAATTTAAATGGAGAAAAATTGCAAAGTTCTGCAGTACAGAGAGACCTGGGGGTCCTTGTGCATGAAACACAAATAGTTAGTATGCAGGTACAGCAAGTAATCGGGAAGGCAAATGGAATGTTGGCCTTTATTGCAAGGGGGATAGAGTATAAAAGCAGAGAAGTCCTGCTACAACTGTACAGAGTATTGGTGAGACCACACCTGTAATACTGCGTTTAGACAGGTTAGATGCAGGAAGAATGTTCCCAATGTTGGGGAAGTCCAGAACCAGGGATCACAGTCTGAGGATAAGGGGTAAGCCATTTAGGACCGAGATGAGGAGAAACTTCTTCACCCAGAGAGTGGTGAACCTGTGGAATTCTCTACCACAGAAAGTAGTTGAGGCCAATTCACTAAATATATTCAAAAGGGAGTTAGATGAAGTCCTTACTACTCGGGGGATCAAGGGTTATGGCGAGAAAGCAGGAAGGGGGTACTGAAGTTTCATGTTCAGCCATGAACTCATTGAATGGCGGTGCAGGCTAGAAGGGCTGAATGGCCTGCTCCTGCACCTATTTTCTATGTTTCTATGTTTCTATGTACAGCTTTGGTCTCCGTATTTAAGGAAGTATATACTTGCATTGGAGGCTGTTCAGAGAAGGTTCACTAGGTTGATTCCGGAGATGAGGGGGTTGACTTATGAGGATAGGTTGGGCCTATACAGATTGGAGTTCGGAAGAATGAGAGGTGATCTTATTGAAACTTATAAGGTAATGAGGGGGCTTGACAAGGTGGATGCAGAGAGGATATTTCCACTCATAGGGGAAACTAAAACTAGGGCACGTGATCTTAGAATAAGGGGCCGCCCATTTAAAACTGAGATGAGGAAAAATTTCCTCTCTCAGAGGGTTGTAAATCTATGGAATTCTCTGCCGCAGAGAGCTGTGGAGACTAGGACATTCAATATATTTAAGACGGAGATCGACAGATTTTTGACCGATAAGGGAATAAGGGGTTATGGGGAGGGGGCAGGGAAGTGGAGGGGAGTCCATGATCAGATCAGCCATGATCTTATAGAATGGCGGAGCAGGCTCGAAGGGCCAAATGACCTACTCCTGCTCCTATTTCTTATGTTCTTAGCTCCACAACACTCAAGAAGCTCAACACCATCCAGGACAAAGCAGCCCGTTTGATTGGCACCCTATGCACCACCTTAAACATTCACTCCCTCCACCACCGTCGCACCAGTGAGGACCATCTAAAAGATGCACTCCAGCAACCCGGCCAAGGCTTCTTCGTCAGCACCTCCCAAACCCACGACCTCTACCACCTAGAAGGGCATGGGCAGCAGGGGCATGGGAACACCACCGCCTCCAAGTTCCCTTCCAAGTCACACATCATGCTTGTTATGTATGCAACCTTATGTAACCAGTATTATACCGCCATCAGAGGGCGTACCTGTTGGAGTCCCAAGGGATCCCGGCATCCCTTGGGAGCACCGAATATAAGTAGGCCTTCCATGCTGTACCAGCACTCTTTGATCGGCCGCGGCTATTTTTCAAAGGAACACAGAGAGCCTGCTAAATTCGGTTCCGTGCAACGTGGTTTTCCAGGACGACATATTGATCACAGGTCGGGGCACCATCGAACACTTGAAGAACCTGGAATAGTTTCTAAGTCGGCTAGGTCGTGTGGGACTCAGGTTGAAACGCTCGAAGTATGTTTTCCTAGCGCCAGAGGTCTTAGGGAGAAGAATCGCGGCAGACGGCATCAGACCACCGATGCCAAGATGGAGGCCATCAAGAACATGCCGAGACCACAAAATGTGACGGAGCTGCGGTCGTTCCTCGGACTCCTCAATTATTTTGGTAATTTCCTACCCGGGTTAAGCACCTTGCTAGAACCTCTACATGTGTTGCTATGCAAGGGAGATGACTGGGTATGGGGGAAATCACAAGAGGCTTCTTTTGAGAAAGCCAGAAATCTGTTATGTTCCAACAAAGTGCTTGTTCTGTATGATCCATGTAAACGTTTAGTGCTAGCTTGCGATGCGTCTTCGTCCGGGGCCGGGTGTGTGTTACAACAAGCAAACGAATTGGGAACATTACAACTTGTCGCCTATGCGTCCAGGAGCTTGTCCAAGGCCAAAATGGCCTACAGCATGATTGAAAAAGAAGCTCTGGCATGCATTTACGGGGTAAAAAAAATGCACCAGTATCTGTTTGGGCTTAAGTTCGAGTTAGAAACTGACCATAAGCTGCTCATAACGCTATTCTCAGAGAGCAAAGGTATTAATACCAATGCCTCTGCTTGCATTCAAAGATGTCTGCATATAACTATGTAATTCGCCACAGACTGGGCACAGAGAACTGCACTGATGCTCTCAGTCGGCTACCATTGCCCACCACCGGGGTGGAAATGGCACAGCCTGCAGACTTGCTCTTGGTAATGGATGCATTTGAAAACAAAAAGTCACCTGTTACGGCCCGCCAGATCAGGACCTGGACCAGCCAGGATTCTTTACGGTCCCTTGTAAAAAACTGTGTCCTCCATGGGAGCTGGTCCAGTGTCCCAGTGGTGATGCATGAAGAGATGAAGCCGTTCAAGCGGCGCAAAGATGAAATGTCCATACAGGTGGACTGTCTTTTGTGAGGTAATCGCGTGGTTTTGCTGAAGAAAGGCAGGGAAACGTTCATACGCGACCTACACAGTACCCACCCAGGCATAGTAATGATGAAAGCTATAGCCAGATTCCATGTGTGGTGGCTCCGGAATCGACTCAGATTTGGAGTCTTGTGTGCGCCAATGCAACACTTGCTCTCCACTGAGCAATGCACCCAGGGAGGCACCGCTAAGTTTGTGGCCATGGCCCTCCAAACCATGGTCTAGGAGCCATATTGACTTTGCTGGCCCGTTTCTAGGCAAAATGTTTTTGGTTGTTGTGGATGCTTATTCAAAATGGATTGAGTGTGTAATAATGTCTGTAAGCACGTCCACTGCCACCATCGAAAGCCTACGAGCCATGTTTGCCACGCACGGCCTGCCTGATGTCCTTGTCAGCAACAATGGGCCATGCTTCACCAGTGCAAAATTCAAGGAATTCATGACCCGCAATGGGATCAAGCATTTCACATCTGCCCCGTTCAAGCCCGCATCAAACGGCCAGGCAGAACGGGCAGTCCGAACCATCAAGCAAAGCTTGAAATGCGTGTCGGAAGGCGCCCTGCAGACACGCCTATCGTGAGTCCTGCTCAGCTACCGCACCAGACCCCACTCACTCACCGGGGTTCCCCCAGCCGAGCTGCTCATGAAAAGGGCGCTCAAAGCAAGGCTCTCTCTTGTCCACCCTGATCTCCATGATCACGTCGAGGACAGGCGGCATCAACAAAGCATGTACCGTGATCGCGCAAATTTGTCACGCGATTATGAAGTCAATGACCCTGTATTTGTATTCAACTATGGACATGGTCCCAAATGGCTTGCTGGCACTGTCATAGCCAAAGAAGGGAGTAGAGTGTTTAAGGTCAAACTCGCAAATGGACTAACTTGCAGAAAGCATTTGGACCAAACCAAACAGCGATTCACAGACAGCCACGAGCAACCCGAAGAGGATACCACCAACCTTGACCCTCTGACACACGCACAAGTGGCAGCCGACATCACGGTTGACCACGAAGCTGATCTCACCATCCCCAGCAGCCCAACAAGGCCAGCTGCACAGCAGCCCAGCGAAGAACCAACAACTCACCTACACCTGCATTTGTACCGAGACGATCGACTAGGGAGCGAAAGGCCCCAGATCGTCTCACCCTGTAAATAAGTGTACTATTGACTTTGGGAGGGAGTGATGTTATGTATGCAACTCTATGTAATCAGTATTATACCGCCACCAGAGGGCGTACCTGTTGGAGTCCCAAGAGATCCCAGAATCCCTTGGGAGCACAGTATATAAGCAGACCTCCCATGCTGTGCCAGCATTCTGGAATTAGAATAAAGGAACTAAGGTCACACTTACTCACGTCTACAGTACTCAGTTGCATTACCTTATTTGAGACATAACAATCCTGACTTGGAAATATATCGCCATTCCTTCCTTGTTGCTGGGTCAAAATCCTAGAACTCCCTTCCTAACGGCAGTGGAGTACCTTCAACATGCGGACTGCAGCGGTTCATGAAAGCGCCTTCTGAGAACATAAGAAATAGGAGCAGGAGTAGGCCATTTGGCTCCTCGATTCTTCTCTGCCATTTAATATCATGGCTGATCTGATCTTGGGCTCAGCTCCACTTCCCTTCCCGCTCCCCATAACCGTTCACTCCCTTATTATTCAATAATCTGTCTATCTGTATCTAAAATATATTCAATGACCCAGCCTCCACAGCTCTCTGGGGCAGAAAATTCCATAGATTTATGACCCTCGGAGAGAAGAAATTCCTGTTCACCTCAGTTCTAAATTGCCGACCCCTTATTATTAAATTGTGTCCCCTAGTTCTAGATTCCCCCACGAGTGGAAACATCCTCTCTGCATTTACCTTGTCGAGCCCCTCAGTATCTTATATGTTTCAATAAGATCACCACTCATTCTTCTAAACTCCAATGAGTATTGGCTCAACCTGCTCAACCTTGCTTCATCAGTCAGCCCCTTCATCTCAGGAATCAACCTCGTGAACCTTGTCTGAACTGCCTCCAGTGCAAGTATATCCCTCCTTATCATGCAGAAATCGAGCGCAGGCAGCGGAAAGAGTGTGCGGCAAACCAATCCCACCCACCCCTTCCCTCAACGACTATCTGTCCCACCTGTGACAGAGACTGTGGTTCTCGTATTAGACAGTTCAGCCACCAAAGAACTCATGTTAAGAGTGGAAGCAAGTCTTCCTTGACTCCGAGGAACTGCCTATGATGATGATGATCTCTCCTTCACTAAGGAGACCAAAGCTGTATGCAGTACTAATACCCTGTGCAGTTGTAGCAGGACTTCCCTGCTTTTATACTCCATCTCCTTGCTGAACCTGCATACAGGACCACCAGATCCCTCTGTACTGCAGCATTTTGTAATCACTCTCCATTTAAATAATAATTTGCTTTTTGATTTTTCTTGCAAAGTGGATAACCTCACATTTTCCCACATTATACTCCATCTGCCAAATGTTTGCCCAATCACTTAGCCTGTCTTTTTGCAGATTCTGTGTCCTCCTCACAATTTGCTTTCCTACCCATCTTTGTATCATTAGCAAACTTGGCTACATTACACTCGGTCCCTTCATCCAAGTCATTAATATAGATTGTAAATAGTTGAGGCCCCAGCACCGATCCCTGTGGCACCCCACGAGTTACCGTTTGCCAACCGGAAAATTATCCATTTATTCCGAGTCTCTGTTTTCTGTTAGTTAACCAATCCTCTATCCATGTTAATATATAATCCCCAACCCCGTGAGCTTTTATCTTGTGCAGTAATCTTTTATGTGGCACCTTATCGAATGCCTTCTGGAAATCCAAATACACCACATCCACTGGTTCCCCCTTATCCACCCTGCTTGTTACATCCTCAAAGAACTCCAGCAAATTTGTCAAACATGATTTCCCTTTCATAAAACCATGCTGACTCTGCCTGACTGCATTATGATTTGTCAAATATCCTGCTACTGCTTCCTTAATGGACTCCAGCATTTTCCCAACAACAGATGTTAGGCTAACTGAGCTATAGTGTCCTGGTTTCTGTCTCCCTCCTTTTTTAAATAGGAGCGCTACATTTGCAGTTTTCCAATCCGCTGGGACCTCTCCAGGCTCCAGGGAATTTCTGTAGATTACAAACAATGCATCCACTGGGGACGAAATTGAGGGTCCGGATAAGGCCCGTTACCCTCCTTATGTGACGGTCATGCGGCGGAATTGAATGGCCGCCGCGTTGCAGTCGATTGGACGCTACAACCCAAATTTACCGTGGCGATTTTTTGGCCCGTCCCCACTTCCACCCTGCTGCAGCCGACCGCCCCAAGTGTGTCATCAAAGCTCTCACCGTTGCTCTCCCGCACCTACATCGCAATCCGGCTGAAATTTACCTCCAAAAATCGACGATATACCGCGCGGTGCTCCCGACAGCTTTTTCTGTCGAGGCACCTTGTTTGGTGTGTGTGGCACGGCAGCGCTTCAAAGGGAGGGCGCACTACCGTGGCCGCCATGTTTTCTTTTTTGTTGGCCGACTTCCCAATTGGCTGGACAATTATTGCCCCGGGTTCGGCCGAGCCGCCAACAGGCAGCCTGGCACCCCCTCTTTGGTGCCAGGCCACTGGCCCGGCCGAAACCCTCCCTGGTGGCCCAGTGGCCGAACCTACAAATTCGCTGCTTCTTTCCCCTTTAAATGAGGGGAGAGACATGGTGACACATACCCGCAATGATATCAGCACTGCTCCGCCGCGGAGTGACAGCGGCGGAGACTTGGTCCTGTTCCAACTTCCGCCCCTCACCAACACTTACCGCCACACTTCCACCCCCATTATGACCGGCTTCCGGTCTGATGCAAAAAAAACTTCAAAGTGGAGAAAATCGATCGGATGCCCAGCAGTAAAAACAGGTAAAAAAATCGTAGGTGCTACAGATTTCTGGCGGGGCTGAATTTCGGCCCCACTATCACTACAGCCACTTCTTTTAAGACCCTAGGATGCAGGCCATCTGGTCCAGGGAACTTGTCCACCTTTAATTCCATTATTTTACCAAGTACTTTTTCTTTAGTGATAGTTATTGTTTTAAGTTTCCCCCTCCTTATAGCCCGTTGATTATCTATTATTGGGATGCTTTTAGTGTCTTCTACCATGAAGACCGATACAAAATATTTGTTCAAAGTCTCTGCCATTTCCCTGTTCCCCATTATTAATTCTCCAGTCTCATCCTCTAGGGGACCAACATTTACTTTAGCTAACCTCTTCCTTTTTATATACCTCTCGAAGCTCTTACTATCTGTTTTTATATTTCTTGCTAGTTTATTCTCATAATCCATCTTCTCACTCTTTATTAATTTTTTAGTCCTTCGCTGATTTTTTAAAAATTCCCAATTCTCTGGCCTCCCACTAATCTTGGCCACTTTGTAAGCCATTGTTTTCAATTTGATACCATCCTTTACTTTCTTAGTTAGCCACCAACGGTTCTCCCTTCTCTTAAAGTCGTTCCTTCTTACTGGAATATATTTTTGTTGCGAGTTATTAAATATCTCCTTAAATGTCTGCCATTGCTCATCAACTGTCTTACACTTTAATCTATTTTCCCAGTCCATTTTAGCCAACTCTGCCTTCATACCTTTGTAGTCTCCTTTATTTAAGATCAGGACACTGGTTTGAGACCCAACTTGCTCACCCTCCAATTGAATTTGAAATTCAACCATGCTAAAATCACTCTTTCCTAGAGGATCCTTTACTATGAAATCATTTATTCATCCTGTCTCATTACACAGTATCAGATCTAAGATAGCCTGCTCCCTGGTTGGTTCTGCAACGTACTGTTCAAGGACACCATCCAGGATACACTCTATGGACTCTTTCCTCAAGACTACCTTGCCAATTTGATTTGTCCAATCAATGTGAAGTTTAATTATTATTGCCATACCTTTCTTACAAGCCACCATTATTTCTTGATTTATATTGTGTCCAACAGCTACTGTGGGGGGCCTATAGACTGTGCCCGCTAGTGACTTTTTCCCTTTATTATTTCTTATCTCCACCCAAACTGATTCTACATCTTGATCTTCTGACCCAATATCATTCCTCACTACTGCCCTGATCTCATCCTTTATTAACAGAGCTAACCCAACCTGCTTTTCCTTTCTATCTATCCTTCCAAATTGTCAAATACCCCTGAATATTCAGTTCCCAGCCTTGGTCATCTTGCAACCATGTCTCTGTAATCGCTATCAGATCATACCCATTTATATCTATTTGTGCCGTCAATTCATCTATTTTGTTACTAATGCTGCGTGCATTGAAATACAGAGCTTTTAATTTTGTCTTTTTACCATTTTTCCCTGCTTTGACCTCACTTTCTGATACACTCTTATTTTTATACATTCTGTCCCTGGTTCTCATTTCCTCCAGTGCTACCCTGTTCTATTGCCTTCTCCTTTCTCTTTGACTTTTTACATTTCCACTCACCTGAACCCTCCCCCCCACTATTTAGTTTAAAGCCTTCTCTACAGCCCTAGTTATTCAATTTGCCGGGACACTAGTCTCTGCACGGTTCAAGTGAAGCCCGTCCCAACAGAACAGCTCTCTCTTACCGCAGTACTGGTGCCAGTGTGCCAGGAATCGAAACCCATTTCTCCCACACAAGTCTTCGAGCCACGATAAGGAAGTGAATGGTTATGGGGAGCAGGCAGGGAAGTGGAGCTGATCCCAAGCTCAGATCAGCCATGATCTTATTAAATGGCGGAGCAGGCTCGAGGGGACAAAAGGCCTACTCCTGCTGCTATTTCTTATGTTCTTATGACAGTACGACACTGCATTGAAGTTTCAACCTACATTAAGTGCTCAAGTCCTGGAGTAGGGCTTGAATCCATGACGGAGGCAAGAATGCTACCATTGGACCAAGTTGAGTACATGCAACTATATACTATAGGTACAGTCTGAACACGGCCTGATCAAGATATTATTTTTAATAAGTGTTAGTTGTTCTTAACACGAGGGGAAATCTAGCATAAGGGCTTTTTGGAATGGATCTTATGAATTAGTAATCATGGCACGAGGCTCATACATTGGAAGCAAACATTGGGCATTGGGACCCGTGCCCCATATGATTTTCCATCCAATATCCTGTAGATCCGCCATTATAAACTGACCCCAAAAATGTACAAAACTATGCCCACTATCAATGTTGCAAGAGCATGTCCAGTATACAAGTGTTTTTTGGTTTTACAGGACAAATAGACTTTGGTCAAGAAGCAACAGTATCAAGATCAAAAATGATGGAATATGTGTGCATACAGAAAGAAACAGACATGAATGGACCTACTGGTAAATCCAGCTTGTGCATTACAATATTCTCCAATCCATTGGGAAACCAAACAATATCCTAGGAGAGGCAAAGGAAACGCCTGGCCAATTAGGAAAATAAAACATCTGGATTACTCTCTGTTACGTATGCAACCTTATGTAACCAGTATTCTACCGCCACCAGAGGGCATATCTGTTGGAGTCCCAAGGGATCCCAGCATCCCTTGGGAGCACTGTATATAAGCAGGCCTCCCATGCTGTACCAGCACTCTGGAGTTAAAATAAAGAGACTAAGGTCACACTTACGCATGTCTACAGTACTCAGTTACATTGCTTTATTCGAGACATAACAACTGGCGACGAGATAACGAACCACCACGCGAAAATGCAGAGAACTGTTGGCATCCTGGAAAAATTCTCAGAAGGGGACGATTTGGAGGCCTTCGTGGAGCGACTCGACCAATACTTCATGGCCAACGAGCTGGAAGGGAGCGCAATCGCTGCCAAATGAAGGCCGATCTTCCTCACCGTCTGCAGGGCAACAACCTATGGCCTCATGAAGAATCTTCTTGCTCCTGTGAAACCAACAGCCAAATTGTTTGAAGAACTGTGTACGCTGGTCCGAGAGCACCTAAATCTGAAGGAGAGCGTTCTGATGGCAAGGTATCGATTCTACACATGTCAATGGTCTGAAGGCCAGGAAGTGGCAAGCTACATCACCGAACTAAGGCACCTTGCAGGACATTGTGAATTCGATGAGCTCCTGGAGCAAATGCTAAGAGACTTTTCTGTGCTTGGCATTGGTCATGGTGGTATCCTTCGCAAACTATTTACTGTTTAACACCAAATCTGAGCAAAGCCATAATGATAGCCCAGTCAGTTATGTCCACCAGCGACAACACCAAATAAATTTCGCAGCATAAAGAGGTTTCAGCAACTACTGTACACAAAGTAACATAGTTTTCAGGCAGGAATGCAATGGCAGAATGTACACGCCTGCAGCTGCACGACCTCAGATGACCCAGAGTCCGCCATCAAGTGTTAATGGGAAGCAATTGACACTTTGTTGGCACTACGGAGGTAATCATTGAGTCCATCAATGCCACTTCAAACACTATGCATGCAAAGGCTGTGGAACAATGGGACATCTCCAGCGAATATGCAGACGAGCTGCAAAACCTGCAAACCACATGTTGCAGAGGAAGACCGATCTATGGCGGATCAAACTGAACTAGAGACTCGAACCGAGGAGGCAGAAATGTATGGGGTACACACCTTCACCACGAAATGTCTACCGATCACGTTAAAAGTCGAACTGAACGGAATTCCAGTATCCATGGAACTGGACACGGGTGCGAGTCAGTCTATCATGAGCAAAATGGCCTTCGACAGGCTGTGGTGCAGCAAGGCACACAGGCCCAAGCTGAACCCTATTCATACAAAGCTGAGAACTTACACTAAAGAGCTGATCCCTGTAATTGGCATCGCAGAAGTAAAAGAAGTAAAAGTCTCCTATGATGGAGCAGTGCATGAACTCCCACTATAGATTGTACCAGGAGATGGCTCCACACTGTTCGTCAGAAGCTGGCTGTGAAAAATCCGCTGGAACTGGGATGACATCCGAGCGCTTTCGTCCGTCGATGACACCTAATGTGCCCAAGTTCTAAGCAAGTTTCTGTTGTTGTTTGAGCCAGGCATCGGAAGATTTTCGGAGGCGAAGGTGCAGATCCACTTGGTTCCCGGTACACGACCCATCCACCACAAGGCACATGTGGTGCCATACATGTTGTGAGAGAAAATGGAGATCGAGCTGGACAGGCTGCAACGAGAAGGCATCATCACGCCGATGGAGTTCAACGAGTGGGCCAGTCTGATTGTTCCGGTCCTCAAGGGCTATGGCACGTCATAATTTGTGGGGACTATTCAGTAACGATTAACTGTTTTTCGCTGCAGGACCAGTACCCACTACCCAAGGCAGACGACCTATTTGCAACCCTGGCAGGAGGAAAGATGTTCACCAAGCTGGACCTGACCTCGGCCTACATGACGCAGGAGCTGGTGGAATCTTCGAAAGGCCTCACCTACATCAACATGCACAAAGGTCTGTTCATCTACAATAGATGGCCGTTTTGGATGCGATTGGCTGCAGCTATTTTTCAAAGGAACACAGAGCCTGCTAAAGTTGGTTCCGCGCACCGTGGTTTTCCAGGATGACATACTGATCACAGGTCGGGACATCATCGAACACGTGCAGAACCTGGAAGAGGTTCCAAGTTGGCTAGATCGCGTGGGACTCAGGTTGAAATGCTCGAAATGTGTTTTCCTGGCACCAGAGGTCAAGTTCTTAGGGAGAAGAATTGCGGCAGATGGCATCAGACCCACCGATGCCAAGATGGAGGCCATCAAGAATGCACCGAGACCACAGAACGTGACGGAGCTGTGGTCATTCCTAGGACTCCTCAATAATTTTGGTAATTTCCTACCCGGGTTAAGCACCTTGCTAGAACCTCTACATGTGTTGCTACGCAAGGGAGATGACTGGATATGGAGGAAATCACAAGAGGCTGCTTTTGAGAAAGCTAGAAATCTGTTATGTTCCAAAAAACTGCTTGTTCTGTATGACCCATGTAAACGTTTAGTGCTAGCTTGCGATGCGTCTTCGTATGCGGTCGGGTGTGTATTACAAGCTAACGAATCGGGAACATTGCAACCGGTCGCTTATGCGTCCAGGAGTTTGTCCAAGGCCGAAAGGGCCTATAGCATGAATGAAAAAGAAGCTCTGGCATGCATTTACGGGGTAAAAAAATGCACCAGTCTCTGTTTGGGCTTAAATTCGAGTTAGAAACTGACCACAAGCCACTCATATCGCTATTCTCAGGTATTAATACCAATGCCTCTGCTCGCATCCAAAGATGGGCGCTCACGCTGTCTGCATATAACTATATAATTCGCCACAGACCAGGCACAGAGAACTGCGCTGATGCTCTCAGTCGGCTACCGTTGCCCACCACCGGGGTGGAAATGGCACAGCCTGCAGACTTGTTCTGGGTGATGGATGCATTTGAAAACGAAAAGTCACCTGTTACGGCCCGCTAGATCAGGACCTGGACCAGCCAGGATCCTTTACTGTCCCTTGTAAAAAACTGTGTCCTCCATGGGAGCTGGTCCAGCGTCCCAGCGGAGGTGCATGAAGAGGTCAAGCCGTTCCAGCGGAGCAAATACAAAATGTCCATACAGTGGACTGTCTTTTGTGGGGTAATCGTGTGGTTTTGCCTAAGAAAGGCAGGGAAACGTTCATATGCCACCCACACAGTACTCACCCAGGCATAGTAATGATGAAAGCTATTGCCAGATTCCATGTGTGATGTCCCGGCATCGATTCAGGTTTGGAGTCTTCCGTGCGCCAATGCAACACTTGCTCTCAATTGAGCAATGCACCCAGGGAGGCACCGCTAAGTTTGTGGTCATGGCCCTCCAAACCATGGTCTAGGATCCACGTTGACTTTGCTGGCCCGTTTCTAGGCAAAATGTTTTTGGTTGTTGTGGATGCTTATTCAAAATGGATTGAGTATGTAATAAAGTCTGTAAGCACGTCCACGGCCACCATCAAAAGCCTACGAGCCATGTTTGCCACGTACGGCCTGCCTGATGTCCTTGTCAGCGACAATGAGCCATGCTTCACCAGCGCTGAATTCAAGGAATTCATGACCCGCAATGGGATCAAGCACATCACATCTGCCCCGTTCAAGCCCGCATCCAACGGCCAGGCAGAACGTGCAGTACAAACCATCAAGCAAAGCTTGAAACACATGTCGGAAGGCTCTTGCAGACCCGCCTGTCCCGAGTCCTGCTCAGCTACCGCACCAGGGGTTCCCCCAGCCGAGCTGCTCATGAAAAGGGCGCTCAAAACAAGGCTCTCTCTCGTCCACCCTGATCTCCATGATCACGTCGAGGGCAGGCAGCATCAACAAAGCAAGTACCATGATCGCGCAAATTTGTCACGCGATTATGAAGTCAATGACCCTATGGCTTCAACTATGGCTTGCTGGTACTGTCAAAGCCAAAGAAGGGAGTAGGGTGTTTCAGATCAAACTCACAAATGGACTAACTTACAGAAAGCATTTGCACCATACCAAACTGCGATTCACAGACAGCCACGAGCAACCTGAAGAGGACACCACCAACTTCGATCCTCCGACACACACACACACACACACACACACACACAAGTGGCAGCCGACATCACGGTTGACCACGAAGCTGAACTCATCATCCCCAGCAGCCCAGCGAAGAACCAACCAACTCACCTGCACCTGCATTTGTACCGAGTCGATCGACTAGGGAACGAAAGGCCCAGATCGTCTCACCCTGTAAATAAGTGTACTATTGACTTTGGGAGGGAGTGATGTTATGTATGCAACCCTATGTAACCAGTATTCTACCGCCACCAGAGTGAGTATCTGTTGGAGTCCCAAGGGATCCCAGCATCCCTTGGGAGCACTGTATATAAGCAGGCCTCCCATGCTGCACCAGCACTCTGGAGTTAAAATAAAGAGACTAAGGTCACACGTACGCACATCTACAGTACTCGGTTACATTACTTTATTTGAGACATAACACTCTCCATCTCCCGATGACTGAAACTAGCCTAGAAGATCACTCTTGACCTGATTGCTGTTATACGATACCTATCTCTTGTACAAGGTGATATCCACTACAGCCAGAAACAGGTCCAGTTCTCTCTTGAACGAATTCAGTGAATTAGCATTCACTTCATGAGCTGGCAGCCTATTCCACAGGTCCACTTTTCTCAGGGAAAAGAATTACCTTCTTATAGCTAACTTAGTTATTTACATAACGTGAGATCGTGACCCCTGATCCTCCCTAACCTATTTTGTTAAAATAAATTGTCTACACAAACACAATCTAATCCCTTCATCATTCTGCAACTCTTGATCAAATAATCCCTAAGTCTACATTTCTCTAAAGTGTAGAGAACCAGCTCTTCGAACCTATCTTGATAATTAATATGCTTTAAACTGGAAATGAATCTCATGGCCCTCTGCTGTACGTTTTCCAAAGCCTCAATATCACCCACCATGTGAGGAGTCCAAAACTGAACAGAATATTCTAACTGAGACCTAAGCAAGATCTTGAACAAGGACAAAATGGTTTATAGTATATTGTCCAGTAACTAACCCAGCACCCTAACTATTGGTTCACGACATTGGTCATGAACCTTTAGAGATCCAAGCACTAGAATACGCAGATCTCTTTCTTTCGTCACCAGCTTTAGTTCTTTTGCCTGAAGGGTGTACGTTGACATTATACATGACTGTTTCCTGACTTACGCTCACTAACCATTTTTTCAAGTTCTTCAGACTTACCGTCGGGGACAGACCAGCCTCCAGCCAGCGGTCCACTCCTGTTCTGGCACCGAATCCCGTCTGCGTTGAAGCAGGTGCAAAATTCACAAGAAACCCCCCCTGTGTTTGGGCTCATTTGAAAGGAAATTTAATTTGGGACTATCTACCGTAAAGTTTGGAACTCTAAAGTGCTTATGAAAGAAACTACGAACTTTAATAGAATTTTGGATTTTAAAATACAGACTCAAGGCTGTGGGCTGGCCCAAGGAACTAGCAGGAGACAGTCTAATTAAGTGAAGCTACCTGGGTATGAGGACTAAGTTAACCTGTCTGGAAGAATAAGTATTCGAAAATCCTTCCCCCACAAGAAACATTTACATCACAAAATTACCCGGAAGTAGCTAGCTACCCATCAACATGAGTCTGGACAACCATTTCAGCATATACATCACAAAGAGGCCCAATCCAGCCTGTATGCGAAAGACATTGCAATTACCAAACTAATATTTCCATCAGGAAACAGTTTTCGAACATCAACTCACCCAAAACATATCAACTTTTAACGGGCCCACCAAAATATTACAAAGAAGAACCAAGCCCGCCAAAATTATACAAATGTTTTTTGAACAGATTTGGCGACAAGATTAGAACACTGAAATCGTATAATTGGCCCCTGTTTTCAACAGAGGATTTGTCATACTACACCAGGTGCTCGACTGCGAGTATGTCATCACGACAAGAAGAGAAACCAACGCGACAGTTGTAAACTAACTTCTCCAGCCTCGAAGTCCTGAAGCCCTTAAGGGAGGAAGAACATCACCATTGCGGCAGAGACCGACCACAGTCAACGTGGTATCAACGGAAAAACAACCGCCATCTACCGTTAACTGTCAAAAGGATTGGTAAGCATAGTTCATTGGATATATTCAAGAGGGAGTTAGTCATTGGATATATTCAAGAGGGAGTTAGATATGGCCCTTACGGCTAAAGGAATCAAGAGGTATGGAGAGAAAGCAGGAAAGGAGTACTGAGGGAATGATCAGCCATGATCTTATTGAATGGTGGTGCAGGCTCGAAGGGCCGAATGGCCTACTCCTGCACCTATTTTCTATGTTTCTATGTTTCTATGTCCCTGCATGCCCTGGAGTCCAACCTAGCTAGAATTAGGTATTGGGCAGTGGGAGGTATAATTTTACTGTAACCCCCTTTGAATATGTAGTGTATGGTTCTTTATTAGAGTGATTTTAAGTTTGACCTTGTACCTTTCCTTGTATTGTCCTTTATTAGCGTGATTGTAAGTTTGGCCTTGTATTTTCTTACTAGAGTAATAAGCCTGTATTACTTTGACTGTAATAAAAATGAAGTTCTTTTGCATCAAACCAGTGTCCTTTGCACTTGTGTCACACCCTCCAAATAAATCCAGAGTACAGAACCCAAGGGAGTGGGAGCGATTCGAAACTGCTCAAGTTGGTCAGAAGGGAACCTGACCCCCTCATAGAGAGAACAGCCCCTTACAGCATGAATATGGGAGCTTGATGGGTGGGAGGTCAGTTGCGCCACTCGGCTGTCCGCTGACGTCAGCAGGCGGTTCCCGGCATCTCTCACCTCCCGCCCGCTCCAAGCCACATTGAAAATGGCACTGAGCGGATCTTGCAGAGGAATGTCGGCGGCAGTGGGTGGCAGTCATCTGCAGTAGGCGGTAAGTTGATCAATTTCGGCCCCTAAGGTTGAAGAGAATAAGGGAGAAGACAAAGTAAATTGAGAAGTTGTGGTTGGTGTCAGCAAGCCTGAAGTCTACTAGATTGAGGGAGGTGAGCAAATCTACTGTTTGAGGGCCTGGGAAAGAAAGAAGTCGAATGGGAAGTGTCACAATGGTCCCGATATTTACTTCAAGGCGGGGAGTGGGTGGGGGAGTGCGGTAATGCCGGAGAAACTAGGAAATCCCAGAGACGTGGATATCCTGCTGACAATCAGGAGAGAACGGGGCTCGGTGGGGGAATGGGTGGGATGAGCCAGGCAATCTGGAGGAATGGAAAGATTGGAGGGCTCAAGATTAGGGGCTGGAGGAGGTCAGCTGATCACAGAGATGGTCAGAGATTGGGGGTTGGAGGGAGGGGTTGGATTGCAGAGCAGGCCGTAGATTGGGGGTTAGAGGACGGGGGGAGGGGCGTTGGCAGATCGCGGGGCAGGCCAGAGATGGGGGGATGGAGAGGTCAGATCGCGGGGCGGACCGAAGATCGGGGTTGAAGGTAGAGTCAGATCGCAGGGCAGGTCAGGGATTGGAGGTTGGAGTGGGGGTGATTAGCTCATCATAGGGCAGGGCAATTGGTGGTTGGAGGGGGATGTCATCGGTGGATTGTGCGGCAGACTGAAGAATGTGGTTGCGGTGGGAGGAGGGCAGATCGCGGGGGAGACCATAGCAAAGTGTGGGGGGGGCGGGGCGATGGCCGCTTATCGTGGCAGTGAGGAGATGATGTGATTGGCAGAAGGAAGGCCAAAGGTTTGCTTGAAAGGTTAGGGCGGGCGGGGGGAAGCACTCCAGCTCCTCCTGGCCCACAAGAAGTGCTATAAAACTTCAGGAGCCAGCAGCTCCCGTCCCGGTTTCCCGAGCCCGACTGCACTGTGGGAGCCTGATCTAAATATTATAATCAAGTGTCCCGCTTCTCCAAGACGGGATACTTGCATGACTCGAAACCTCCCATCGCAATAACGGCAAGCGCGAGTATACAATGGGTTGGGGACACGTTCCCCGATTTAAACATTTTAATGACCCGCCCCCCTGCCCCCGCACCCCACTTGCCATGGGGGGGTTAATATTGACTGCAATGAGTCTGGATTTCAACATAATGAGAATGAAAGGCGGGAACCTCATAAAAAAGCAAAGGCACTTGCAGTATTGAAAATCCTCACTCCTGTTGTGTGTGTATATCAGTAACTACAAGTCAATTTAGAGGATATTTTGCTTTATTATAGACGCACCAGTGACTGGTGAGAGTTCCAGAAGGAAACACGAAGCAAACATAAGCAGATAGTACCAAAAAGTGAAAGGGCAGGTAAGATTACTTTTAAAAAATGTAATGTTTTTGGCTCCTCTGGGAGTGAAATTGCTGCCGTTATTAATTTTAGAAATTGGAACTCCTTCCTGCACAGGATAGCAGACGTGTGGAACAGACACCTGCAGAAGATAGCTGACCCAGTGCCAATTACACCTACACAAGAACCAATATCTGTTGAGGAAGCAGTTGAGGGGATTTACAGCACTGCTTGGCTTTTCTCAACAGAGAAAGTTGTTTCTTAAAGTGCAGTTACTGTGGTTATGTAGGCAAATGGGGTCGCCAATTTATACTCAGCAAGGCCCACAAGTAGCAACTGAATAAATGACCAGATATGAAACAGAATTACATTCTTATGACATTTATTTAAATACAATTAACAATCTGGCGACAATTTCTTAGAGATGGGGAAAGGACTGAACAGTGGTAGCTCTTTCAAAAAAAATTAGTGCAAACTTTACATAAACTTTGGATAAAACACCCAAGTGGCTACCCTTGTGTGTCGTTAGTTGGTATGATTGCACTAGGATGAGGGTGATCGCGAGGAGTGGTTAGTGAGATGAGGATGTGATGATGGAGTGAGAGAGATGGATGGAAGTGCAAGATATGTTAATGTGAGTAAGGATATGCAGGTGTAGGGTAGGGAAGGCAGAATGATGGGGATGTGATGAGAGATACAGGAGGATGCAGTTGATTGTGGCTTTGTACTAACATTTCCTGATCTAATGAGATCACTGAAATATTTGCGACACTGCAGCCAGGTCCTCCTGAACACATCCCTGCTTGTGCCCTCCCCAGCAATCTCCAACCAGGATGTGTTGATTTCCTGAGGAGGTCGCTTTCACCCATCGGATGGGAAGCAGATCTCCCTGTGTGCTCTGACTCCCTTCATAAGCATATGGAGGGAGTCATGGGAGAACTTGGGTGCAGGCCTCTGCCTCTGTGCAGTTATTATCAGTGTTTGCAGCACTTCAATGCTATAGAACACTGACAGCACAAACGTCAAAAGAAATGTAATCAGGGTCCCTTTAATTAAATCGGCTGATCACGCATTATGAATGATGTCAGCAGACCCACTTCCTCTAATTAGGCCGTGAAACGCACTGGGCGAGCTTAACAAGCCCGAGTGACGTAAGTACATTTTGGGCAGCGGGATGGAGTCAGCACTGGGGCTGCGACCCGCCACTGATATCACCCGCACCGGACTTGCCCAGGTAAGTTAAACCCCCGGACAAGATTTGGGCTCATGGGATTTGGAGTAATATATTATGCCTGGATGAATGCAGCTCCACAACACTCAAGAAGCTCGACACCATCCAGGACAAAGCAGCCCACTTGATTGGCACCCCATCCACCACCTTAAACATTCACTCTCTCCACCACCGGCACATCGTGGCTGCAGTGTGTACCATCTACAAGATGCACTGCAGCAACTCACTAAGGCTTCTTCAACAGCACCTGCCAAATGCACGATCGCTGGTATATATCAACGACTTGGACTTAAATGTTGGGGGTATAATTAAGAAGTTTGCAGATGACACTAACATAGGCTGTGTGGTTGATAATGAAGAAGAAAGCTGCAGACTGCAGGAAGATATCAATGTACTGGTCAGGCAGGTAGAACCGTGGCAAATGGAATTCAATCCAGATAAGTGTGAGGTAATCGTTTTGGGGAGGTCTAACAAGGCAAGGAAAGACACATTAAATGGTACGGCACTGAAAAGTGTAGAGGAACAAAGGGACCTTGGAGTGCAGATCCACAGATCCCTGAAGGTAGCAGGCCAGGTAGATAAGGTGGTTAAGAAGGCATATGGAATACGTGCATTTAGAAGTCGAAGTATGGAATAAAAGAGCAAGGAGGTTGTGCTTAAGCTGTATAAAACATTGGTTAGGCTGCAGCTGGAGTACTGTGTGCAGTTCTACTCGCCACATTACAGGAAAGATGTGATTGCGCTGGAAAGGCTGCAGAGGAGATTTCCAAGAATGTTGCCTGGACTGGAGAATTTTGGCTATGAAGAAAGATTGGAGATGCTGGGTCTGTTTTCTTTGGAACAGAGGAAGCTAAGGGGATACCTGATTGAGGTGTATAACATTATGAGGGGCCTGAATAGAGTGGATAGGAAGAACATGTCTCCCTTGGCAGAGGGATCAACAACCAGGGGACATAGATTTAAAATAATTGGGGGGAGGGTTAGAGGAGATATGAGGGGAAATTTCTTCACCCAGAGAGTGGTGGGGATCTGGAACTCACTGCCTGAAAGGGTGGTAGAGGCAGAAACCCTCACCACATTTAAAAATACTTGGATGTGCACTTAAAAAGTGCTGTAACCTATAGGGCTATGGACCAAGAATTGGAAAGTGGGACGAGGCTGGATAGCTCTTGGTCTGCCAGCTCGGACAGAATGGGCCGAAATGGCCTCCTTCTGTGTTGTAAATTTCTATGATTCTATGATCAGGGCATTATTTTTAATGTGTTCATTATTCATAACACAAAGGGGAAGCCTAATATAAGGATTTGTCGTGCAGTTCTTTTGATAGATTTTATGAATTAGCAATGATGGCACAAGGCTCATACATTGGAAGCAAACAT
The DNA here is from genome assembly GCF_044704955.1 of Pristiophorus japonicus. Taxonomy (NCBI): domain Eukaryota; kingdom Metazoa; phylum Chordata; class Chondrichthyes; family Pristiophoridae; genus Pristiophorus; species Pristiophorus japonicus. The sequence continues at coordinate 79,416,114 of NC_091988.1, read as the reverse complement.
TGGGCATTGGGACCCGTGCCCCACATAATTTTCCATCCAATATCCTGTAGATCCGCCATTATACACTGACCCCCAAAATGTACAAAACTATGCCCATTATCAATGTTGCAAGAGTCTGTCCAGTATACAATGTTTTTTGGTTTTACAGCACAAAAAGACTTTGGTCAGGAGGCAACAGTATCAACATCAAAAATGATGGAACATGTGTGCGTACAGAAAGAAACAGACATGAAAAGATCGACTGGTAAATCCAGCTTGTGCATTACAATATTCTCCAACCCATTCGGAAGCCAAGCAATGAAAGAAATAAACAGGCTCTGAGCAGGGTGGGGGCGCGGGGGGCTGGTGAAAGGGAGCCAAAGGTTGGCAGAGGTTACGCTCTGAAATTTTTGAACTCAATGTTGAGTCCAGAAGGCTGTAAAGTGCCTAAATGAAAGATGAGGTGCTGTTCCTCGTTTAGGCACTTTACAGCCTTCTGGACTCAACATCGAGTTCAAAAATTTCAGATGTAACCGCTGCCAACCTTTGGTCCCCTCCCCCTCACATGCCCCCTTAGAACCTGTTTCTTTTTTTCTCCTTGTCTCTAATCGCAGTTGGTCATTATCCCATCATTCACATCCTATCTTGACTAATGTTTTTCTAATTCCTGGCATTAGCATTTGAATTTGGGCCATCATCCCTTTTGTCTCTCTATTCTCTCCTGGCTTCCAACCTATCACAGACCTTCCCTTTTGTTCTTTCTTCCCCCCCCCCCACCACTTTCAGTGCTCGTTAGGAATCTGCTCTTTTTGAACACGCTCCAGTTCTGATGAAGGATCATCAACCCGAAACGTTAACTCTGCTTTCTCTCCACAGATGCTGCCTGACCCACTGAGATTGCCAGCATTTTTGTTTTTATTCCAGATTCCAACATCCGCAGTATTTAGCTTTTATAAATAGGGACAGCAGTTCATCAACTACAAACGCCAAACATTTCAGAACAAAGGCAAGCAAATTATAAAGGAGAGTACGCTATATGAATCTGGAAATAATCAGCTGCACTACACAAGCATACATAGTATGAACATGTCTGTATCTACTGCTGTGATAGCAACAATATCAATAACAGGAAGTCAATGCTTTGTGGTTCAACTAGCACTCATTCCTACCAAAGAGTCACTTCTTATGGGCAGTTATAAATGTAAACACATGGATGTAATATTGTTCAGCATGCCACAAGTTACCTGTATTTCACAGATAGTGAGCAAGATGTTCTTTATCAAATTGTTAACCATTGAGTCTGTAATGGTCCTTGCGTTGATATCTGCAGGTACTTCCAAAGACTATATTAGCTGATACCTTTTTGTTTGTGTTACTTACTCAAGTGTTTGATGAATTGATGTTTGTTCTGTTTCAGATTTGAATAGCATAGTGACGACCCAACAGTTCTATTGTTGAGCAAGAAATCCGGGCCCTCAGTGGAAGAAACTAGCAACAGAAGGTATGGGAATGAGCAAGAATGTTGTCCAACAAATTGAATTATATAGGACAGCTCCCAAAGACAGAGCATTGGAAATTATTGGTGACTTGGAAAAAACTAGAAACATATAATCCGACAATAAGGAATCTCATTGATGTTCTAAATAAGGTGAATATCAGCACTGACTCATGGGAGTTTCTTAATCCCGAAATTGATGCTTTTAAAGGTAGGTCTCATATATTGCACAATAAATAACCAAACATGTATTAGGTTTGATTCTATTAGCATAGCCTTCTATCAGATTGCTTTATTACCTAGGTAAATCGGTATTTTGGTCGTATGATGCACTGGTAAACTATTTGTAGGCAATCTTTACATGCTCATCAGGAGTATATACTAAAGGAAACCATGTAGATATAGGGCTGGATTTTTGGTTTGCTTGCGCCACTGTTAGCACCCTGGAAGGGCAGTAAAGCCTATTTTTAGGCGTTAGGGCCTGCTTCCAGCTTTTATCGCCCGGTCAGCAAATTCGGCACATGGTTTGCAGTAGCGCAAAACCTTATCGCCCCACTCTAGTTTCACTGCGATCATAACATCAATCATCGTGCAATGCTCCGCTAGGGCCCCGGATGCAAAATTAGGCCATAATGCCTCATTATACTCCCGCCCCAGAGAACGCCTGATAAACCAGGCATTCCCAGGCTGCAGCATGTGGTATTGGCGGCGTAATTAAATGGAGGGATGACTATCCTACATCGCAGGTCACATTGATGCAAAGGTTGCGCACAGCACGCTGTGTGAAGCTCTGACTTGAAAGCAACAGTTTTATCTGCCATTACAATGTCCTTATAACGTCAGTGAGAGAATTTAATGGGGGCATTACTAGTTCACCAGCGTATCATGCTGCATGCTATTGTCAGTTGGCATCAAGCTAGAAGAAAGGCTCTTGGCCATGTCAGCCCACGGATGAGGAGAGGCCGGAGACGTCTGGGGAGGAGCGCTTACCCCACATGGGTTTACAGGCACCAATGCTCATATCTCTAGCTCTCTGAGGAGCAGTGTGTGAGAAGGCTGCACTTCTACAGGCAGATCTGCAGCCTTACAGCGCCAACACAACTGCGCTGCCTGTTGCAGTGAAGGTGACTGTGGCGCTATCCTTTTATGCCTTCGGCTCCTTCCCGGCAGCAGCAGGGGACATATGTAGCATCTCTCAGTACGCTGCACATTACTGCATTCGCCATGTCACAAAGACTGTTCGCCCACAGAATGGACTTCATATAGTTCTCATTGAGCAGGGACAGTCAGAATGAATTGGACTGGGAAAATAGATTAAAGTGTAGGACAGTTGATGAACAGTGGCATACATTTAAGGAGATATTTCACAACTCTCAAGAAAAATATATTCCATTCAGGTGGAAAGGGTGCAAAAGAAAAGATAGCCATTCGTGGCTAACTAAAGAAATAAAGGACAGTATCCAATTAAAAACAAGGATATACAAAGTGGCCAAAACTAGTGGGAGGACAGAAGATTGGGAAGCATTTAAAAGCCAGCAAAGAATGACTAAAAAAATGAAAGGGAAGATAGACTATGAAAGTAAACCAGCACAAAATATAAAAACAGATAGCAAGAGTTTCTACAAATATATAAAAAGGAAAAGAGTGGCTAAAGTAAATATTGGTCCCTTAGAGGACAAGACCGGGAAATTAATAATGGAGAACATGGAGATGGCGGAAACTCTGAACAAATATTTTGTATCAGTCTTTATGGTAGAGGACACTAACAATATCCCAACAGTGGATAGTAAAGAGGATATAGGGGGCGAGGAACTTAACACAATCACAATCACTAAGGAGGTGGTACTCAGTAAGATAATGGGACTAAAGGAGGATAAACCCCTGGACATGATGGCTTGCATCCTAGGCTCTTAAGAGAAATAGTGGCAGGGATATTGGATGCATTCGTTGTAATTTACCAAAATTACCTGGATTCTGGGGAGGTCCCAGCAGATTGGAAAACTGCAAATGTAATGTCCGTATTTAAAAAAGGAGGCAGACAAAAAACAGGAAACTATAGACCAGTTAACTTAACATCTGTGATTGGGAAAATGTTGGAGTCCATTATTAAAGAAGCAGTACTAGGACATTTGGAAAAACATGGTTCAGTCAGGCAGAGTCAGGATTTATGAAATGGAAGTCATGTTTGACAAATTTGCTGGAATTCTTTGAGGATGTAATGAACAGGGTGGATAAGGGGGAACCAGTGAATGTGGTGTATTTGGACTTCCAGAAGACATTTGACAAGGTGCCACATAAAAGGTTACTGCACAAGATAAAAGTTCATGAGGTTGGGGGTAATATATTAGCATTGATAGAGGATTGGCTGACTAACAGAAAACAGAGAGTCGGGATAAATGGTTCATTCTTGGGTTGGCAATCAGTAACTAGTGGGGTGCCGCAGGGATCAGTGCTGGGACCCTAACTATTTACAATTTATATTAATGACTTGGAAGAAGGGACTGAGTGTAACATAGCCAAGTTTGCTGACGTTACAAAGATAGGAGGAAAAGCAATGTGTGAGGAGGACACAAAAAATCTGCAAAAGGACATAGACAGGCTAAGTGAGTGGGCAAACATTTGGCAGATGGAGTATAATGTTGGAAAGTATTGGAAGTGCACTGTGGTAGAAAAAAAATCAAAGAGCAAGTTATTATTTAAATGGAGAAAAATTGCGAAATGCTGCAGTACCGCGGGACCTGGGGGTACTTGTGCATGAAACACAAAAGGTTAGTATGTAGGTACAGCAAGTGATCAGGAAGGCCAATGGAATCTTGGCCTTTATTGCAAAGGGGATGGAGTACAAAAGCAAGAAAGTTTTGCTACAGTTATACAGGGTATTGGTGATGCCACACCTGAAATACTGCGTACAGTTTTGGTTTCCATATTTAAGAAAGCATATTTAAGGAGTCAGTTCAGAGAAGGTTCACAAGGTTGATTCCAGAGATGAGGGGATTGGTTTATGAGGAAAGGTTGAGTAGGTTGGGCCTCGACTCATTGGAATTCAGAAGAATGAGAGGTGATCTTATCAAAACATAGAAACATAGAAAATAGGAGCAGGAGTAGACCATTCGGCCCTTCGAGTCTGCACTGCCATTCATTATGATCATGGCTGATCCTCTATCTCAACACCATATTCCCGCTTTTTCCCCATACCCCTTGATGCCTTTTGTTTCTAGAAATCTATCTATCTCCCTCTTAAATATATTCAGTGACTTGGCCTCCACAGCCTTCTGTGGTAGAGAATTCCATAGGTTCACCACCCTCTGAGTGAAAACATTTCTCCTCATCTCGATCCTAAATTTCCTACCCCGTATCCTGACACTGTGACCCCTTGTTCTAGACTTCCCAGCCAGGGAAAACATCCTCCCCGCATCCAGTCTATCCAACCCAGTCAGAATTTTATACGTTTCAATGAGATCCCCTCTCATTCTTCTAAACTCTAGTGAATACAGGCCTAGTCGACCTAATCTCTCCTCATACGACAGTCCTGCCATCCCAGGAATCAGTCTGGTGAACCATCACTGCACTCCCTCTATGGCAAGCATATCCTTTCTTAGGTAAGGAGACCAAAACTGCACACAATACTCCAGGTGCAGTCTCACCAAGGCCCTGTATAACTTTAGTAAGACATCCTTGCTCCTGTACTCAAATCCTCTTGCCATGAAGGCCAACATACCATTTGCCTTCCTAACTGCTTGCTACACCTGCATGTTTGCTTTCAATGACTGGTGTACAAGAACACCCAGGTCCCTCTGTACATCGACACTTCCTAAGCCATCACCATTTAAATAATACTTTTTCCTTATGTTTTTCCTACCAAAGTGGATAACTTCACATTAATCCACATTATACTGCATCTGCCATGTGTTTACCCACTCACTCAACCTATCTAAATCGCCTTGCAGCGTCTTTGCATCATCCTCACAACACATAATCCCACCTAGTTTTGTGTCGTCATCAAACTTGGAAATATCACATTTGGTTCCCTCATCCAAATCATTTATATATATTGTGAATAGCTGGGGCCAAAGTACTGATCCCTGTGGTAACCCACTGGTCACTGCCCGCCACCCCGAAAAAGACCCATTTATTCCTACTCTGTTTCCTGTCAGTTAACCAATTTTCAATCCATGCCAATACATTATGCCCAATCCTATGTGCTTTAATTTTGCATGCTAACCTCTTATATAGGTCTTTATCAAAGGTCTTCTGAAAATCCAAATGCACTACATCCACTGATTCTCCCTTATCTATTCTATCAGTTACATCCTCAAAAAACTCCAGGAATCAGTCTGGTGAAACTTTGCTGCACTCCCTCTATGGCAAGAAACGTATAAAATTATGTGGGGGCTTGACAAGGTGAATGCAGAGAGGATGTTTTCACTGATAAGGGAGACTAGAACTAGGGGGGCATAATCTTAGAATAAGGCGCCGCCCATTTAAAACTGAGATGAGGAAGAATTTCTTCTCTCAGAGGGTTGTAAATCTGTGGAATTTGCTGCCCCAGAGAGCTGTGCAAGCTGGGTCATTGAATAAATTTAAGACAGTTTCTTAATTGATAAGGGAATAAGGGGTTATGGGGAGTGGGCAGGGAAGTGGGCCTGAGTCCATGATCGGATCAGCCATAATGGTATTAAATTGCGGAGCAGGCTCGAGGGGCCGTATGGCCTATTTCTTATGTTCTTAATGAGTGGGCAGAATTATGGGCTTCCCGAGGGTTCAAGGAGCCACTGACTGCACAGAAGTGCCCTTGCGAGCACCATTCCACATGTGGATGTATTCAGAAACCGAACGGGATACTAGTCCCTAAACGTGCAGCTGGTGTGCGACCAAACGGATCACATCCTTGCAGTGGATGCCTGCTATACGGTGAGGGTACATGATGCTTTCATCTTGCATGAAAGCAATGTCTCACGAATGTTTCAGCAACAAAGGAAAGGTCGCGGCTGGCTGGTAAGGGACGTAGGATATGGCCTAGCCACCTGGCTCATGATCCCACTCCGCAACCCCACAGAAGCTAAGCAGCGCTACAATGAGAGCCATGTAGCCACCCATAACATCATCAGGGTGCTCAAGCAGCACCTCCAATGCCTGGACTGCTCTGGAGGCAGCCTTCAATACTTCCCTCAACAGATCTCCAAATTCACATCTCTGATGTGCTGCATGCTACACAACCTGGTCATCATGAAGGGCCATGAATTGCCAGAGGGGATTTCAGGCCCACCTCAGGAGGAGGAGGACGGCCAAGAGGAGCCTGGCGAGGTCCTAATTGCAAAGCCACCCCATCCACGGGGGAAGACGCGTAAAGATGCTGCTGGAACAAAAGCTGCATGTTGCCAGCTCATAATGGACCGGTTTGCTTGAATGGAGGAAACTGACGGATGCAGCTAATACTGGTCACGCTATGTGCCACCATAAAGGCACATCTACGGTGAACTTTGGAATGATACACGACACCAATGGCAAAGGGTCAATGCGACATTTTTATCCAACGAAGTAACAAACAGTCCCCCACCACCAGCAAAACAAAACTATAGGTAGAAAGAGGGATGAAGTCCTGCAGGAAGAGTTTAGGGAGCTAGGAGAGAGATTAAAAAGCAGGACCTCAAAGGTAGTAAACATAGAATCATAGAAACATAGAAAATAGGAGCAGGAGTAGGCCATTCGGCCCTTCTAGCCTGCACCGCCATTCAATGAGTTCATGGCTGAACATGCAACTTCAGTACCCCATTCCTGCTTTCTCACCATACCCCTTGATCCCCCTAGTAGTAAGGACTTCATCTAACTCCTTTTTGAATATATTTAGTGAATTGGCCTCAACAACTTTCTGTGGTAGAGAATTCCACAGGTTCACCACTCTCTGGGTGAAGAAATTCCTCCTCATCTCGGTCCTAAATGGCTTACCCCTTATCCTTAGACTGTGTCCCCTGGTTCTGGACTTCCCCAACATTGGGAACATTCTTCCTGCATCTAACCTGTCTAACCCCGTCAGAATTTTAAACGTTTCTATGAGGTCTCCTCTCATTCTTCTGAACTCCAGTGAATACAAGCCCAGTTGATCCAGTCTTTCTTGATAGGTCAGTCCCGCCATCCCAGGAATCAGTCTGGTGAACCTTCGCTGCACTCCCTCAATAGCAAGAATGTCCTTCCTCAGGTTAGGAGACCAAAACTGTACACAATACTCCAGGTGTGGCCTCACCAAGGCCCTGTACAACTGTAGCAACACCTCCCTGCCCCTGTACTCAAATCCCCTCGCTATGAAGGCCAACATGCCATTTGCTTTCTTAACCGCCTGCTGTACCTGCATGCCAACCTTCAATGACTGATGTACCATGACACCCAGGTCTCTTTGCACCTCCCCTTTTCCTAATCTGTCACCATTCAGATAATAGTCTGTCTCTCTGTTTTTACCACCAAAGTGGATAACCTCACATTTATCCACATTATACTTCATCTGCCATGCATTTGCCCACTCACCTAACCTATCCAAGTTGCTCTGCAGCCTCGTAGCATCCTCCTCGCAGCTCACACTGCCACCCAACTTAGTGTCATCCGCAAATTTGGAGATACTACATTTAATCCCCTCGTCTAAATCATTAATGAACAGTGTAAACAGCTGGGGCCCCAGCACAGAACCTTGCGGTATCCCACTAGTCACTGCCTGCCATTCTGAAAAGTACCCATTTACTCCTACTCTTTGCTTCCTGTCTGACAACCAGTTCTTAATCCATGTCAGCACACTACCCCCAATCTCCGGATTACTCCCGGTGCCACGAGCTAGTGAATGCAGAAACAGGAGGATAGAGCAGATGAATGCATGGCTGGAGAGATGGTGCAGGAGGGAGGGCTTTAGTTTCTTGAGGCATTGGGACCACCTCTGGGGGAAATGAGATCTGTACATGCCAGACGGGTTGCAACTCAACAGAGCCAGGACCAATATCCTCGCGGAGGCAGGGGGGGGGGAGGCGGGGGGGTGGTGGGGTGGAGGTTGCTCGTGCTGTTAGGGAGAGTTTAAACTAGCTTGGCAGGGGGATGGGAACCTGAAAATAGATTCAGCAGGAAGGGGTGAAAAGCTGGAATTAGAAAGCAAAAACAAAGAAAGTGAGTTTGAAGGAGAAAGGAAACAAGCAGGAAAAAAGGGTAAAATAACAAATTTATAGGCTCTTTGTCTAAATGCACGTAGCCTTTGTAACAAAATAGATGAGTTGACGGCACAAATAGATGCAAATTTGTATGATCTGATAGCCATTACAGAGACATGGTTGCAAGGTGACCAGGACTGGGAACTAAATATTATGGGTATTTGATAATCCGGAAGGACAGACAGAAAGGAAAAGGGGGTGGGGTAGCTCTGTTGATAAAGGATGGAATCACTGGAATAATGAGAAATTATATTGGCTCAAATGATCAGGATGTTGAAATAGTTTGGGTGGAGATAAGGAACAATAAGGGGAAAAAGTCACTGGTGGGCGTAGTCTATAGGCCCCCTAACAGTAGCAACTCTGTTGGTCGGAGTATAAACCAGGAAATAGTGGGGACTTGTAAAAATGGAACAGCAATAATCATGGGTGATTTTAACCTCCGCATTGATTGGACAAATCAAATTGGTCAGGGTGGCCTTGAGGAAGAGTTCATAGAGTGCATAAGGGATGGGTTCCTTGAGCAGTATGTAACGGAACCAACCAGGGGACAGGCTATCTTAGATCTGGTCCTGTGTAATGAGACAGGATTAATAAACAATTTCCTAGTAAAGGATCCCTTGGAATGAGAGCTCATAACATGGTTGGATTTCAAATTCAGATGGAGGGTGAGAAAGTTGGATCTCCAACCAGCGTACTAAGTTTAAATAAAGGAGACTACAAAGGTATGAGGGCAGAGTTGGCTAAAGTGGACTGGGAAAATAGATTAAAGTATAGGACGATTGATGAACAGTGTCGTACATTTAAGGAGATATTTCACAACTCAAGAAAAATATATTCCAGTGAGGAGGAAAGGGTGTAAAAGAAAAGGTAGCCATCTGTGGCTAACTAAAGAAATAAAGGACGGCATCCAATTAAAAACAAGAGCATACAAAGTGGCCAAAACTAGTGGGAGGACAGAAGATTGCGAAGTTTTTAAAAGCCAGCAGAGAATGACTAAATTAATGATTAAGAAGGGGAAGATTGACTATGAAAGTAAAGTAGCATGAAATATAAAAACAGGTAGTTTCTATAGGTATTGTTATGTTCAGAATAACTCCACAAGACTGTATTGTAAGCTCAAACTGTTGTGACCTTGGTCTCATTAATGTGACTCCAGAGTGAGGAAGCAGCATGGTAGATTACCTTTTATCCCTGCTTGCCCAGGGTGTGCAGGTGACCCTTAGGTCTTGCACAGGTGTGCCCCCTGGTAGCAAGTCTTACATATTGGTGAGATTTACATACATACATAATATCACTCCCCCCCCAAAGTCTTATGTACAAGTTATTTGCAAGTTGAGGCGATCTGGCGCTTTGCATTCCCGGGTCGATCGCCTGAGTTGAAGTTCTGGCATGGGTGAGTTGGTCGGATCGTTTCTGCACGGCCGCGCGGCTGGTTGATCGGACTGACGGGTGCGGTGGGTTCATCCTCGTGGTTGACAGCGAGGTCGATTATATTAGTGGGTCGCTGGGGGCTAGGTCCTTTCACAGTGGTTCCTGGTTATCTGTAGTTCGCAGTTTGGTCTGGTCCAAATGCTTTCTGCATTTGCCCATTACGTGGTTTCACCACAAACACTCCATTTTCATCACAAATACTCCATTCCCCTCTTTGGCTAATACAGTGCTAGCAGCCCATCTGGGGCCATGGACATGGTCTACATCATTTATTCAGATGTTGCGTGGAGGAGCTGTGCGATCATGGTACATTCCGTGCTGATAGCATACAGAAGGCTTGGTCCTGAGTGATTCTGTCCGGTGACTGTGTAGCAACCGGATAGTCGGGTCTGTAGGGAGTCTACCGTGACATGTGTGATGCTTGGCTTTCTGATTTGGGCTGCCCGCTCCGGTCTATTGCACTGACCCTAAGATCTGGCAAGCCAAGGATGGCCGATATGGCCATGAGGCTTTCAGTAGTGGCGGGAGACCGCATGGTCCCCGTGGATCCTGGGCCATGGTATGGAGGCCCCGGACCACCGACTGTATGTAGCCTCCCTGCCTTTCTTTGCAACGTTGCAGGGTTGCCCCATCTGATGGGATGAGCATTTCGTCTTTGTGACGGATAAGCTGCAACATCCCATCTAGCGGTTCGCCGTTAGCAGGTGGTAATGTGGGATCCTGGCTGGTCCAGGTCCTAAACTGATGAGCCATTACGGTTGACCCATCGCTCTCTCGCACTTTCATAACAACGAGCAGGTCTGCGGGCTGCGCCGTTTCCACCCTGGTGGTGGGCAACGGTGGCCAACTGAGGGCATTAGCGCCATTCTCAGTGCCTGGTCCGTGGCGGATCATGTTACAGTGCACAGACAGTGTTAGACATATTTGAAACAAAGCATTGATAATAGTGCCTCTGCTCTCCCAAAACTGTGAGATTGGCAGCTTGTCTGACTCGAGCAAATATTGGGATACTCTTTGGTACATCTCTTTTGTCCCGTGAACACAAGCTACTGCCTTGGTTAACTTATTGGATACCTGTACAACCGGTTGGGGCTCGCCCGTTACTTTGGCTTGTTGTACAACACGCCCGATCCCATGTGATAACACATCACTTGCTACAAATACTTTGCTAGATACATATACAACCGGTTAGGGTTCGCGCGCTACTTTGGCTTGTTTGTTGTAAGGTACCCCTGACCCAATATGATGATGCATCATTAGCCGCGAAAGAGCGCTCACATGGGTTACACAGTGCTGGGTTCCTGGCCTTATCAGCGGCCGCCCCTTTACCTTTGCCCCAAGCCCAGTTGTCTTCCTTGCTGGGCATCACATGCCTCTGTTTCATTGCAACGACATCCCACGGTCTGGACGCTCTCTCGTCCTGTGGTCTGGACGCACTTGCATCCCGTGGTCTGGACGCACTCTCATCCCGTGGTCTGGATGCTCTTTCATTCCGTGGTCTGGATGCTCTCTCATCCCGTGATCTGGATGCACTTTCGTCCCGTGGTCTGAACGCACTCTTGCCCCGTAGTCTGGATGCTCTTTCGTTCTGTGGCCTGGACGCACTCTCGTCCGTGTCCGTGATGCCGACTGCCGCGATCTTTCTCCCCAGGGATTTTGCCTCTGGCGTCGGGAAGATGCATTCGGATCGGTTCGACCAGAGTCCCACTCTGCTTGGTCGACCTGGAGCCTCTTCCATCGTCGCGAAGAGGTCGTCGGCTTCGGGTGGTGGGTACCGCGCCTGTACCGCTGCTCGGTTGAACTTTACCTCCTCGTGGTCGTGATGAGCAGCCTGTGCCTCGGGGATCTGCAAATGGATCTGCACTTCGATGCCTGGTTCAGCTGAAGGTGGGGGTATGCTCAGCCTTTGAGCAAGGGGAGACGTTGTTCGCCGGAGAAGGTACACAGAGGTCGTCCCAGTTCCATCGAATCTTCCCCATCCACCTTCTACCAAGCAGCATTGGCTCATCACCTGAAACAATCCACAGTGGTAAATCATGCACTGCTGGTATCAGTTCCTTAGTGTAGGTGTGCAGTTTTGCCTGGATCGGGATCAGCTTGGTTCGTTGTGCTCTGTCGCCCCACAGCCTCTCTAATGCCTTCTGGCTCATCATTGATTGATTCGCCCCCGTGTCCAATTCCATGGAGACTGGAGTGCTGTTGAGTTTAACTTTTAACATTATTGGAGGAGTTTTGGTGGTGAAGGTGTGTATCCCATATACTTCCTCTTCATTCTCAGGTTGCCTCTCCTGTTCGTTCAGCATGATCCTCACCGGATCGGTCGTCCTCTCCTGACTGCCACGTGGTGAGCCACAGGTCGTTTGCACATTCGCTGGAGGTGCCCCATTGTTCCACAGTCCTTGCACTCATAGTGCTTGAATCGACATTGATATGCTCTATGACTACCCCCACAGTGCCAACATGGTGTTAATGGATACGCATTCATGCCCCATGGCGGACTCTGAGTCACCCTAGCCCTAGGTCTGACCTCTGCAGTAGTGTAGGCCCTGCCATGTACAGTTCTGCCTGCTGAAAGCATTATTTTATGCACAGTACTTGCCGGTGAGCTTCGATTCTGTGAAGATATCTGTTTCGTGTTGTCGCTTGTGGATATGAAAGCCTGGGCTATCGTGATGGACTTGCTCAGCTCTATGGATTCGGCAGACAACAGTTTGCGAAGAATGACCTCGTGGCCAATTCCAAGGACGAAAAAGTCCTGCAACATTTCCCTCAAAGATCCAACAAATTCGCACTGCCTCACAAGGTGTCTTAGGTCGGCAACAAAGCTCGTCACGTTCTGGCCCTCGGAGCGATGGTGCGTGGAGAAGCGATACCTGGCCATTAAGATGCTCTCCTTCGGCTTGAGGTGTTCCAGAACCAGCGTGCACAGCTCTATGTATATCTTGTCTGTTGGTTTGTTTGGTGCTAGCAGATTTTTGAGGAGGCCATATATCGAAGACCCACATACGGTGAGGAGAATCGCCCTGCGCTCGACTGCCATCTCAGCCTTGTCCAGTTGATTGGCCAAAAAGTACTGGTCGAGATGCTCAACAATGGCTTCCCAATCATCACCCTCAACAGATCTCTCAAGAATACCAACATCAGCCAATACCGCATGAAATTTTGCGATCTGTTACTCGTCGCCAATTGTTATGTTCAGAATAACTCCACAAGACTGTATTGTAAGCACAAACTGTTGTGACCTTGGTCTCTTTAATGTGACTCCAGAGTGAGGAAGCAACATGGTAGGTTACCTTTTATAACTGCTTGCCCAGGGTGCACAGGTGAGCCTTAGGTCTCCCATAGGTGTGCCCCCTGGTGGTAAGTCTTACATATTGGTGAGGTTTACATACATACATAATAGGTATATAAATAGGAAAAGAGTGGCTAACGTAAATGTTGGTCCCTTAGAGGACGAGACTGGGGAATTAGTAATGGGCAACATGAAGATGGCAGAAACTCTGAACAAATATTTTTTTGTATCAGTCTTTACCGTAGAGGACACTAAAAATATCCCAAAAGTGGATAGACAAGGGTCTTTGGCAGGAGGAACTTAACACAATCACAATCACTAAGGAGGTGGTACTCAGTAAGATAATGGGACTAAAGGAGGATAAATCCCCTGGACCTGATGGCTTGCATCCTAGGGTCTTAAGAGAAGCAGCAGCAGGGATAGTGGATGCATTGGTTGTAATTTACCAAAATTCCCTGGATTCTGGGGAGGTCCCAGCAGATTGGAAAACTGCAAATGTAACGCCCGTATTTAAAAAGAGAGGCAGACAAACAGCAGGAAACTATAATCCAGTTAGCCTAACATCTGTGGTTGGGAAAATGTTGGAGTCCATTATTAAAGAATCAGTAGCAGGACATTTGGAAAAACAAAATTTGGTCAGGCAGAATTGACATGGATTTATGAAGGGGAAGTCATGTTTGATAAATTTGCTGGAATTCTTTGAGGATGTAACGAACAGGGTGGATAAAGGGGAACCAGTGGATGTGGTGTGTTTGGACTTCCAGAAGGTGCCACATAAAAGGTTACTGCACAAGATAAAAGTTTACGGGGTTGGGGGCAATATATTAGCATAGATAGAGGATTGGCTACCTAACGGAAAACAGAGAGTCGGGATAAATGATTCATTCTCGGGTTGGCAATCAGTAACTAGTGGGGTGCTGCAGGGATCGGTGCTGGGACCCCAACTACTAACAATCTATATTAACGACTTGGATGAAGGGACCGAGTATAACGTAGCCAAGTTTGCTGATGATACAAAGATGGGAGGAAAAGCAATGTGTGAGGACACAAAAAATCTGCAAAAGGACATAGACAGGCTAAGTGAGTAGGCAAAAATTTGGCAGATGGAGTATAATGTTGGCAAGTGGAAGGTTATGCACTTTGACAGAAAAAAATCAAAGAGCAAGTTATTCGGGAGAAGGCCAGCATCGCTAGACCTGAGCGGGCGTGGGGGTATAAAGGGCGGCAGCAGCTTGGAGCAGTGGCAGTCGGGAGAAGGCCAGCTGCAGCGGGGACAGAAGGTAAAAAAAAATCAAAATCAAAGTGTGATGTCACAGCCAAGCAGGTAAGTGATTGGCTGGTGGAGTGGTGAGTATTTTTTCTTTTCTTTAAGAAATCTTTGGCACTGTTGCAGGTTAGGAACTGCAATTAAATATATATGATCTTTATTATCTAAGGTGAACCAGTTAATTAAATCAACTGATTGCTGAGTAGCGGCTGGGTGTGTTTTGCTAAGAACTTAGAGGTTCTACTTGATAGTTCCGAGTGTAACTGGAGGGATGGCAGGGCAGCTCAGTCCAGTGGGTTGCACATCCTGTGGCATGTGGGAAATCCCGGATGCTTTGCGCAGCCGGGATGACCACATGTGCAGGAGGTGTCTCCAGTTGCACTAACTCGAGCTCCGTGTTTTGGAGCTTGAACGGCAGCTGGAGTGCGTCCGCGCGACTGAGAGTGTGATGTATGTACCACTCAAATCACTGACTCCACACGGTTTGGTGTTGTAGTAACTGCTGTGACCTTAGTCCTTTATTGTGTAACTCCAGAGTGCCTCTCAGATGTGGTGGGCAGCCTTTTAAACTCTGTCTTGCAGGTACTTTCCGGTCTCCCACCACAGCGCCCTCTATGGTGCACCATTATACTTATACGTTTAATGTACATGGACAATACATAATATCTCACTCCCCCCCAGTTCCAAGAACCATTGCCAGTAACCTTGGCCTTGTTCGTCCTGGTTGATTTGTGAGTGTGAGTCCATGACCATCCACTTCCCTCTTCCCCCCCCCCCATGTAGAGATGCTCATAGCCAATCCCCATAACAAAGATGTCTTGCAACGCGTTGTCAAGGTGTGTGCCAAAATCACAGGGCGCCGCGAGTCTCCTGAGGTCCGCAGCATATTTGGTGACATCCTGCCCCTCAGGCCTGCGGTGGTAGTAGAATTTGTGCCGGGCCATGAGGATGCTCTCCTTTGGTTTCAGTTGGTCACGAATGAGTGAGATCAGCTCCTCATATGACTTATCCCTGGCGCTCGCGGGTGCCAGCAAATCCCTGACGAGACAGTAAACCTCATCACCACAACTGGAAAGCAATATCACCTTACGCTTCTCTCTCAGTGCGTCCGTGTTCCCCGTCAGGTCATTTGCTTTGAAGTAGTACTCGAGCCTTTCCGTAAAGGCCTCCCAATCATTGCCCACCGTAAAATCCTTGAGCGAGCCCAGAGTAGCCATGGTTGCGTGAAGTTCATCCGTGTCCTTGTCGCCAATGTGATGTATGTAGCACTCAATCACTGGTGGGTGTAGTCTATAGGCCCCTAACAGTAGCAACTCTGTTGGTCCGAGTATAAACCAGGAAATAGTGGGGCTTGTAAAAAAGGAACAACAATAATCATGGGTGATTTTAACCTCCATATTGATTGGACAAATCAAATTGGTCAGGGTAGCCTTGAGAAAGAGTTCATAGAGTGCACAAGGGACGGGTTCCTTGAGCAGTATGTAACGGAACCAACCAGGGGGCAGGCTTTCTTAGATCTGGTCCTCTGTAAAGAGACAGGACTAATAAACAATCTCCTAGTAAAGGATCCCCTTGGAATGAGTGATCATAGCATGATTGAATTTGAAATTCAGATAGAGGGTGAGAGAGTTGGATCTCTAACCAGAGACTAGCTCGTTGAATGTATTCAAATCACAGATAGATAGATTTTTAACCAATAAGGGAATTAAGGGTTATGGGGAGTGGGCGGGTAAGTGGAGCTGAGTCCATGGCCAGATCAGCCATGATCTTGTTGAATGGCGGAGCAGGCTCGAGGGGCTAGATGGCCTACTCTCGGAGAAGAAATTCCTTCTCAACTCGGTTTTAAATTGGCTCCCCCATATTTTGAGGCTATGCCCCCGAGTTCTAGTCTCCCCGACCAGTGGAAACAATCTCTCTGCCTCTATCTTGTCGATCTCTTTCATTATTTTAAATGTTTCTATAAGATCATCCCTCATCCTTCTGAACTCCAACGAGTAAAGACCCAGTCTACTCAATCTATCATCATAAGGTAACCCCCTCATCTCCAGAATCAGCCTAGTGAATTGTCTCTTTACCCCCTCCAAAGCTAGTATATCCTTCCTTAAGTAAGGTAAACAAAACTGCACGCAGTACTCCAGGTGTGGCCTCAACAATACCCTGTACAGTTGCAGCAGGACCTCCCTGCTTTTGTACTCCATCCCTCTCGCAATGAAGGCCAACATTCCATTCACCTTCCTGATTACCTGCTGCACCTGCAAACAAACTTTTTGGGATTCATGCTCAAGGAGGTACGCTCGCGGCCTTCCGCGAGAGGTGGGCACCGGAGGGACTGGAGTGCATCGTCACGCCCGGCAACCAAATTTTAATTTGATTTTATGTTTTAAAGTTTAATTTGTTTTAATTGCCGGTGCTTTTAGTGTCCCCCTCCCCTTTTATAGGGGGCACTGGAAAAAATTTGATTTTAGTGCCCAAAAAAACCCCCCCAAAAAACCACAAAAAACCCACAAAAAAACCCCACAAAAAAGAAAAAAAAGGGCCTTGTAAATGTCTGGTGTGTCATCTAGGGCGGGTGGCACGGTTTAATGTTTATGTTTTTTCAGGTAAACTCCAAAAGAGTTTCATGCTCAAGGACCCCCAGGTCCCTCTGCACCGCAGCATGTTGTAATTTCTCCCCATTCAAATAATATTCCCTTTTACTGTTTTTTTTCAAGGTGGATGACCTCACATTTTCCGACATTGTAGTCCATCTGCCAAACCTTAGCCCATTCGCTTAACCTATCTAAATCTCATTGCAGCCTCTCTGTGTCCTCCACACAACCTGCTTTCCCACTAATCTTTGTGTCATCTGCAAATTTTGTTACACTACACTCTGTCCCCTCTTCCAGGTCATCTATATATATTGTAAACAGTTGTGGTCCCAGCACCGATCCCTGTGGCACACCACTAACCACCGATTTCCAACCCGAAAAGGACCCATTTATCCCGACTCTCTGCTTTCTGTTAGCCAGCCAATTCTCGATCAATGCCAATACATTTCCTCTGACTCCACGTACCTTTATCTTCTGCAGTAACCTTTTGTGTGGCACCTTATCGAATGCCTTTTGGAAATCTAAATACACCACATCTATCGGTACACCTCTATCCACCATGCTCGTTATATCCTCAAAGAATTCCAGTAAATTAGTTAAACATGATTTCTCCTTCATGAATCCATGTTGCGTCTGCTTGATTGCACTATTCCTATCTAGATGTCCCGCTATTTCTTCCGTAATGATAGCTTCGAGCATTTTCCCCACTACAGATGTTAAATTAACTGGGCTATAGTTGTCTGCATTTTGTCTGCGCCCTTTTTTAAACAGAGGCGTTACATTAGCTGCTTTCCAATCCGCTGGTACCTCCCCAGAGTCCAGAGAATTTTGGTAGATTATAACGAATGCATCTGCTATAACTTCCGCCATCTCTTTTAATACCCTGGGATGCATTTCATCAGGACCAGGGGACTTGTCTACCTTGAGTCCCATTAGCCTGTCCAGCACTATCCACCTAGTGATAGTGATTATCTCAAGGTCCTCCCTTCCCACATTCCTGTGACCAGCAATTTCTGGCATGGTTTTTGTGTCTGCCACTGTGAAGACCGAAGCAAAATAATTATTTAAGGTCTCAGCCATTTCCACATTTCCCATTATTAAATCCCCCTTCTCATCTTCAAAGGGACCAACATTTACTTTAGTCACTCTTTTCCGTTTTATATATCGGTAAAAGCTTTTACTATCTGTTTTTATGTTTTGCGCAAGTTTACTTTCGTAATCTATCTTTCCTTTCTTTATTGCTTTCTGAGTCATTCTTTGCTGTCGTTTAAAATTTTTGCAATCTTCTAGTTTCCTACTAATCTTGGCCACCTTATACGCATTGGTTTTTAATTTGATACTCTCCTTTATTTTCTTGGTTATCCACGGCTGGTTATCCCTTCTCTTACCGCCCTTCTTTTTCACTGGAATATATTTTTGTTGAGCACTATGAAAGAGCTCCTTAAAAGTCCTCCACTGTTTCTCAATTGTGCCGTCGTTTAGTCTGTGTTTCCAGTCTACTTTAGCCAACTCTGCCCTCATCCCACTGTAGTCCCCTTTGTTTAAGCATAGTACGCTCGTTTGAGACACTACTTCCTCACCCTCAATCTTTATTACAAATTCAACCATACTGTGATCACTCATTCCGAGAGGATCTTTTACTAGGAGATCGTTTATTATTCCTGTCTCATTACACAGGACCAGATCTAAGATAGCTTGCTCCCTTTTAGGTTCTGTAACATACTGTTCTAAGAAACAATCCCGTATGCATTCTATGAATTCCTCCTCAAGGCTAGCCCGTGCGATTGACCAATCGATATGTAGGTTAAAAACCCCCATGATTACTGCCGTTCCTTTTTCACATGCCTCCATTATTCCCTTGATTATTATCTGCCCCACCGTGAAGTTATTATTTGGGGGCCTATAAACTATGCCCACCAGTGACTTTTTTCCCTTACTATCTCTAATCTCCACTCACAATGATTCAACATTTTGTTCATTAGAGCCAATATCATCTCTCACAACTGCCCTGATATCATCCTTTATTAACAGAACTCCCCCACCTCCTTTCTCTTCTTGTCTATCTTTCCAAATTGTCAGATACCCCTGTATGTTTAATTCCCAGTCTTGGCCACTCTGCAACCACGTTTCTGTAATGGCCACCAAATCATACCCATTTGTGATGATTTGTGCCGTCAACTCATTTACTTTATTTCGAATGCTGCGTGCGTTTAGATGGAGTATTTTAATACTAGTTCTTAAACTCTGATTTTTAGTTTTGACCCCTCCTGCAGCCCCTTTATATTCATACATATTGTCCCTTCCTTTCAACTTGTGGTTTACACTTACCCCAGTGCTCCTCTGCTCTGTTGCCTCCTGTCTTTTGCATTCTTTCTTGGGGTCCTGTTCATCTGAGCTCTCACCCACTCTAACTAGCTCAGAGCCCTCTCCTGGGTTCCGAATACTTCTCACATTGAGGCACAGAGCTTTCAGGCTTGCCTTTTTATTACACTTTGACCCTTTAGAATTTTGCTGTACAGTGGCCCTTTTTGTTTTTTGCCTTGGGTTTCTCTGCCCTCCACTTTTACTCATCTCCTTTCTGTCTTTTGCTTCTGTCTCCATTTTGTTTCCCTCTATCTCCCTGCATTGGTTCCCATCCCCCTGCCATATTAGTTTAACTCCTCCCCAACACCACTAGCAAACACTCCCCCAAGGACATTGGTTCCCGTCCTGCCTAGGTGCAGACCATCTGGTTTGTACTGGTCCCACCTCCCCCAGAACCGGTTCCAATGCCCCAGGAATTTGAATCCCTTCCTGCTGCACCACTGCTCAAGCCACGTATTCATCTGAGCAATCCTGCAATTCTTACTCTGACTAGCTCATGGCACTGGTAGCAATCCTGAGATTACTACTTTTGAGGTCCTACTTTTTAATTTAGCTCCTAGCTCCTTAAACTCGCCTCGGAGGACCTCATCCCTTTTTTTTACCTTTATCGTTGGTACCAATGTGCACCACGACAACTGGCTGTTCACCCTCCCTTTTCAGAATGTCCTGCACCCGCTCCGAGACATCCTTGACCCTTGCACTAGGGAGGCAACATACCATCCTGGAGTCTCGGTTGCGGCCGCAGAAATGCCTATCTAGTCCCCTTACAATTGCATCCCCTATCACTATAGCTCTCCCAGTGGTGTACATTGAAGAAGATATTTCACAAGTCTCAAGAAAAATATATTCCAGTGAGGAGGAAAGGGTGTAAGAGAAAAGAAAGCAACCCGTGGCTAACTAAAGAAATAAAGGACGGTATCCAAATAAAAACAAGGTCATACAAAGTGACCAAAACTAATGGGAGGACAGAAGACTGGAAAGCTTTTAAAAGCCAGCAAGGAATGACTAAAAAAATGATTAAGAAAGGGAAGATAGACTATGAAAGTAAACTAACATGAAATATAAAAACAGGTAGTCAGAGTTTCTATAGGTATATAAAAAGGAAGAGTGGCCAGAGTAAATGTTGGAGACTTAGAGAACGAGACTGGGGAATCAGTAATGGGGAACATGGAGTTGGCAGAAACACTGAACAAATATTTTGTATCAGTCTTTACGGTAGAGGACACTAACAATGTGCCAACAGTGGATAGTCAAGGGGCTATGGGGGTAGCGGGGGACTTAACACAATCACTAAGGAGGTGGTACACAATAAGATAATGGAATGAAAGGCAGATAAATCCCCTGGATCTGATGGCTTGCATCCGAGTGTCTTAAGAGAAGTAGTGTTAGGGATTGTGGATGCATTGGTTGTAATTTACCAAAATTTCCTGGATTCTGGGGAGGACAAGGCAGATTGGCAAACTGCAAATATAATGCCCATATTTAAAAAAGGAGGCAGACAAAAAGCTGGAAACTATAGGCCAGTTAGTCTAACATCTGTGGTTGGGAAGATGTTGGAGTCCATTATTAAAGAAGCAGTAGCAGGACATTTGGAAAAGCAAAATTCAATCAGGCAGAGTCAGCATGGATTTATGAAGGGGAAGTCATGTTTGACAAATTTGCTAGAATTCTTTGAGGATGTAATGAACAGGGTGGATAAAGGGGAACCAACGGATGTGGTGTATTTTGACTTCCAAAAGGCATTTGACAAGGGGCCACATAAAAGGTTACTACACAAGTTAAAAGTTCACGGGGTTGGTGATAATATATTAGCATGGATAGAAGATTGGCTGACGAACAGAAAACAGAGAGTCGAGATAACTGGTTCATTCTCGGGTTGGCAATCAGTAACCAATGGGGTGCCGCAGAGATCAGTGCTGGGACCTCAACTATTTACAATCTATATTAATGACTTGGAAGAAGGGACCGAGTGTAACGTAGCCAAGTTTGCTGACGATACAAAGATGGGAGGAAAAGCAATGTGTGAGGAGGACACAAAAAATCTGCAAAAGGACATAGACAGGCTAAGTGAGTGGGCAAAAATTTGGCAGATGGAGTATAATGTTGGAAAGTGTGAGGTCATGCACTTTGGCAGACAAAATGGTTTAAAATGGTGCATTCGATCCACTTTGAAAATGCATCTACAACTACGAGGAACATTTTACCCATGAATGAGCCCGCATAGTCGACGTGCACCCGCGACCACGGTTTGGTAGGCCAGGGCCAGGGGCTCAGGGGAGCCTCCCTGGGTGCATTGCTGAGTTGGGCACAAATGGTGCACCTTCGGATGCAGAGCTCCAGATCCGCGTCAATACCAGGCCACCAGAAGTGGGATCTGGCTATGGCCTTCATGAGAACGATCCCTGGGTGCTCGTGGTGGAGCTCCCGGATAAATGCCTCTCTGCCTCGCAGAGGCATGACTACTCGGCTGCCCCACATAAGGCAGTCTGCTTGTAGTGATAGCTCATGCATGCGCCTGTGAAAGGGTTTTAATTCCTCGGGGCAAGCATCGCGAGCCTCTGCCCAGTCACCGGTTAGGTCACATCTTTTTACTAAGGATAACGTGGGGTCGCTGGCCGTCCAGGCTCTGATTTGGCGAGCCGTCATGGGCGAACCTGTGGACTCAAAGGCATTGATTGCCATGACGATCTCACAGTCCTGTTCGTCTGACCCTTCCGTGGTCGCCAGGGGTAGCCTGCTGTACAGTTGTCTGTGCCTGGTCTGTGCCTTATGGTATAGTCGTAGGACGCCAGCATGAGTGCCCACCGTTGAATTCGCGCCAAGGCATTGGCGTTTATTGCCTTGCTCTCGGATAGCAGGGACGTGAGGGGCTTGTGGTCAGTTTCTAACGCGAACTTGGCCCCGAAAAGGTATTGGTGCATCTTTTTGACACTGTACACGCAAGCGAGCGCCTCCTTCTCTACCATTCCGTACCCGTGCTCCGCCCGCGAAAGTGACCTGGAGGCATAAGCTATGGGTTGTAATTTGCCCGCACTATTGACATGTTGCAAAACGCACCCGACCCCATACGCTGACGCATCGCATGTGAGAACTAGCTTTTTACCTGGGTCAAAGAAAGTCAAAACACTGTTGGAACACAGAAGGTTGCGTGCCTTATTGAAGGCGCGTTCCTGGGCGTCCCCCCAAAACCAATCGCACCCCTTTCTGAGTCGCACGTGGAGAGGCTCCAGCAGCGTGCTTAAGTTCTGCATAAAGTTCCCAAAGTAATTGAGTAGCCCGAGAAAGATGCGCAGTTCTGAGACATTCCGGGGCCTGGGTGCCAGGCGAATTGCTTCTGTTTTGGACTCTGTTGGGTGGATTCCATCAGCGGCAATCCTTCTGCCCAAAAATTCAACCTTGGGTGCGAGAAACAGGCACTTGGATTTCTTGACTCGTAGGCCTACCCGATCCAACCGCTTTAGTACTTCCTCCAAATTACGGAGATGGGAGTCAGTGTCCCTGCCTGTGATAAGTATGTCGTCTTGAAATACAACCGTCCCCGGGATGGACTTGAGCAGACTTTCCATGTTGCGCTGGAATATGGCAGCTGCTGACCTGATGCCGAATGGGCATCGATTGTACATGAAAAGGCCTCGATGTGTGTTGATGGTGGTGAGTAGCTTGGATTCCTCGGTCAATTCTTGCGTCATATACACAGATGTGAGGTCTAATTTTGAGAAAAGTTTACCTCCAGCCAATGTGGCAAATAAGTCCTCCGCTCTGGGCAGCGGGTATTGGTCCTGTAGGGAGATTCTGTTTATGGTAGATTTGTAGACCCCACAGATTCGTACGGATCCATCAGGCTTCATGACTGGGACGATGGGACTTGCCCAGTCGCTAAATTCCACAGCTGATATAATGCCTTCCCGCAGAAGCCTGTCTCGTTCGTGTTCAATCTTTTCCCTCATCACATAGGGTACAGCTCTGGCCTTGTGATGGACTGGTCTAGCATCCTGTGTGATGTAGATTTTGACTTTGGCCCCTTTGAAAGTGCCCACACCTAGCTGAAAGAGATGTTCAAATCGCTTTGTAACTGTTGAGCAGGAGGTCCGTTCCTCTAATGACATGGCATGGACATCATCCCATTTCCAGTTTAGTTTTGCCAGCCAGCTTCTCCCCAGCAGTGCTGGCGGGTCTCCGGGGACAATCCACAGGGGAAGTCGGTTCACTGTCTCTTTGTGTGTGACAGAGAGCATGGCGCTGCCGAGGACTGGTACGATTTCTTTGGTATCGGTCCTTAGTGTGGTGTCGACCCTTGTGAGTTTTGGTCTGTCTCTTTTATGCAGCCACAGTTGTTCAAATTGTTGAGCGCCCATGAGAGATTGACTCGCTCCCGTATCTAGCTCCATGTTGACAGATATCCCATTGAGTAGGACCCTCTTCATTATAGGAGGCGTCCTGTTGTAGGAGCAGCGGCCATTGATCGTGTTGACCCGCTGTACACCGGTGTCCCGGGTACTGTCCCCACCATCTTCTGGTCCGCTTTCCGACCCATCCGATTTGTATACCAGCCGAGCTGCCGTTTGTTTGCACATGCGGGCCAAATGCCCTGTATATTCACAATTTCTGCAAACAGCCTGCTGAAATCGACATCCCCTTGACGAGTGCCCACCCCCACACCTCCAGCACAGACCTGTTCCATTGTTCAAAGAGTTTCCAAAGAATGAGCTGCATCTGGCTGATCTCTCTTGAGCTTCGCTCAGTTTGTAGTTGATTGCTCGCATTGTGGGTTGATGAGGTGTGAATGGCCGTTCCTGTGGCCCTTGATGGCTTCTGCCTGCTGTCGAGAGTCTGTTCTCCCGGTTTTGTCTGTGTGTGGGGAAAGCAGCTTGTTTAGTGCTCTGAACTTCTTGTTCCAATATTTCGTTAGTTGTCATACCTGCATTGTAAATCAACCTCGTTTCTTCTTCCCCTACCAAGAATGTCTGCGCAACCAGTGCTGCTGCCTGTAAGGTCAGGTTCTTGGTCTCTATGAGCTTTTGGAATATGCCTGCGTGGCCTATTCCTTCAATGAAAAAGTCTCTCAGCATTTCTCTCCTCAATTCATTGGCGAACTCACATAACTTAGCCAACCTCCGAAGTTCCGCCACGAAGTCGGGTATGCTCTGGCCCACACAGCGTCTGTAGTAGAACCTGTGTCTAGCCATGTGTAGGCTGCTCACTGGCTTCAGGTGGTCTCTTACCAGTGTGCTCAATTCTTCAAACGACTTGCTTGCTGGTTTCTCGGGTGCCAACAGATCCTTCATTAAAGCGTATGTTTTCGAGCCACAGCTGGTCAAGAGATGGGCTCTTCTCTTGTCTACCTTATCGTCGCCTGACCAGTCTTTGGTTACAAAGCTTTGCTGGAGTCTTTCTATAAAGTCCTCCCAATTGTCTCCCGCATTGTACTTTTCATCTGATCCGTTGTTCGCCATTATGTGGATTCTGTAATCCCGTAACCCGTCGCCACTGTAAAGTCCTGTCCCCTCAGTACAGATTCACACGAGGCATGTAGTGAAGTCAAGGTCACTCTGGACTTGCACCTTTATTTCACAGCTCTGGAATGCTGCACTTGCCTGAGACCTGTCTTTATATACCTGTCTCTTGCAAGTGCACCCCTGGTGGTAAGGTATGCTGATGGTTACAGGTCAAATCTTATTACAGTCATGTATAACATGTTAGGATACAGTTATATATAATAATGTAAGATACATGACAGAAAGGTTGAGTAGGTTGGGCCTCTACTCATTGGAAGTCAGAAGAATGAGAGATGATCTTATCGAAATGTATAAGATTATGAGGGGGCTTGACAAGGTGAATGCAGAGAGAATGTTTCCACTGATAGGGGTGACTAGAACTAGAGGGCAAAATCTTAGAATAAGGGGAATCCATTTAAAACTGAAATGAGGAGAAATTTCTTCTCTCAGAGGGTTGTAAATCTGTGGAGTTTGCTGCCTCAGAGAGCTGTGGAAGCTGGGTCATTGAATAAATTTAAGACAGAGATAGTCAGCTTCTTAACTGATAAAGGAATAAGAGGTAATAGGGAACGGGCAAGGAAGTGTACCTGAGTCTATGATCGGATCAGCCATGATCGTATTAAATGGCGGAGTAGACTCGAGGGGCCGGATGGCCTACTCGTGCTCCTATTTCTTCTGTTGTTATGTTTATGTTCATACAATAAACAGCGTTCTGCTGCAAGTACCGTATATACTCGCGTATCCTGCGATCTCGCGTATCATGCGACCCCTAAATTTTCGTCCCCAAAACATGATTTTACCATATATCTCATGTATCATGCGAGTCACTTTTTTGAGATCGAATACAGATCTTAACGTGAAACATCGAGTGGATTCTGCTGTGAAAGCTGATGGCGAATCGAACACCGATACAGCAATCGTTCCAGCTGGCTTGACTAGCGTCGTTCAGCCACAGCCTCTACTGTGTTTGTGGGTAAAAGGAGCATGGGCTGAGATAGATGGAGCCTCTAATAATGCAGCAAACTTCAGAGGGAGTTGTGGGTGGCGGAGGTCGGGTCGCCGGGGGGGTGGGGGGGGTGAAGAGGAGGTCGGGTTGGGTCACCGGGGGGAAGCGGAGGTCGGGTTGCCGGGTGGGGGGGGAGTTGGGGGAGTGGAGGTCAGGTCGCCGGGGTAGGGAGAGCGGGGGTCAGGTCGGATCCGGTCTGGTCTCTTTCCTCCCCCCCCCCCCCTGACCTCCGCGACTCTCTCTCCCCCCCCGACCTCCGCGACTCTCTCTCATCCCCCCCGATACAGTACAAGCGACAATAGAGGCTGCAATCCAGCCCAGGTGATACCTGCCGAGATTCAGCGTGGATACGGTCTGCTTAACAGCCTAACAGCCTAATCTTGGCCAGCACTTCACACCCGCAAATTTTGTATCTCGCGTATCATGCGACCCCCCCCAAATTTAGGTTACAATTTAGGTCTTCAAAAGTCGCATGATACGCGAGTATATACGGTAACTCAAGAACAATGAAGTGGATTAATGAAACTCAACTATTTACATGCATCATGACAATACATCAGGGCATCTCCACAACATTGTCCCACCCCTTTATGGGGCTTGTCCTGAGCTCCCCCCCTGCTTTCCCTTAATCCTCCTAACATGCCTGCTGCACCTCCTCAATGAGGCCTCAGTGTCTACAGCATGACTGCTTGAGGGCTGCTCTGTTGGTGGAGACCACCTAGGAGGATGCCCTGGACCAGCTCTGAACCTGGAAGGCCCGGCTACAGACTGCTGCTCCTCAGTATCGGCGGAGGCAGTCTCTGATGCCTTGGATGTGGACCGCGTAAGGTGCATGGTGTGAGAGTCACTGGTGGGAGCCGAAATGCTGTCATCCTGAGGAAGGACAGCACCTTCCATTTCCTGAGAACCAATGACACTCAGACATGTCACCACAACTTGCTGGCCTGCTTCGGCACCGTCACTTCTCCGTTGGATAGTCGGGAAGACAAAGAGGATGGCAGTAGTCAGTGACCACATGACATCACCAAACTGGAGTGCAGCTTGTGTCTGCGATTCGATCGATGCTGCGACGTCACACATAGTATGCGCCACATACTCTGGAACACTGTTGTTGTTGGAACCCATCTTCCTCTGTGAGCGGCCAAGGGTGGGCTCACTGGAGTCCTCAGATGCACGTGCAATGCGTGAGGCGGCCTCCGCCACACTCACAGCAAGTTTGTCTATGGTCTGGAGGATTCTACACAATGCACCCAGGAGCTAGTGGTGTGTCTCTGTGTTCTCCCTGGACATTGCCACCAAGTCCAGGTCGACATCTTCCTGTTCTTCAGTGGGACTACTGTGCCGACTCACCCTCCGGGGAGCTCACCTCCGAGCTTCCCCTCTCGCTCAGCATTGCTATAGGCCACTGGGGTCAGGAGCCTCAGAGTCCTCGAACCCGGAGGTCGCCTTCGTCACCCGATGTTGTGTCCCCACATGGTACGACTGGTGGGCTCAGACGCTCAGGCAACAGACTATCATCCCCTCCCTCATTATCTCCTCCGTGTCCAGATGTAGATGACTCACGGGAAGGCTGGCATGCTTCTGACTGGTCACCTGTAAGCTCAAAACAACAGACGTGTGGTTAACAGCGGGGAAGGGGCAGGGTGATAACAGGAAGGTCACATTGGGCATCTATATGTAAAGGGGCTAGGCCACTTGATATTATGGGTCAAGGAAGTCACATCAGTCACAAGTGCCATTCACATACCCTCACTACCCGAAGGAGGCTTGGCAACGCCCCCAGCCACTGCGTGAACTGGGGTGCCCATGAGGGCCGACACTTGCTGCTTGACGTCGGTGAGCTCCAGCAGCTCCGGTTGTTTGCCTCCAGTATGACGTTGCTTCCTTCTACTATGGGACAACTTGGCCTGCAATAAGAGCAAAAAGAAGGGTTCAGTAAGGGTCCACCTCCTCTTGTGCCACTTGCGCCTTCCATAGTTCAATAGCTGCCACTGTGTGGATGTGTAAATGTCTTCAGTTCAATCTGTGTGGACAATGACTGAGGTTTTTCAAAGAGTGGGAGGAGGTTAGAGCCGGGTTGCGTAGCAGCTCAGGGTGATGTTTGGACAACGCAAATCAACAGTGGGAGTGGAGTGTGAGGAGGGTTGACAATGATTAGTGGACAAGAGGGTACATACATCCTGAATGCAGAGGGAATGGCTGGAGAAGTGAGCCTCCAGCTTTCTGCTGGATTCAACATCCCACACTACAGCCTGTAACACATTGAGAAGGGGCAAGTCCAACAAAGACTTTAACATTGTGTGAGACAGTGATCTTGCAAGCATGGCAAGCCTACATAAATGTGAAGGGTACTCACCTTGATGAGGTCATTGAACTTCTTGCAGCATTGTGTACCAGCTCTGGCCACCGTGTCTGCTGCTGACACCTCCTGGCAATCTCCCTCCATATTCTTTTAAAGATGCTGGGCACCAGCCTCCTTCCATGAAGCAGATGGAGTGCGGGCCACCTCCTCTCAATGGCCTGCGCTAAGGCCTCAGCAGCCGCAGGAGAGAATCGGCTGGCATGCTGCCTGCCCTCTTGCTGCGCCATCTCTCCCGCTGTGTTTGAAGTGCACCGGGTAATCTGTGCATGCGCGAAGGAAACCACTGCTCCATAAAGTAGCGCCTGTGCCCGGGAAAATTTAAATGTGTCTGCACATGCACGACATGTCGAACATTTTATCGTTGCGATTTACAGTTGGGGCGCAAAACCTTCCTTGTGTAACACCTGATTTTGCGTCCCCGATCATGGAACCTCATTCTTTGCTGAAATTTGCAGACGAGGACGCAAATCTTTTTCAGGCGGTATCAGGACATACCATCCCGAAATCTCAAAAGCCAAAAATCCAGATTGAGTATGAAAGAAAGACTTGCATTTATATAGCACCTTTGATGACCTCAGGATGTCCCAAAGCGCTTTACAGCCAATGAAGTACTTTTTGAAGTGCAGTCAATGTTGTAATGTGGGAAATGCGGTAGCCAATTTGTGCACAGCAAGCTCCCACAAACAGCAATGTGATAATAACCAGATAATCTGTTTTAGTGATGTTGATTGAGTATGCTGTAGATGCAAAACACATTTACTTAGCATCATGCATTTTATGTTTCCAATAATTGGGAAAGATTTTCTTTACTTATTATAAGTTAAAAATTCTTACTGGTGATGATGGTGGATAAATGTTTAACGAGCTCGTATGATATTCCTCCATTTGCTGTGGTAATAGGGGTACTAATTAAATATCCATGGGGAGGGTTTTTTTTTCCTGGGGTAAATTGGCTGGGATTGTAATGGAGGGGGAGGAAAACTGTGTGGAACCTGGAAACAACAACAACAAACTGCATTTGTATAGTGCCTGTAATTTAGAGAAATGTCCCAAGACAATTCACAGAGTCAAAAATGGTTGCCGAGCCAAAAAAGGAGATATTAGATGGGTTTTAAGGAGGGAAGAGAGGTGGAAGGGTATAAGGAAGAAATTCCAGAGCATGAGGCCTAAGTGGCTGAAGGCAGGGCCAGCAATTGTGGGTGAAGGGAGGTCACTGGGCTTAAGTAGAAAAAAAGCTGGTTGCCGCAATGGGAAGGAAGACTTTACGGTTGGTATTCTGAAAGGAGGAAATCAAATGGGCAGAAGAGCTTTCTTCATCTAAACCTAGATTTTTGGGGGCAGAAATTTGCCCTTGGCGCTATGGCCAGAGCACCGCCCCCCTCGGAATTGCACCCCCCCCCCCCCGGATTCTGCGCCCAAAAATGGGTTTGTGCCGCGCCCCGTAGTTTTCGCCCTGGACGGGTACACACGACAATGATGTCATTCCTGCCTCTGATACCGCCCTGCAACTTTTTCTCTTTCTAAGTGCCCAATTCAGCAAGATTGAAGAGAAAGTGGCAGAAGACAAAGTAAACTGAGAAGTAGAGATTGGTGACAGCAAGCTTGAAGTCTGGAGGAAAGAAAGATTGAGGGAGGCGAGCAAGTGTACAGACTGGGAAAGAACAGGAAGCTTCATAATGGCCTTGATGTTCACATTAGACTAGGCAGGGCAGGCGATGTGTTACAGCTGCAGCATGTGGGATATGGTGAACACCAGTATGATCCACGGCGGCCACAACTGCAGTAAGTGTTGGCTGCTCGAAGAATTTCGGTACCGAGTTGATGAGCTAGAGTCCGATCGTCAGACACTGCGACACATCAGGGAGGGGGAGACATGTGTTCCAGCAGGCAGTCATACCCTTTGCGTTAAATAGTTCAAATTTGGTGCATGGTCAGAGACAGGAGGGTGTGACTACGAGTGAGGCAGGTTTGGGGACCCAGGATGTAGTGATGGAGGAGCCTCAGCCCTTACAATTGTCCAACAGGTACAAAGATCTTACTGTGTGGACGAGAGCAGGGACTGCAGGAAGTTGAGGAAACTGACCACAGCACCGTGGTACGGGGGACCATTCAAATGGGGGGGGGGGGGAGCAAAAATAAATGTGGTAGTGGTAGGGGACTGTATAGTTAGAGGGATAGATACTCTTCTCTGCAGCCGAGAGCGTGAGTCCCGAAGGCTGTGGTGCCTGCTCTGGTGCCAGGGTTAAGAACGTCTCCTCTGGGGTGGAGAGGAATTTGGAGTGGTAAAGGAAAGATCCAGTTGTCATAAGAACATAAGAACATAAGAATTAGGAACAGGAGTAGGCCATCTAGTCCCTCGAGCCTGCTCCGCCATTCAACAAGATCATGGCTGATCTGGCCGTGGACTCAGCTCCACTTACCCGCCCTCTCCCCATAATCCTTAATTCCCTTATTGGTTAAAAATCTATCCATCTGTGATTTGAATACATTCAATGAGCTAGCCTCAACTGCTTCCTTGGGCAGAGAATTCCACAGATTCACAACCCTCTGGGAGAAGAAATTCCTTCTCAACTCGGTTTTAAATTGGCTCTCCCATATTTTGAGGCTGTGTCCCCGAGTTCTAGTCTCCCCGACCAGTGGAAACAACCTCTCTGCCTCTATCTTGTCTATCCCTTTCATTATTTTAAATGTTTCTATAAGATCACCCCTCACCCTTCTGAACTCCAACAAGTAAAGACCCAGTCTACTCAATCTATCATCATAAGGTAACCCCCTCATCTCTGGAATCAGCCTCGTGAATCGTCTCTGTACCCCCTCCAAAGCTAGTATATCCTTCCTTAAGAAAGGTGACCAAAACTGCAAACAGTACTCCAGGTGCGGCCTCACCAATACCCTATACAGATGCAGCAGGACCTCCCTGCTTTTGTACTCCATCTCTCTCGCAATGAAGGCCAATATTCCATTCGCCTTCCTGATTACCTGCTGCACCTGCAAACTAACTTTTTGGGATTCATGCTCAAGGACCCCCAGGTCCCTCTGCACTGCAGCCTATTGTAATTTCTCCCCATTCAAATAATATTCCCTTTTACTGTTTTTTTTTTCCAAGGTGGATGACCTCACATTTTCCAACATTGTATTCCATCTGCCAAACCTTAGCCCATTCACTTAATCTATCTAAATCTCTTTGCAGCCTCTCTGTGTCCTCTACACAACCCGCTTTCCCATTAACCTTTGTGTCATCTGCAAATTTGTTACACCACACTCTGTCCCCTCTTCCAGGTCATCTATGTATATTGTAAACAGTTGTGGTCCCAGCACCGATCCCTGTGGCACACCACTAACCACCAATTTCCAACCCGAAAAGGACCCATTTATCCCGACTCTCTGCTTTCTGTTAGCCAGCCAATTCTCGATCCATGCTAATACATTTCCTCTGACTCCGCGTACCTTTATCTTCTGCAGTAACCTTTTATGTGGCACCTTATCGAATGCCTTTTGGAAACCACATCTATCGGTACACCTCTATCCACCATGCTCGTTATATCCTCAAAGAATTCCAGTAAATTAGTTAAACATGATTTCCCCTTCATGAATCCATGTTGCGTCTGCTTGATTGCACTATTCCTATCTAGATGTCCCGCTATTTCTTCCGTAATGAAAGCTTCGAGCATTTTCCCCACTACAAATGTTAAACTAACCGGCCTATAGTTACCTGCCTTTTGTCTGCGCCCTTTTTTAAACAGAGGCGTTACATTAGCTGCTTTCCAATCCGCTGGTACCTCCCCAGAGTCCAGAGAATTTTGGTAGATTATAACGAATGCATCTGTTATAACTTCCGCCATCTCTTTTAATACCCTGGGATGCATTTCATCAGGACCAGGGGACTTATCTACCTTGAGTCCCATTAGCCTGTCCAGCACTACTCCCCTAGTGATAGTGATTATCTCAAGGTCCTCCCTTCCCACATTCCCGTGACCAGCAATTTTTGGCATGGTTTTTGTGTCTTCCACTGTGAAGACCGAAGCAAAATAATTGTTTAAGGTCTCAGCCATTTCCACATTTCCCATTATTAAATCCCCCTTCTCATCTTCCTCACCCTCAATCTGTATTACAAATTCAACCATACTGTGATCACTCATTCCGAGAGGATCTTTTACTTGGAGATCGTTTATTATTCCTGTCTCATTACATAGGACCAGATCTAAGATAGCTTGCTCCCTTTTAGGTTCTGTAACATACTGTTCTAAGAAACAATCCTGTATGCATTCTATGAATTCCTCCTCAAGGCTAGCCCGTGCGATTTGAATTGACCAATCGATATGTAGGTTAAAATCCCCCATGATTACTACCGTTCCTTTTTCACATGCCTCCATTATTCCTTTGATTATTATCCGCCCCACTGTGAAGTTATTATTTGGGGGCCGATAAACTATGCCCACCAGTGACTTTTTCCCCTTACTATCTCTAATCTCCACCCACAATGATTCAACATTTTGTTCATTAGAGCCAATAGCGTCTCTCACAACTGCCCTGATATCATCCTTTATTAACCCCACCTCCTTTCCCTTCTTGTCTATCTTTCCGAATTGTCAGATACCCCTGTATGGTTAATTCCTAGTCTTAGCCACCCTGCAACCACGTTTCTGTAATGGCCACCAAATCATACCCATTTGTAATGATTTGTGCCGTCAACTCATTTACTTTATTTCGAATGCTGCGCGCGTTTAGGTATAGTGTTTTAATACTAGTTTTTAAACCATGATTTTTAGTTTTGACCCCTCCTGCAGCCCCTTTATATGCATACATATTGTCCCTTCCTATCACCCTGTGGTTTACACTTACCCCAGTACTACTCTGCTCTGTTGCGTCCTGCCTTTTGCATTCTTTCCTGTTCATCTGAGCTCTCACCCACTCTAACTAGCTCAGAGCCCTCTCCTGGGTTTCGAATACTCCTCGCATTGAGGCACAGAGCTTTCAGGCTTGCCTTTTTATTACACTTTGACCCTTTAGAATTTTGCTGTACAGTGGCCCTTTTTGTTTTTTGCCTTGGGTTTCTCTGCCCTCCACCTTTACTCATCTCCTTTCTGTCTTTTGCTTCTGTCTCCATTTTGTTTACCTCTGTCTCCCTGCATTGGTTCCCGTCCCCCTGCCACATTAGTTTAACTCCTCCACAACACCACTAGCAAACACTCCCTCTAGGACATTGGTTCCGGTCCTGCCTAGGTGCAGACCATCCGGTTTGTCCTGGTCCCACCTCCCCCAGAACCGGTTCCAATGCCCCAGGAATTTGAATCCCTCCCTGCTGCACCACTGCTCAAGCCACGTATTCATCTGAGCTATCCTGCGATTCCTAGTCTGACTAGCACGTGGCACTGGTAGCAATCCCGAGAATACTACTTTTGAGGTCCTACTTTTTAATTTAGCTCCTAGCTCCTTAAATTCGTCTCGTAGGACCTCATTCCTTTCTTTACCTATATCGTTGGTACCAATGTGCACTATGACAACTGGCTGTTCACCCTCCCTTTTCAGAATGTCCTCCACCCGCTCCGAGACATCCTTGACCCTTGTACCAGGGAGGCAACATATCATCCTGGAGTCTCGGTTGCGGCCGCAGAAACGCCTATCTATTCCCCTTACAATTGAATCCCCGATCACTAGCGCTCTCCCACTCTTTTTCGTGCCCTCCTGTGCAGCAGAGCCAGCCACGGTGCCATGAACTTGGCTGCTGCTGCCCTCCCCTGATGAGTCATCCCCCTCAACAGTACTCAAAGCGGTGTATCTGTTTTGCAGGGGGGTGACCGCAGGGGAACCCTGCACTACCTTCCTTGCACTACTCTTCCTGCTGGTCTTCCATTCCCTATCTGGCTGTGGACCCTTCACCTGCGGTAAGACCAACTCACTACACGTGCTACTCACGTCATTCTCAGCATTGTGGATGCTCCAGAGTGAATCCACCTCAGCTCCAATTCTGCAACGCGGTCTGTCAGGAGCTGGAGGCGGATACACTTCCCGCACACGTAGTCGTCAGGGACACCGGAAGTGTCCCTGAGGTCCCACATGGTACAGGAGGAGCATATCACGTGACCGAGCTCTCCTGCCATGTCTTAACCTTTTGATATACTTAATTTGGCAACAACAATGTTAACAGGTTACTTACTGATATAAAAAATAAAAAGAAAAGCTACTCACCAATCACCAGCCAATCACTTACCACTTTGGCTGTGACGTCACCTTTTAATTTCTTTCTACTTCTTTTTTGCTTTTTCTCCCGGCTGGAGCTGCACAAGCTGGGCCTTTTGTAGGCTTCCCGACACCACGCACTCCCGCCTCTCGGACTGCCGCTCCTCCGACGTTGGGCCTTTATAGGCCTCTCCACGCACCCTGGACTCGCGCTGCTCATGGTTCACGTGGGTATCAATGACATAGGTAGGACAATGAAAGAGGTTCTGCTGAGGGAGTATGAGCAGCTCGGGGCTAAATTAAAAAGCAGAACCACAAAGGTAATAATCTCTGGATTACTACCTGAGCCACAAGCAAATTTGCATAGGGTAAATAAGATCAGAGAGTTAAACATGTCGCTCAAAGACTAGTGCGGGAGAAATGGGTTTCAATTCATGGGGCACTGGCACCAGTTCTGGGATAGGAGGGAGCTGTTCCATCGGGACGGGCTTTACTTGAACCAGGATGGGACCAATGTCCTGGTGAATTGAATAACTAGAGTTGCAGATAGGGCTTTAAACTAATTAATGGGGGTGAGGGATCCGGTAAGCAGAAATTAAAAAAGTCAAAGGGAAAGGAGAAGGCAAAAGTGTAGGGTAGCGATAGAGATAATGATAATCAGAGTGTGACAGGAAGGGACAGAGCGTATATACATAAGACAAAATTCAAAGCTCTGAACGCACGAAGCATATGTAACAAGATAGATGAGTTGACGGCACAAATATAAACAAATGGATATGATCTGATTGCCATTACAGAGACATGGTTGCAAGATGACCAAGGATGGGAACTGAATATTCAGGGGTATCTGCCATTTCAGAAGGATAGGCAGAAAGGAAAAGGAGATGGGGTAGCTCTGTTAATAAAGATGAGATCAGTGCACTGGTGAGAAATTATATTGGCTCAGAGGATCAAGATGTAGAATCAGTTTGGATGGAGATAAGAAATAATAAGAGAAATAAGTCACTGGTGAGAGTAGTCTACAGGCCCCCAAACAGTCGCCACACTGTAGGGCAGAGTATAAATTAAGAAATAATGGAGGCTTGTAAGAAAGGCACGGCAATAATCATGTATGATTTTAATCTTCATATTGATTGGACAAACCAAATAGTCGGGGGGAGGGATCCGGTGGGCGGAAATTTAAAAAGTCAAAGAGAAAAGAGAAGGCAATAGTGCAGGATAGCGAAAGGGGTAATGATAACCTGAGGAAGACAGGAAGGGACAAAGCGTATACACATAATAGTGCATCAGAAAGTGGGATCACAGTAGGGAAAAATGGTAAAAAGACAAAATTAAAAGTTCTTTATCTGAATACACGCAGCATTTATAACAAGATAGACGAGTTGACGGCACAAATAGAAATGAATGGGTATGATCTGGTAGCCATTACAGAGACGTGGTTGCACAGTGACCAAGGCTGGGAACTGAATATTCAATGATATTTGCCATTTCGGAAGGATAGGCAGAAAGGAAAAGGGGGTGGGGATAGCTCTGTTAATAAAGGATGAGATCAGTGCAGTAGTGAAAAATGATATTGGCTCAGAGGGTCAAGATGTAGAATGAGTTTGGGTGGATATAAGAAATAATAAGGGGAAGAAGTCACTGGTGGGAGTAGTCTATAGGCCCCCAAACAGTTGCCACATTGTAGGGCAGAGTATAAATCAAGAAAGTTACGACAAAAGTCATGGGCGATTTTAATCTTCATATTGATTGGACAAATCAAATTGGCAAAGGTAGTCTTCAGGAAGAATTCATAGAGTGTATGTGGGATGGTTTCTTAGAACAGTACATCACGGAACCAACCAAGGAGCAGACCATTTTAGATCTGGTAATGTGTAATGAGACTGGATTAATTAATCATCTCATAGTGAAGGATCCTTATAGACCGGTTAGCTTGACATCAGTAGTGGGGAAAATGTTGGAATCGATCATGAAGGACGAAATAGCAGCGCATTTGGAAAGCGGTGACAGGATCGGATCAAGTCAGCATGGATTTATGAAAGGGAAATCATGCTTGATGAATCTTCTGGAATTTTTTGAGGATGTAACTAGTAGCGTGGACAAGGGAGAACCAGTGGATGTGGTGCATTTGGACTTTCAGAGGGCTTTTGACAAGGTACTGCACAAGAGATTGTTGTGCAGAGTCAGAGCACATGGTATTGGGGATAATGTACTGACGTGGATGGGGAACTGGTTGGCAGACAGGAAGCAGAGAGTTGGGATAAACGGATCCTTTTCAGAGTGGCAGGCGGTAACTAGCGGAGTGCCTCAGGGCTCAGTGCTGGGACCCCAGCTCTTTACAATATACATTAACGATTTGGATGAAGGAATTGAGTGTAATATCTCCAAGTTTGCAGATGACGCTAAACTGGGTGGCAGTGTGAGCTGTGAGGAGGACGCTAAGAGGCTGCAGGGTGACTTGGACAGAGTGGGCAAATGCATGGCAGATGCAGTATAATGTGAATAAATGTGAGGTTATCCATTTTGGGGGCAAAAACACGAAGGCAGAATATTATCTGAATGGCGGCAGATTAGGAAAAGGGGAGGTGCAATGAGACCTGGATGTCATGGTTTATCAGTCACTGAAAGTGGGCACGCAGGTACAGCAGGCGGTGAAGAAGGCAAATGGTATGTTGGCCTTCATAGCTAGGGGATTTGAATATAGAAGCAGGGAGGTCTTACTGCAGTTGTACAGGGCCTTAGTGAGGCCTCACCTGGAATATTGTGTTCAGTTTTGGTCTCCTAGTCTGAGGAAGGACGTTCTTGCTATTGAGGGAGTGCAGCGAAGATTCACCAGACTGATTCCCGGGATGGCTGGACTGACATATGAGGAGCGACTGGATCAACTGGGTCTTTATACACTGGAGTTTAGAAGGATGAGAGGGGATCTCATAGAAACATATAAGATTCTGACGGGACTGGACAGGTTAGATGCGGGAAGAATGTTCCCGATGTTGGGGAAGTCCAGAACCAGGGGACACAGTCTTAGGATAAGGGGTAGGCCATTTAGGACTGAGATGAGGAGAAACTTCTTCACTCAGAGAGCTGTTAACCAGTGGAATTCCTTATCGCAGAGAGTTGTTGATGCCAGTTCATTGGATATATTCAAGAGGGAGTTAGATATGGCCTTTACAGCTAAAGGGATCAAGGGGTATGGAGAGAAAGCAGGAAAGGGGTACTGAGGGAATGATCAGTCACGATTTTATTGAATTATGGTGCAGGCTCGAAGGGTCGAATGGCCTACTCCTGCACCTATTTTCTATGTTTCTATATTTCTATGATGGAACATGTGTATGTACAGAAAGAAACAGACATGAAAAGACCTGCTGGTAAATCCAGCTTGTGCATTATAATATTCCCCAACCTATCAGGAAGCCAAGCAATATTCTGGGAGAGGCAAAGGAATCACCTGACCAATTAGGAAAATAAAAATTCTGGAAAACTCTGCAACTCCCTTAGTCGACTGAAACTAACCTCGAAGATCACTCTTGCCCTGATTAATATTATATGATACCTACGTCTTGTACAAGGTGATCTCCACTGCAGCCAGAAACAGGTCCAGTTCTCTCTTGAAGGAATTCAGTGAATTAGCATTCACTGCACAAGCCGGCAGCCTATTTCACATGTCCACTTTTCTCTGTGAAAAGAATTACCTCCTTACAGCTAACCTACCGGTAGTTATTTTCATAATGTGAGATCGTGACCCCTGATCCTTCCTAACCTATTTAGCTGAGATAAATTGTCTACACAAACACAATCTAATCCCTTTATCATTCTGTAAACCTTGATCAAATCATCCCTAAGTCTACACTTCTCGAATGTGTAGAGACCCAGCTCTTCAAGCCTCTTTTGGTAACTAACATGCTTTAAACTGCAAATTAATCTCATGGCCCTCCTCTGTACATTTTCCAAAGCTTCACTATCACTCACCATGTAAGGAGACCAAAACTGGACAGAATATTCTAACTGAGGCCTAAGCAAGGTCTTGTACAAGGAGAAAATTATGTGCTTTGTTTTATGGTGTATTGTCCAGTAAATACACCAGCACCTTATTCACTCTAACTATTGGTTCACGGCTTTGGTCATAAACCTTTAGAGATCCAAGCACTAGAATACCCAGATCTCTCTTTCTTTCATCACCAGCTTTAGCTCTTTTATCTGAAGGGTGTATGTTGACATTATGCATGACTGTTTCCTGACTTAAGGGTGTTCTCAATCGAGCACAGTATTATGTATTCAGCATTTGCCCTGCTGACATACATAACACTGCAAAAAGTTAAATGTAATTTGCTAGTCATTGGTCCAAATTCCCCCAGCACATCTAGATCAAGGATTACAAGGTGATTAGTACAGTCCTGACTCTCGCATATATCTTGGTATCATCGGCAAAACTGCAGATGATTCCCCCAATTTCTACATCTGGATCATTAATGAAAATAGTAAATAGCAATGGTCCTAACTCCAATCCCTACAAAACACCACTGCTTACTCATTTCCAGTCAGATGCACATTCATCTACAGCCACTTTTTGTTCCTGTGTATGAATAAAACATACTTTGACAATGGTAGCACTGTTTATCTTTGGGCAATTGATAGCATTTCTTATAAGACAGGCTGTCCATGGGAGTATGCCAATATTCACATGGGGGCCCACAGATACCCAAAAAATTGAAAAACACTGCACTAGGTCATTGGTGAATGAGTGTCCTTGTAGTCTGAGAAAATAAACTCAAGCTGCTTTTAAGATGTGCAATTTAATAGATTTGTATTTCTTCACACAAGCATTATAAAAAGGAACAGCAGTTTATCAACTACAAACCCCAAACGTTTCACAACAAAGGCAAACAAACTATAAAGGAGTCTACGCTATATGGGTCTGGCAATTGATCAGCTGCACTACATAAGCACACATAGTATAATATTGTATTGATTTTAATCCAGAGCATATAAACCTGTCTGTATCTATTGCAGTGATAGCAACAATATCAATAACAGGAAGTCAATGCTTTGTGGTTCAACTAGCACTCACTCCAATCAAAGAGTCACTCCTCATGGGCAATTATAAATATAAACACATTGGGATGTATTACTCTCTCCAAACTCTCTTATCCTTACACTTATCAACTCCAAGCTGCCCAGCGTTTGACCCTCTATTCACCATGACATTTCTGCAGCCTCCGATTGAGGCGCAACCAAACCCTCACCACCACCTTTGATGCCCTAGTCCCTATTAAAACCATTACTCTCTCTAACCCTGGCCGTTTCTCCTGGTATGACCCTCATCTTCGCTCCCTCAAGTCCAAGGGGCGCATACTTGAATGGATGTGGTGGACAACTGGTTTATCCATTCACCACCAGATCTAGCTGGACCACATAAAGCATTACCGGGTCCTACTCTTATCTGCCAAAACTGCTCACCATTCCAGGATCATTCTGGAATGCAAAGATAACCCCCGCCTATTATTCTCTACTGCGAACCGTCTTCTTGAACCCCTCTCCCCTGTCTCCACCACACTCACCTCCAACAATAAGTGCAAGGAGCTCATGGACGTCTTTGTCTCAAAGATTGAGACCATCCGATCAGCTGCCTCTGCCACTTCCCTTCCTTCCCTTAGCCCACCGGGCTAAACTTTATCTGAAGTTCTCCCCTGCCCTAGCCCTGAACTCGTATCTTTTTCCAGTTTCTCTCTGATCTCCCCTCTTGACCTCACCATTCTCATCTTGTCCATGAGACCCAGTTCCTGCTCCCTTGACCCCATTCCCACTAAACTGCTGACCACCCAATTTCCTTTTCTGGCTCCCATGTTAGCTGACATTAAAGGTTCTCTCTCCTCAGGTACTGTCCCCATCTCCTTCAAATCTGCCATCATCACCACTCTCCTCAAAAACCAATCCTTGACCCACTGTGCTTGCGAGCTACCACTCCATCTCCAACCTCTCTTTCCTCTTCAAGGTCCTTGAACGTGTTGTCACCTTCCAAACCTGTGCCCACTCCATGTTTCATTATCTTCAATCTGGTTTCTTCCCCTGCCACGGTACCGAAACAGCTCTCATCAAAGTCACAAATGACATCCTTTGTGACTGTGACAAAGGTAAACTATGCCTATTCGTTCTTCTCGGCCTGTCTGCAGCCTTTGACAATGTCTCTCCACCACCGTCCAGCTGGGTGGGACTGCACTCACCTCATTCCATTCTTATGTATCAAATCGTAGCCAGAAAATCACCTGCAATGGCTTCTCTTCCAACTCCCGCAAAATTACCTCTGGTGTCCCCCAAAGATCTATCCTTGGCCCCCTCCTATTTCTCATCTATATGTTGCCTGTTGGTGACCTCATCCGACAACATGGCGTCAGTTTCCACATGTATGCTGACGACACCCAGCGCTAAACATTAGTAAGACAAAGGTCCTCCTCCAGCCTGTCCTTGCCGCACAGCACTGCTCCCCAGACATCAAGATCCACGGCGCAGCCCTGGACAACGTGGACCACTTCCCTTATTTTGGGAGCTTCCTATCAACAAGAGCAGGCATTGACGACAAGATCCAACACCGCTTCCAGTGCGCTAGTGCAGCCTTTGGCCACCTGAGGAAAAGAGTGTTTGAAGAGCAGGCCCTCAAAACTGTCATTAAGCCTATGGTCTACAGGGCCGTAGAAATACCCGTCCTCCTGTATGGCTCAGAGACGTGGACCATGTGCAGTAGACACCTCAAGTCACTGGAGAAATACCACCAACGATGTCTCCGCAAGATCCTACAAATTCCCTGGGTGGATAGATACACCACCATTAGCGTCCTCGTCCAGGCCAACATCCCCAGTATTGAAGCACTGAACACACTTGATCGGCTCCGCTGGGCAGGCCACATGGTTCGCATGCCAGACACGCGACTCCCAAAACAAGCTTCTACTCGGAACTTGTCCAAGGAGAACAAGCCATAGGTGGGCAGCGGAAATGTTACAAGGACACCCTCAAAGCCTCCCTGATAAAGTGCAACATCCCCACCGACACCTGGAAGTCCCTGGCCAAAGACCACCCTAAGTGGAGGAAGTGCATCCGGTGGGCGCTTAGCTCCTCGAGTCTCTTCACCGAAAGCATGCAGAAATCAAGCGCAGGCAGCAGAACGAGTGCACGGCAAACCAGACTCCCTGCCCACCCTTTCCTTCAACCACTGTCTGTCCCACCTGTGACAGAGACTGTGGTTCTCGTATTGGACTGTACAGCCACCTAAGAACTTATACTAAGAGTGGAAGCAAGTCTTCCTCGATTCCAAGGGACTGCCTATGATGATGGTTACCTCACCACCACTTCTCTCGACCCCTCCATGGTCTCTAAATAGCCAGACTGCTTGCCCGACATATAGTACTGGATGAGCAGAAATATTCGCCAATTAAATAATGGAAAGACCAAAGCCATTGTCTTTGGTCTCCGCCACGAACTGCGTTCCTTAGCCACTGACTTCATCCCTCTCCCTCGCATCTGTCTAAGGATTGTTTGGAAAAAAAAAGAAAAATATAATCCGACAATAAGGAATCTCATTGATGTTCTAAATAAGGCGAATATCAGCATTGATTCATGGGAGTTTCTTAATCCCAAAATTGATGCTTTATATATATATATATATTGTGGAGTATTAAAAATGTAACACCTGACACAAGATCCGTATATGGAGAAAAATATTGTTTGTTAAAACCTGAGCGATCAAGGGAGATCCGGTTGCATCAGTACCTTTACTGGATGCTATCCTCACCGGTCTCGTGGAACAGCCTGTGCTGTTACATTTTATACATTCAAAATACAGTCAAAATAATGAAACTACGCAGGGAAGTGTTCCATTGGTTATTTGCCACCAGTCCCCACCCACCTACTACTAATACATTGGTTAATACAGTTACTGTAATTTCATTGGTGCATTCAATCTCTAATGATTTTATTGGTACATTCAGTTGTGACCACTTTGGTTGGGAGGCCCCCTATGGGTTACGTGTTAAATTTCTGTGAACTTCATTCCCAGGCTTCAACCCTTAGTCTGGTGTCCTTGACAAGTACATCTGGCTATTCTCATTTCAAAGAGGCTTTGTTTTCTGCTATCTTGTGTGACTCGAAAATGGCTGCCTCAGCTTATTATTTCTGTGAGCTGTCTATATTTGTCTTGTATGTGCTCTCAGGAGTGTTATCTCCTCAGAGAATTCGCTGACCTTAGTCCTAGCCCCTTGTGAGACCCTTTGTTCATTGTTTCAGCCTAATTGCTGGAATGTGGGACTCAGCTATTCCTCCATGAACACATTAAGCCTTTCTCTCAGCCCTTCTTGCTTAAAATGTAACTTTACTCAATTACTTTTTCCCTGATTAATTCTTTTTGCTACTACAATATAGCACAATAAATAACCAAACATGTATTATGCTTGATTCTATTAGCATAGCCTTCTATCAGATTGCTTTATTACCTAGGTAAATTGGTATTTTGGTCGTACGACCAATAAGCTATTTGTAGACAATCTTTACATGCTCATCAGGAGTATATACTAAAGAGAACCAAGTAGCTATAGAGTATGAAAGAAAGAAAGACTTGCATTTATATAGTACCTTTCATGATCTCAGGACATACCAAAGCGTTTTACAGCCAATGAAGTACTTTTGAAGTGTGGTCACTGTTGTAATGTGGGAAATGCAATAGCCAATTGCGCACAGCAAGCTCCCATAAACAGCAAAGTGACAATGACCAAATAATCTGCCTTAGTGATGTTGATTGAGTATGCTGTAGGTACAAAGCACATTTACTTAGCAACATGCGTTTCATGTTTCCAATGAGTATGGAAGGTTTTCTTTGCTTATTAGAATTTAAAAATTCTTACTGGTGATGATAGTGGATAAATGTTTAATGAGTTCATATGACATTGCTCCATTTGCTATTGTAATGGTTGCTAATCAAATATCCGTGTGGGGGTGGGGGGGGGGGTGGGTTGAGGCAATTTCCTGTGGTAAATTGGCTGGGATTGTAACGGAGGGGGAGGAAAATTGAGTGGGACCTGGAAACAATAACAAACTGCATTTATACAGTGCCTATAATTTAGAGAAACGTCCTAAGACATTTCACAGAGACAAAAATGGTTGCCGAGCCAAAGAAAGAGATATTAGATGGGTTTTAAGGAGGGAAGAGAAGCGGAAGGGTTTAGGGAAGAAATTCCAGAGCATGATGCTTAAGTTGCTGAAGGCACCAGTAATTGTGAGTGAAGGGAGAACACTGGACTTAAGTAAAAAAAAACAGCCGGTTGCCGTAACAGGAAGACTTTACGGTTGGTATTCTGAAAGGAGGAGATCAAATGGGCTGAAGAGCATTCTTCATTTAAACCTAGATCTTCGGTGTTTTGCACTTGTTCTAATCATTCTTAATTCGTTAAGGAGCTGTTTATTAAGTGTGCAATGCAGAAGTGTGTAGAATCTGTGGTTGGGAAAACTTGGTGAGAGTTGTGTGCCCAATGCACCGGACACCACGAAGGTTGAAGAGAAAAGGGCAGAAAACAAAGTAAATTGAGAAGCAGTGGTTGCTGACAGTAAACTTGAAGTCTACTAGAAGAAAGATTGAGGGAGGTGTAATAGAGCTCTACCTACTGATGTAATACAATTACTGATGTAATAACAATAAAAGGTCATGTGGCAAGGTCACATAACAACAGTTCTGGTTAAGGAGCCATCTTGTAGGGTGTGCTTGTGTTAGAGTAAAAGGCAGTTGGGCCCCAAGGCCTCAGCAACTGGCCACAGTAATAGTGCACTGAAGTTGTGATATCAGTGCATGGGACAACCCATTGCTCAAAGCTGTCCATGTGTGAACCACCAGACACTAGAAATCGCCAGACACAACATAGCATTGAATAGAAGCAACAAGACGAGGAGGTTTTGGAGATACACATCACCAGGAGCACAAAGGTATCCAACAGCGGTTCACAAAGTAT
The DNA here is from genome assembly GCF_044704955.1 of Pristiophorus japonicus. Classification (NCBI taxonomy): domain Eukaryota; kingdom Metazoa; phylum Chordata; class Chondrichthyes; family Pristiophoridae; genus Pristiophorus; species Pristiophorus japonicus. Next base: position 79,371,485 of record NC_091988.1, on the reverse strand, counting down.
TGTCATCCGAGTAGATGTTGCTGTAACCAGCAATTCGTGAAGTATCGTCATCCAAGTAGACATTACAAAAACCAGGATACCCATGGAAATCGACACTGGTGCATCTGTAAGCGTAGTACCGGAATCGCTATATCTCGATAAGTTGCGTGATTTCCGACTGGAGAAATTGAAGATAGAGCTGCGGGGCTACTCAGGAGAGCAAATTCCTGTTGTAGGAAGTATCACCGTACTGGTAAAATACAAGGATCGGTTTCAGAGCTAGCCTCTCATAGTAGTGGCAGGAAACAAGCCTGCCTTGATAGGTAGAAATTGGTTGCGATCACTGAAACTGAATTGGAATTAGATTTTTCGTGGGGAAATGAAATTTGCATCGAAAAATGACATCATCAAGCAGTATCCGAAGGTGTTCTGTGAAACAGGCAGTCTGATCCAAGACTTCAAGGCGAGTGTCAGAGTGCAGAGGGATTCAAGACCCGTTTACTGCAAGCCATGTCCTGTACCATATGCACTCAAGGAGCAAGAACTCAAAAGACTAGAAACTGAGAACATTATCTCTAAGGTAGAAGTGTTCTATTTTTCATCCATTGATGAGCTGCCAGTCACAGCTAAAGGGATTGGTAGAGCAACCAAACGTGACCCAGTTATGTCAAAGGTGTATGATTACATAGCAAATGGATGACCAAACAAGATATCAGAGGAAGCTATTCATCCATACTTCATTCGTAGGAGACTAGGGGGTGAGTGAGACTGGGGGGGGGGGAGAGACTGGGGGCTGAGGAGAGATTCGGGGGGGTGACAGAGATTGGGGTGGGGGCAGAGACTGGGGGGTGAGAGTGACTGGGGGAGAAAGACTGGGGGTTTGAGTGAGACTGGGGGTAGGGAGAGAGAGATTGGTGTTGGGGGGGGTGAGAGATATTGGGGGGTGAGAGAGACTGGGGGGGTTGAGAGAGATTAATAACATTTTTATTATAGTTCATGAATAAAGGAGTAAATAAGGCTTTATTAGACTATTTATATTATTGGCTAACACTAGAAAATATTGCAATCCATTTAAAAATACATCAAACTGTGGAGAACTATAAAGATCTGTGTAATATCAAAGAAACCTGTCAGCTCTGTGTCCATACCGCCCACTTAAGGTCCACTTAAAAGCACCTTCTCCACGATGGTATGCAGTTCGGCGGTATGTCATGAAACTTGCACTTTTGGGCAGTATGTGGGCGGTTCTACATGGGCGGGCGGTATGCATATCACCCAGCATTATGTCACTCATGAATCTTCCGCCGGGTGGTATGTTGGCGGTATGTACCTGTTTTTGACGAAACTTGTATTTTTCGGCGGTAAGCAGGCGGTATGTCGATGAATTTCAGGCCCATAAAGAAATTGCATCTGAACATAAGAACATAAGAAACAGGAGCAGGAGTAGGCCAATTGTCCCCTCGAGCCTGCTTTGCCATTCAATAAGATCATGGCTGATCTGATCCTGGCCTCAACTCCACTTCCCCACCCGCTCTCCATAACCCTTGACTCCCTTATCATTCAAAAATCTGTCTATCTCCACCTTAAATATATTCAATGACCCAGCCTCCACAGCTCTCTGGGATAGAGAATTCCAAAGATTTACAACCCTCTGAGAGAAGAAATTCCTCCTCATTTCTGTTTTAAATGGGCAACCCTTTATTCTGAAACTATGCCCCCTAGTTCTAGATTCCCCCAGGAGGGGAAACATCCTCTCTGCATCTACCCTGTCAAAACCCCTCAGAATCTTATACGTTTCAATATCACCTCTCATTCTTCTAAACGCCAATAAGTATAGGCCCAACCTGCTCAACCTTTCTTTATATGACAACCCCTTCATCTCAGGGATCAACCTCGTGAACTTTGTCTGAACTGCCTCCAATGCAAGTATATCCCTCTTTAAATAAGGAAACCAAAACTGTACGCAGTACATCAGGTGTGATCTTACCAATGCCCTGTGCAGTTGTAGCAGGACTTCCCTGCTTTTATACTCTATCCCCCTTGCAATAAATGCCAAAATTCTATTTGCCTTCCTAATTACTTGCTGCACCTGCATGCTAACTTTTTGTGTTTCATGTACAAGAACTCCCAGATCCCTCGGTACTACAGCTTTTTGTAATCTCTCCTTATTTGAATAGTAATTTGCTTTTTAAATTTTCCTATCAAAATGAATAACCTCACATTTTCCCACATTATAGTCCATCTGCCAAATTTTTGCCCACTCACTGAGCCTATCTAAATCCCTTTGTAGATTCTTTACGTCCTCCTCACAACTTGCTTTCCCGCATATCTTTGTATCATCAGCAAATTTGGCTACATTACACTCAGTCCCTTTATCCAAGTCATTAATATAAATTGTAAATAGTTGAGGCCCCAGCACTGGTCCCTGTGGCACCCCACTAGTTGCAGTTTGCCAACCTGAAAATGACCCATTTATCCCGACTCTGTTAGTTAGGCAATCCTCTATCCACGCTAACATATTACCCCCAACCAGGTACGCTCTTATCTTGTGCAGTAACCTTATCAAATTCTTTCTGGAAATCCAAATACACGACATCTACTGGTTTCACTTTATCCACCCTGCACATTACATCCTTGAAGAACTCCAGCAAATTTGTCAAACATGATTTCCCTTTCATAAAACCAGGTTGACTCTGCTTGACAGCATTTTGATTTTCTACTACTTCCTTAATGATGGACTCCAGCATTTTCGCAATGATGGATGTTAGGCTAACTGGTCTGTAGTTTCCTGTTTTCTGTCCCCCTCCTTTCTTGAATAGGGGCATTACATTTGCAGTTTTCCAGTCTGCTGGGACCTCTCCAGAATCCAGGGAATTTTGGTAGATTACAACCAATGCATCCACTATCTCTGCAGCCACTTCTTTTAAGACCCTAGGATGCAGGCCATGAGTTCCAGGGGACTTGTCCACCTTTAGTCCCATTAGTTTGCCTAGTACTTTTCTCTAGTGATAGTGATTGTTCAAAGTCACCCCCTCCATTCGCTCCCTGGTTATCTATTATTGGGACGTTTTTAATATCTTCTACCGTGAAGACCGATACAAAATATTTGTTCAAAGTCTCCACTATTTCCCTGTTACCCATTATTAATTCCTCTGCCTCATTCTCTAAGGGACCAACGTTTACTTTAGCTACTTGCTTACTTTTTATATACCTGTAGAAGCTCTTGCTGTCTGATTTTATATTTCTTGCTAGTTTACTCTCATATGATATCTTTTCTGTCTTTATCATTTTTTTAGTCGTCCTTTGCTGGTTTCTAAAGAATTCCCAATCCTCTGACCTTTGTGGTTCTGCTTTATAATTTAGTCCCTAGCTGTTCATACTCCCTCAGCAGAACCTCTTTGTTTGTCCTACCTACATCATTGGTACATACGTGAACCACGACAACTGGAACTTCCCCTCCCACTCCAAGTTCCTCTCCAGCCCAGAGGAGAGGTCCTTAAGGCAACACAGCCTTCGGAACTCACGCATTCAGGCTACAGAGAACAGTATCTGTACCCCTAACTATACTGTCCCCTACCATTACCACATTTCTTTTTACTCCCCCAACTTGAATTGACCACGGTGCTGTGGTCAGTTTGCTCATCCTCCCTGCAGTCCCTGCTCTTGTCCACACAGGAAGTAAGAGCTTCGAACCTGTTGGACAAGAGCAAGGGCTGAGGCTCTTCCATCACTGGGATCCCATACCTGTCTCGCTCGTAGTCACACCCTCCTGTCCCTGACCACGGACCAAATTTAAATTACTTAACTTAAGGGCTGTGATTCTCTGCTGGAACACAGCGTCCAGGTAACTCTCCCCCTTCCTGATGTATCGCAGTATTTGAAGCTCGGACTCCAGCTCATCAACACGGAGCCAAAGTTCCTCGAGCAACTAACACTTACTGCAGATGTGGTCGCCGTGGACCTCAATAGTGTCCATCAGTTCCCACGTGCTACAGCAGTAACACATCGCCTTCCCTGCCATCTCGAATATATTTAATTTAATTAATTAAGTTTTGAAGTTACTAATGTTTAGGTTTTAATTCCGGCTCTTAATTTAAACCAATGCTCAAGAAAAAGAGAGAAATACTGACCAACCAATCACTTCTCAGCTTTCCTGTGACATCCCACTTTGATTTATTTTTCCTTCTCTCACTCACAGGTCGGATGTACTGTTTGGCATGGCTCCATTTATCCCCACTGGGCTGCAGTGTTCTCGCCTGGTTTGATAATGGGCCGCAATTTTGTTCAGAAGAATTTGCACAGTTCATGAGCAGAAACAGTGTGAAACATACCAAAGTTCCACCATTCTACCCTGCTTCAAGTGATGCGCCAGAGCTCACAGTACAAATTGTAAAACGTACCTTCATCAAGCAAATGTTGGATCCAAATCCAAAGAAACGGCATCTTAGACCACAAACTGACAAATTTTCTGATTACTTATTGTAATACTCCTCATAGAACTACTGATAGAACATCAGCAGAGTTGTTTCTCAAATGACAGCCATGAACCAGGTTCTCGTTATTAAAGCCAAACTTGGCACAGTCAGTAGAAGAGAAACAATCAAGATGAAAGAGAGTCATGATAGCGGTAGATTAAGAGAGAGAAGTTTGAAATTGAATCAAAAGTTAGAATGAAGAACATCACCAGAAATGGTTAAAGTGGTTACCAGGAAGAGTAGTGAAGATATGTGGTCGTCGCACATATTTAGTCAAGATGTTGGATGATGGAAAGGTTTGGCTTGTTCACCTTGTCATATTTTACCTACAGATGTAAATTCTGTAGGAAGGAGTTGAAAGTTGGAATGATTCGATTATTTTTGATGAGTCAGATAGTATTGTTACAAATAGACTACCAGTAGCAAATGCTACATTAGATGTACTAGAAACAAGTCCAAGAGAAAGTCAGAATTTAAATCTGAGTCCGAGTCAGGCAGATAAACATTCTGAAGTTGTAGAGTCCAAATATAGCACCTCTCCTTCCCCACTGGTGACCTGGCCTCTCCTACTGGCGAGCATCACGGCTATGACTCTCCCACCCTCCCATTCCTTGCTGACCTCCCATTCGGAATTCCAGCGGACAACTGACCTTCCTAATGCCTGCCTCCAACCAAGCCTCGGGCCACCTACCATCAAAGGCGCTACTCGGCGCCGAGCTTGTGGCCAACATGTCGCCATAGGCAATTAGGCTCAAATAGCAGTGCCTGGACCCCCTTGCCACTGGACCAAGACCTTGCTCAGCTAAGCCCGTGTGGTGGCCAGTGGCCGGGACCTGGAGCATCAGGACCCTCGTGGACAACTCCAACAGTGACAAGCCGGAGCGCTGCACCGCCATAGTTGCCCAGGAACTTAGGCGCTTTGACATCGACATCGCTACCCAAAGCGAGACCCGGCGGGCAGGGGATGGCCAGTTCAAGGAACAAGGTGGAGGTTACACCTTTTTCTAGAAAGGAAAACCAGAGGAAGAACGCCGCCTTCATGGAGTCGGCTTCACCATCAAAAATGAGTTGCTCGACTGCCTCAAAGACTCCCCCTGTGGGGTTAATGAATGCCTCATGACTCTTCGACTCACCCTATCACGGAACCAATGCGCCACAGTCATCAGTGCGTACACTCCAACACTCGATGCAACGGATGAGACCAAAGATTCTAACCTCGAAACATCCCTGTCCCGCGTCCTCACAGGCGACAAACTGATCCTCCTCGGTGATTTCAACGCCAGGGTCGGCAAAGACACAGCACTCTGGGGAGGCGTGATTGGCAGAGAGGGGGTAGGGAAAGCCAACTCCAGCGGTACCCTACTCCTGAAAAAATGTCTAGAACATGAACTTCTCATCACCAACACCCTGTTCTACCAGAGGGACAAATACAAGGCATCGTGACAACACCCTCACTCCAAACACTGGCACCTGCTCAACTATGTCATCGTCCGAGCCAGGGATCGCAAGGATGTGCACATCACCCGCGCCATGACAGGAGCTGATGACTGCTGGACGGACCACCGCCTAATTCGATCCATCATCGACATTAACATAGCCCCAAAGCAGAGGGGACAGCAGAATCAGTGTCGCAAAAAAGTCAATGCCGGGGTACTTAGAGACCCAGCTAAGAGAGACCTATACAGCCAGCGCCTCACAGCTAACCTGGCATGCCTTGATGACCCCGAGATGCTGAATGCCCACAGTGCTTGGTCTGCCCTCCAGGCCTCCATAACCAATGCCTGCGAAGAGATACTAGGTCACTCAACCAGAAAACACCAGGACTGGTTTGATGAGAATGATCAGGAGATCCAAGAACTAATAGATCGCAAGCGGAGACAATTTCTGAGCCTCAAGCAACAACCCAACTCGAGAGCAGCAAAGCAACATTACAGGTGGCTCAAGGCTGAGGTCCAACAAAATAACCCTGGACCTAAAGAACAGGTGGTGGATGGAAAAAGCACAGGAGATACAACAACTGGCCAACAGCCATGATGTGTGAGGATTCTTCATCGCAGTCAAGGCCACCTACGGTCCAAACACCCAAGGCCCCATCCCACTGCTGGCCAAGAACGGGGAAACACTCACCAAGACACCGAGGCAGTCAGGGCCCGCTGCAAGGAACACTTCGAAGATCTCCTTAACCGAGACTTTGCCTTTGACTCCATCCCGCAGCATGCGACCCGCCACCACCTCAGTGAAACCCCAACATTGCACGAGGTAGGAAAAGCCATAAATAACAAGGGAGCAGATGGAATCGCTGCTGAGGCGCTAAAGTATGGCGGAGAGGCACTGTTGTCGCGTATACATAACCTTATCTCTCTCATCTGGAGGGAGGAGAGCATGCCGGGAGATCTGAGAGATGCAGTGATTGTGACCATCTTTAAAAAAGGGGAGAAGTCCGAATGCGGCAATTACAGGAGAATCTCCCTGCTACCAGCTACTGGGAAAGTTGTCGCTAGAATCCTCCTCAACCGTCTTCTCTCTGTGGCCGAGGAGCTCCTCCCGGAGCCACAGTGCGGATTTTGTCCCCTACGGGGCACAACAGACATGATCTTTGCAGCACAACAGCTGCAGGAAAAATGCAGGGAGCAGCGCCAGCCCTTATACATGGCCTTTTTGGACCTTACAAAGGCCTTTGATACTGTCAACCGTGAGGGTCTATGGAGCGTCCTCCTCCGTTTCGGATGCCCCCAAAAGTTTGTCAACATCCTTCACCTGCTCCACGACGACATGCAGGCTGTGATCCTTACCAACGGATCCATTACAGACTCGATCCACGTCCGGACCGGGGTCAAACAGGGCTGCGTCATCACTCCAACTCCCTTCTCAATCTTCCTCGCCGCCATGGTCCACCTCACAGTCAACTAGCTGGAGTGGAACTAAACTGCAGAACTAGTGGGAAGCTGTTTAACCTTCGTCGCCTCCAGGCCAGGTCCAAGATCACCCCAACCTCTGTCGTTGAGCTAAAGTACGCGGATGACGCCTGTGTCTGCTCACATTCTGAGACTGAACTCCAGGATATAGTCGATGTATTTATAGAAACATAGAAACATAGAAAATAGGTGCAGGAGTAGGCCATTCGGCCCTTCTAGCCTGCACCGCCATTCAATGAGTTCATGGCTGAACATTCAACTTCAGTACCCCATTCCTGCTTTCTCGCCATACCCCTTGATCCCCCTAGTAGTAAGGACCTCATCTAACTCCTCTTTGAATATATTTAGTGAATTGGCCTCAACGAGGCATACGAAAGCATGAGCCTTACGCTAAACATCCGTAAGACAAAGGTCCTCCAACAGCCTGCCCTCACCGCACAGCACTGCCCCCCCCACCCCAGTCATCAAGATCCATGGCGTGGCCCTGGACAACGTGGACCATTTCCCATACCTCTGGAGCCTCTTAAGAAGTCAGACATTAATGAGGAGATTCAACATCGCCTCCAGTGCGCCAGTGCAGCCTTCGGCCGCTTGAGGAAAAGAGTATTCGAAGACCAGGCCCACAAATCTACCACCAAGCTCATGGTCTACAGGGCTGTAGTAATAGCCGCCCTCCTGTAAGGCTCAGAGGCATGGACCATGTACAGTAAACACCTCAAGTCGCTGGAGATATATCACCAACAATGTCTCTGCAAGATCCTACAAATCCCCTGGGAGGACAGGCGCACCAACATCAGCGTCCTCGTTCAGGCTAACATCCCCAGTATTGAAGCACTGACCACACTCGATCAGCTCCGCTGGGCAGGCCACATAGTTCGCATGCCAGACACGAGACTCCCAAAGCAAGTGCTTTATGTGGAGCTCCTTCACAGCAAACGAGCCAAAGATAGGCAGTGGAAACATTACAAGAACACCCTCTATGCCTCCCTGATAAAGTGCGACATCCCCACTGACACCCGTGAGTCTCTGGCCAAAGACTGCCCTAAGTGGAGAAAGTGCATCCAGGAGGGCATTGAGTACTTTGAGTCTCAATGCCGAGAGCATGCAAAAATCAAGCGCAGGCAGCAGAAAGAGCATGCGGCTAACCAGTCCCACCCACCCCTTCCCTCAACGACTATCTGTCCCATCTGTGACAGGGTCTGTGGCTCTCGTATTGGACTGTTTAGCCACCAAGGAACTCACTTCAAGAGTGGAAGCAAGTCTTCCTCGATTTTGAGGGATTACCTATGATGATGATGATGAGAGTACCAATAGCAAATCCTACATCAGATGTACTAGAAACAAATCCAAGAGAGTCAGCTTTTAAGTCTGAGTCCGAGTCAGGCAGACAAACTGTCTGAAGTTGTAGAGAGTCCAAATATAGATCAAGGTCAGCCCTTGGAGAAAAACTCTCCTCAGGCTCAGCCTAGAATGAATCTAAGTCCTAAAACAAGATTGGAAAGTTCTGTTCAAGGACTATGGTATCCTCTTAGGGACAGAAAATCAGTGCTTAAGTTTGATTTGTAAATATGGAAAAATAAGTTTATGGGCTAGACTTTCCACTTTTTTTGCATGCATAATGCCCACTTAACGTCCATTTTACCGCTGCAATGAGGTATAACGCCCAGATATCACCCATTTAGCCACAAAATGGAAACTGACGCCCATTTTTCGGACACTTATCGGCGAACATTACTTTCTCCATGTACATAACGGCGAGAAAAAATAATACCGCCCGACCACTTTTTTGGGGCGGAATCATCAGAATGGGCGAAACCAACACCCATAATATCGCCCAGTATTACTTTCCACACGTAATTAATGCCGAGATTCAATCATACCGACAGCCCACTTTATTTTGTCATCAAGATCACATTTGCCGAAACTAACGCTCAGAAGATCTCCCAGCATCACTTTCACCACCTCGCACACATCTTGCCCACAATATCACTCACCCAAAACATCGCTCAGAAAAAGTGGAACTGTTCTGAACAAATCACAACGGTGTGGGAGCCATTCATTCAAAAGGCTGCTTCAACTTCAGGGGTGTTTGGATTGACTCTGGAGTTCTTCTCAGGTGAAGTGACCATCTCAACAGACATCTTTTCAGATTCTGGACGATTGGGGTTTACTCTAGGTGTATTTTAGTGTGGAAATTGTTGCTTCTGATCAATTGCTATTATACTTTCATTGGAATGGGGCCAGCTATTTCTCAACCTGCATCGATTAATACGCAGATGCTGCAGAGTGCAAATGGCACAATGTCTAATGCACATCATTATGTGTCCAATCTAAGATGTGCCAGAATGAGGAGGAAATCCAGACCATACACTCCCCGTACTTACAGGGCGAAGAGGTCTTACCTCGACATGTCCGAGCACACCTGCCTTCGGAGACTGCGCTTCCACAAGGTGGTGATCAATGGAATATGCGAGCTCATCAGGCCACATATGCAGCCTGCCATCAGGACATCACTGTCGGTCAAGCTCAAGGTCACCGCAGCACTGTCTTTCTACGCATCAGGTTCCCCTCTGTCTCACCATGCCACCCATCGCTGCATTAGACAGGTCACGGAGATCCTGTATGCTCGTAGGGTGGACTTTATCAGCTTCCCCATGACCACGGAGGCTCAGACTGACAGTGCTGGAGCATTCTACCGCATTGCTAAGTTCCCCAGGGTGCAGGGAGCTAAACAGTACACTCACATCGCCATGCGGGCACCTTCTCAGGACCCAGAGCTTTTTCGTAACAGAAAAGGATTTCACTCCCTGAAGGTCCAACCAGTGAATGCCAAATGTCTGGGCAGCTTTGATGAGGCTCATATCCTGTGTGAGTGCTGTCTCTGACATGTTTAAGAGTCAGCCATAAGGATAACGCTGGATGCTTGGTGACAACCGATATGGCCTAGCCACCTGACTGATGACCCCCTGCGTGACACCCACACCGAGGCTGAGAAGCGATACAACCAGAGCCACAGAGCCACACGCAATGTGGTCCAGAAAACAATTTGTGTGCTTAAGCAACGCTTTAGATGCCTGAAGCACTCAGGAGGGGAGCGACAGTACAACCCTGAGTAATTAGCTAAATTTGTGGTTGTGTGCTCCATGCTGCACAACCTGGCTATCAGGAGGGGACAAGAATTGTCAGAGGGACTGATGGTCCACCTCAGGAGAGAGAGGAAGAGGAGGACGAGGGGTTGGATGCTGAGCTCGGGCCAGACAATCAGATTGACTATGCAACCATGCCACTCCCCCTCCAGACCGCAGGAAAGGGCCTGTGGTGGCTACATAGCTGCAAGACTCTTACGTCAGGAGCTCAATAACTGAATGATTTGCCTGAAATTGATGCTGTGTTGCTGTGAGTGACGATGCTGACACACTGCTGTGTGTGCAGCTCAGACATCAGTGGTGGGCATCACCTTGGTGCCAGTTAAAGTTTAAGTTGATTCAAGTTAAGTTTTATTTAATTCTTTCATTGAAGGAATCACCAGTGTGTAACGGTCCAGCTATCTTGGACAATGCGCAACATGATTCGTCTGAAATCATAAGTATCACGGGCAAAAACACCCCACCCCCACCCCACTTTTTTGACCATTGACATCAATCAAATGGTCAACATGTCCAGCAACACAGAATACAAATGCAAAGCAGGAGTGTGGTCTCTAGCCCCCACACATGACAACAAATTGCATACACCCAGATGGAGATATAACACAGCCATCACCTGCGGACATGCACCTCACGTTCCTTCCCCCCCCCTTCTTCTCCCCACCTCTTCCCCTTCCCCTCCTCGCTCCATGCCGCCTGGCTGAAGAACTCCTCAGGCGGTGCCTCATTGGGGGGGGAATGAAGTCAGGGCCAGTGGTTGCATGGTACGGGAGCGGGGGATGCTGAGATGGGAACCTTCTCGGATCCAAAAGCAGGATCTTGGTCCTGCCTCTCATCAATCGTTGGCACTGGTGGTGTGGAACCGAGGGGTGGAGTGCCGTGCTCCGGTCCACTGGGAGGCCTGTGCCAGCAGTGTTCCTGGCTATCGCCTCCAGGGTCTCCGCTATCTGCGGAACATACTCAGTCATGGTGGCCAGCTGTCGGGATATACCCCCCAATGCATCGAGGATCTGGTCACCAATGTCTACAGTCCTGGACAAGTGTACCATCTCTCCGCTCTCATGTGGCACTCGTGGACCAGACCTGCCACATCCACGAAGCCTCCGCGTGGTCGGCGCCGTCCTGGAAACAAATGGGGTGCCCTGTGGCGAGGTGCTTGGGCTCGGTACCTCCAGAATGGAGGCGGGAATGGCCGGAGGAGCACTCGATGGCCTTGAGGTGGAATGGCTTCTGAGCGTGGCGATACAGGTTCCTCGAAGTCCGCGCTCTCATCCGTAGAGAACAGACCCAGCGGATTGACGGGCGAGAATCGGAGCTCCTCAGCACCAGATGTAGGATCGTCCGGAGAGTCGGGCCCCGCGCCCCCACCTTCTGGGCTCGGTGGTCTTGCCTGGGGCCGCGCTGCTGGCTGAGCTGCAAAACACAAATGAAGTTATTAGAGGAGAAGGGGGTGCTAGGGTCACAAGGTGAGTCCAGCGCTACACACAACATATGCACGACAAAAGCACCACCGCTCTCACAATCATTGCAGACATCACATTTAATGACCATCAACACATTCTGCATTGCAATGATTCTCATGAGGCCAGCATTATTTATAGGACAATTTTAGAAATCATCTATCATATATTATTATTCGGATATGAGTGAGTGTGGCATCTATTGACTTTACATCACGCAATGGTGTAAACTTTACTCACATCGCATCACTTCAGGGTCTGCAGATGCTTGCGTGGCTGTCCGGGTGTGCTTCCCCATGAGTGCGAGCACCCGCTCCTCCATCTCAGTGATGTCGCTGGTGACTGGTGGCTCCCCCACTCATTCGCCTCTGCTCGGACCTCATCGTCGATAGCTTCTTCTGTAAAAGGTAACAGGAGACCATGGCATGAGATCATTGCATGATATCATTGCTAGGTACTGCCACAGAGACTGATACAACACATAACCGACAGATGTAATCATGATTATTATGATAATTATTATCCTTTACCTAAAGACGTGCACCGTGACTGCAGGCTTTGAGCTCAACATTCCTGGTAAAAGTGAAAGACCTCACGTCTGATGATAGTCACTCATGACTCTTACAAATCAAATGATATAAATACATAAGTACATGTAAATAAACGTAATACTTACTCTTGCGGATCCCACAAGGTCGTTCCATCGTTTGCGGCATTGGTTGTCTTCACGCACTTTGTTGGTCGCTGACGAGACCACCTCTGCTATTTTGGTCCATATCTTCTGGTAGGCCTTTGGGGTGGGCTTCCCACACCCTCCCTGTGCCAAATCACCCCATTGTAACTCAACTTCCTGCAGGAGGGAAGCATTTGCCTCATCCGAGAACCTTCTCACCTTTTTGCGCCCTCCAATGTGCTCCTCGCCCAGCTCACTGCTCTCACCATTGTCAGTCTCCACAGCGTGCTGTGTCGCCTCCTTCTCTCCCTCCATTATAGGCACCAAATTCGGGCAAATATCTGGCTGGTAATTTTTTTCCCCCAATTTGCTCTAAAGCTCTAAACTCTCCCTCCTTCCTCTCAAAGCAGCCACACCATACCCACACACGCCTTCACTTCCTCTCAGCTCCCTCTCTCTCTGTCTCCTCTTCTGCGCAAGTCATGATGACTCTTGACGTCCTGAATCACGGGAATTGAGCGTTGCCATGCCGTTGCTAAGGACGGTGACACTTTACGGCAGAAGGTCAGAGAGATTTAATGCTACTGCCCATTTCATATCGCTCGCTGTAACGACAAATTTCAAAAATGGAGGCTAGGGGCTTTGAGAATGGGTGACAGGCCGCCGATCTGAAAACCCATTTTTACCGCACATGCCGAAGAGCTAGATTTGACACTTTTGTGCAGCTTGCCCAAAAATGGGCGGTATTTATGGCGTGGGCGGTAAAAATGGGTTTTCAAATCGCCGGCTTCTCGCCCATTCTCAAAGCCCCTAGTCTCCATTTTAAAAATTGGGCATTACCATGAGCGATCTGAAATGGGCGTTAGCGTTAAATCTCTCTGACTTTCTGCCGTAAAGTGTCGCCGTCCTTAGTAACGGCATGGCAACGCTCGTTTCCCGCGTTTCAGGAGGTCAGGGGTCATCATTATATGCGCAGAAGTGGAGACAGAGAGAGAAGGAGCAGAGAGGGACTGAAAGCGTGTGTGGCTGTGGTGTGTTCTTGCTTGGCTGTTGTGGGAGGCATGAGGGAGATTCACCAGCAGCAAAAAGCCTATTAAGCACCCAGAACATAGTTGACACCGAGTTTTTGTCCAACAAATAATATATAACATGGAAGGGATGGAGAAGGCCCGGGAGCTGTTAGCCAGGAACATTGGTGGCAGAGGGCTCCCAGTGGTCCCAGAGAATGGCACTGCACCCCAAAGTGCTGCACCCCCATTGCCAACGATAAATGAGAGCCAGGAGCAACATCTTGCTTCTGGCTCGGAGCATGTTCCCACCTCGGGACCATACTCTCCCGTATCCGTCCAAGCAGTGGTTCAGCCATCATGCCCATCCCCCCAATGAAGCAATGCCTGAGGAACTCCTCGGCCAGGCGGCTTGGAGTCTGGAGGGGAAGGGGTAGAGGTGGGGATGAGAAGTGGGGATGGGTGGGGGGTGGGAGGGAAAGGGTTGGTTTTTACAGAAATACTTATGATTTCATACAAATGTTCAGTTTAAATGTTTTTTTACTTAACATAACCTTGTTAACTATTTGAATTTATTTTAGGTGTTTTAGTAGGTAAATTTATTGTTTGTGAACAATAGATATAATACTGATAGTTATTGTAATGGGGCCTGTGATTTCTCAACCTGTCTTGATGACTACGCACATGCTGCAGACTAGAGATGGCAGAAGGTCTATTCAACAGCATTATGTGCCCAGTCAAAGAGGTGGCAGACTGCTGAGGAGGACGTGAACTTACACCCCACGCACTTACAGGGAGAAGCGGTCTTATCTGAGACAATGCGCAACAAGGTTAAGTTAAATAAAAAACATTTAATGAGAACATTTGTATAAAATCATAATTATAACTGTAAAAAAACACCCCACCCCACAACAAATTTATAAAATTTATGTCATTCATTAAATTTTTAACATTTCCAACAACACTTCATAAACACAGAATACAAATGCAAAAAAACAAGCTACCCACCTCCCGCCTTCCCCCAAATCTCCCGACAAAATAGCAACAACATAAAAATACTGTGACCAATACAACTCCTGCAGCTATGCACCTCACTTTCCTTCCCCCCCACCTCCCGCTTCTCCTACTCACCTCGACCCTTTCCCCTTCTCCTCCCGACTCCAAGTCATCTGGCCGAAGAACTCCTCAGGCGCTGCTTCATTGGGAGGGATGATGGCAGAGCCGCTGGTTGGCCGGATACGGGAGAGGGTGGTCCCAAGAAGGGAACGTCCTCCGAGCCAGAAGCAAGACCTTCCTCCTGGCTCGCATGTGTCGTAGGCAATGGGGGTGCGGCACCTTGAGGCCACTGGTGGCCCTCTGGCACCAGTGTTCCTGGCTATCACCTCCGGGGCCTCCGCCTTCCGCGGCACGTACTCGGTCATGGTAGCGGACATGCTGGCCAGCTGTTGGAGTAAGACCCCATTGTCTGGAGGATCTGTTGACCTATTTCAACACTCCTCCTGGACAAGTGTACCATGTCCCCGCTCAGATCTGCCGCTCGTGGAACATTCCTGCTGCGTCGAACTGACCTCCGGGAGGTCGGCGCCGTCATGGAGACACTTGGGATGGCCTGCGGTACGGTGCTTGGGCCCTCCACGGTGGAGGAGGGCATGGCCGCAGGAGCACTAGATGTCATCGGGGTTGCATAGACTATGCAGCTTGTCGATGCAGGCTCCTCAAAGTCGGCACTGTCATCAATGGAGAATGCATCCTGCAGCTCCACGGGCGAGATTCAGGGCTTCTCAGCACCAGATTGACGATCCCCGGCAAGTCCAGCACCGGACCTGAAGCTTCTTGGCTCGGTGGTCTTGCATGAGGCCACATTGCTGGCTGAGCTACAAAACATTACTGAGGTTATTAGAGGAGAAAGGGGTGCTAGGGTCACAAGATGATTCACAAGCATATGCACGACAAAGGCACTACTGCTATCAAAATCATCACAGACATTACATTTCATGACCATGACCAAATTCTGCATTGCAATGATTCTCATGAGGCCATCATTATTTAGATAACACTTTCATCAATCATCTATCATATATTATTGTTCGGATATGAGTGGGTGTGGCATCTATTGACTTTACATCATGCAATGGTGTATACTTTACTCACGTAGCATCACATCAGGTTCTGCTGCTGCTTGCGTGGCTCCCCACTAGTGCCAGCACCCGCTCCTCGATGTCTGTCAGCTCGCTGATGACTGGTGGCCCGCCACCCGTGCGCGCTGCTCGGCCCTATTCTTTGAAAGCTTCTTCTGCAAAAGGTAACAACAGCATGAGATGGCATGAGATCATTGCGTGAGATCAATGCTAGCTACTGCCACAGAGACTGATACAACACATAACTGACAGATGTAATTATGATTATTGTGATCATTATCATTATTTACCTAAAGATGTACACCGTAAACGCAGGCTGAGTAAAACATTCCCGGTATAATTGCAAGACATCATATCTGATTTTAATCACTCATTACACTTACAATTTAAATTATATAAATATATAAGTACATGTAAGTAAATATAATACTTATTCTGGCGGATCCGACAAGGTCGCTCCAGCGCTTGCGGCACTGCCTGCCCTCAAGCACCTCGTTCGTTGCCGACGAGACCACCTCGGCTATGTCAGCCCAAATCTTTTGCTAAACCTTTGGGGTGGGCTTCCAACGCCCACCCGGGTCAATTGACCCCAGCGTGACTCCACCTCCTGCAGGCGGGAGGCATTTGCCTCAACGGAGAATCTCCAAGCTCGTTTTCGTCCTCCCACTTCTAGTTCCTCTCCCACCTCACTGCTTTCACCAGCGTCCTCACCCTCCACATCGTGCTGTGTCGCCTCCTCCATGCCTTCCATTTAAAAATTGTTTTTTCCCCCAAATCTCTGTGCAAACAAAGTTATTTGTCCTCTCAATTCTTTTTACTGCTGCTAAATCTCTTTCCTACCTCCCACAACAGCCAAACAACCACACAACACACCCACACACGCTTTCAATTCCTCTCTGCTCCCTCTCTCCTCTTCTGCGCATGTATTGATGACCCCTGACCTCCTAAAACATGGGAAACAACTGTTGCCATGGCGTTGCCTTGGACGCCAACATTTTACAGCTGAAGGGCAAAAAATTTACTGCTAACACCCATTTCACATCGCTTGCGGTAACGCCCATTTTATAAAGTGAAAAGTTGGGGTTTTGAAAATGGACGATAATCCAGCAATCTCAAAACCCATAATAAATGCCAACGCTGGAAATAACGCCCATTTTTGGTCTAACCCCTTGAAACATTCTCAAAGTGCAACTATTGACATCAGTTAATTTTCCAACAAGGTAGCCATCTCTGGCGTCTAGCAAACAATTTTTTGCTGGGTCATACAAGTGCAACTAGTTATATGAGTTCATATCTTAACAAGGTCAGCATCTGTGGCCACCTTCCCACAGGTCTTTATTTGGTCTCCCCCTCCCATGCCTACTGCTCCTCCTCAATGGGGTCTCGGGTCCTGCAGCAAGGCTGGTAGTCGGTTGCTGAATTGGAACCGCAGCCATACATGATGGCCTAACAGGAAGTCTCTGACCAGCTCGGGCCCTGGAAGGCCCGGCTGCAGACTGCATCACCTCAGCATGGGCGGCAGCACTCTGCTGTGGATGGGTTGCAGAGAGCGGCAGGTGCAAAGGCAGAATGATGTTGTCCTCAGAGACGACATCATGTTCCAACTGGCCCAACAGGCTGATACTCCCCCGGGGCAGAGCATCATTACCTGCAGCAACCTGGGTAAGCACAGATTGTTGCCCTGGTTCGGCAAGGTTAGGTCCCCATTGAACTGATGGAGCAGTGGTCAGTGCGTCCATTCAATCAACTTGCCTCTGAATTAAAGGTGACTGCGACTGCAGCACACCAGAGAGCTGAATGAGAACACCACGCACTGATGACATTTCAGTATGCAGGCCTACAATAGCATCGGCCTGGTGCTCAATGGTCACTGCAACGTCAACCATAGCCCGTGCCACCATGTCTGAGACCCATGGTCACTGGTTGCATCCAACATCCATTGATATCTACCAAGGGTGGGCTTGGTGGACTGCTGAGAGGCATGAGCAATAGTTGAGGCACACTCCTCCATTCTCACAGCTTTTGCATCAAGACTCTTGGACACCCTTGCTGGTGCACCCAGCAGATCGGTGTGCAACTGCAGGGATTGTCTTGTGACACCCTCTAGTTTCAGCTCATCATCAGAGGGCTGCTGAGCATCACCCACTCAGCTTCCGGGGAGCTGGCCCCTGGACTTCCCCTCCCCCATAGCGTTGCTGCAGGCCACTGGGTCCTGGAGCATCAGCCACCTCCACCTGCCCGACCACCCCTTCGTCAACAAAACTGCTGGCCCCGCTCTCAGATGGCGCAGCCTCCTGCATGACGTCCAATGAGGTGTCGTCCTCCTCCACCTCCTTGGCACCATCTCCACCCATGGAAGGCTGACGAGATGGCCCCGGTGCGACAACATAGTACAAACATATAGAAGAGTGGTTACCTGCAGGGGAGGGGACCAGGAGCTGCAAAGGAACTCAACATATCGTCACTGTCCCGAGGGGGTTTGGCCTCACCCACCACCATCGCACCAACTTGAACATCCACTAGTGCAGCTATGCGTTCCTCCAAAGGAGTGAGCACCTGGAGGTCTGGCTCCCCCTCCACTAGTCCGCATCTGCTCCCTGCTGTTGTGGGTGAGCGTCACCTGTAAATTAAAGAGAACGTCTCTATTGGTCTGTCCAAAGTGATTTACATAGTTTAGTACATGTGATCCTATGAGAGTCTTCCCAGCTCGATGTAACTACCATTTGCTGTGTGGACTTGCTGTGGCGATGCTTGAATTAGGGGGCCAGGACCTAACAGTAATGGGGAGGCTTTGGTCTTCGAGATGCATATGAATACTGAGGAGTTAGCAACATGAGGGGTGGGTCTGCAGAACCGAGTAGCAAGGTTAGCAGCTCATGCAGACCCTTGCAGTGGGTGACGCTTCAAATGGGAAACTTGCATCCGGCCTCACCCACTTACAGCATGGATTCTGAAACACTACATTGAGCAGAGAGTGCACATTGAGTTCAGAGCATAGCATGTAGAAGTTTTCAATTAAAGATACTCACCCTCACCAGCCGCTTCAGGTCGTTCCACTTCTTTCTGCATTGCATGGCTGACCTGGGCACCGTGTTACTCGCGGATACTCGCTCTGCTATTTCCTTCCATAGGAATCTGTAAGTTTGGGGTTGTGGTCTTCTCCCAATCTTTGTCCGAAAACCTGCCGACGTCTCTCCAGGGCATCAAGGAGAGCATCCAGGGCGGCGGTCGAGAACCGATGGGCACACTGATGAGCTGCTGCTGCTAGGTCTGCCATTCTCCCCGTCTGCGGGAATATAACCAGGAGGCGTTTAAAATAAAAAGCAAAAACTAGAACATGAGAGTGCAGGTTTATTATTACATTCAAGTAACCAAGTTTTTTCACTGCAACAGAAATAGCAGAAATGTAGCGCCTGTAATGCAGAAAAATGTCACAGAGGTGTAATCAGACAAAAATGGACACCAAGACAAAGAAGGAACTATTATGAGAGGTAACCAAAAGCTTGGCCAAAGAGGTGGGTTTTAAGGAGGGGCTTCATGGAGGCAAGAAGTGGAGAGGCAGTGGGGTTTAGGGAGGGAATTCTAGAGCATGGGGCCTCGGCAGCTGAAGGCATAGCCACCAATGGTGGGGAAAAGGGGGGTGGCGGTGAATGCACAAGATGCGAGAGTCAGAGGCACGGAGAGTTCGTAGGGTGGGATATAAAGCTGGAGAAGAAGCAAGGCCTTGAAGGGATTTAAACACGAGCATGAGAATTTTCAATTTGAGGCATTGGACCTCCTCTATCTGTGTTTCTCCACACATTATGGCTAATGAATCCCTCGGGCACCTTTTCAAGGTGCTTATTTCATTAACAGCATGTCATATTTAAGTGAAAGGTTGAGTTCCCAACACTATCTCCAAATATCCCATTGCTCCTAAGAAATTAGATGGTTTTGTCAAAACCTGAGGTGCATTGATTCATTCCATGTTTTATGTCTGAGCCTCATCAATGACTCCAGATCATTGCCTAAAGACAGCAGGAATATTTATCTCAGCATGGTTGGAGTTACAGTGCACTCAGTAGGAACTCAAACCAATGTGAGATAGCCTCCAACTGCCCCCTTTCATTGATGTGCACAAAAAACTACTTCACATCACTAAACTGTCTGTACAACTCTACCCAAAGAGATCAAAAATATATTAGACTTGTAGAAACGAATTAGGATATGTTGTAAAAGTTATTTAAACAATATATATTTGCTCTATTTGGGCTCCATATCATGGAAGGCTTTAGAGAGAGTCCAACCCGGATTTATGAGGATGCTGGCTGATGTGAGGAAATACAAATATGAAGAAAGACTTGAAAAGTTCCATCTTTTTATTTGTTAGAACTCAGATTATGAGGCAATATATTATAATTTTTTTTAATTATGGAAGGATGGGACAGGGTAGAAAGAAACAGAATGTTTCAGGGCAAGTTCATAAAGTGGACAAAAAAGCACAGGTATGACTGGCTGAATGGCTTCCTTCTGTGCTGTAAGTTTCTATGGGCTCAAAATTTCCTAGGAGTTGCTCCATTTTTTTTGGAGCAACTTGATTTTTCTGGAGTATCTTAAAAATCCCCATTTTGCTGCTGTAGAGATTAGAAATATATATAAAACTAGGCATTAGGCATCTGCTGGATATTTAAACTCATATAAGACTAAAGGTGGCCACATACAAAATGGCTGTCCAGGCATGATGGGAAATCAGGTAGTCAAGCTGTGAACTATTGACTGTTCAATGACCGAGCAATAACCCTGTGAGGCCCACTATAGGAATGCCTTGGATGCAGGATAAGAATAATAAGGAGAGAACCCATCTTTCCTGTAAACAAGGTCATAAACCAATTAATTCCCCAGGAGGAAAGAGATAAGGAACCCATACAAGGCCATAAACCAATTAATTCTCCAAGAAGAAAGAAATAGGGAGAAAACCTATCTCTTGTAGTAAAGTCATCAATCAGCCCAAGCTGACAATAACCGAACATATGGTTCCTGAGACATCAGGGGAATTCTATTGGGTTAAAAGAACCTATATGTAATCTATAATCGTTGTGATTGGCTTGTGTCCAGCCGTGATGGGCTGTGTAACTGTAGTAAACTGTTTGTAACTGTTGTGAAACATATAAAAGTGCATGTAACCCTTTGTTCTGTGGAGAGAAGCCTGGACTCAGTCTTGTGATTTCCTCCCCGCTAAGCGTTAATAAAGGCCGCGATGGCATTGGAACCGCTCTGAGTGTTGAGTGATTCTTCTGAGAAAACACTAACGCTAACTGCACATTCAATTTGTACCAGTATAAGTGAATTAGTTAGGATTTTTTTAGTTTAGTTTAGTCTTTTTCAAAAGGGACATTACCAGCCACCTATGTCCGTTTTGGCCATTTAGGCCACTTTGGACAGCTAATAGTTACTCCAAACTAACTTAGGCCAGTGTATGTGGCCACTTGTGGCCGCACAGAAACCCCTTGCGGAGAGTTAAGAAATCAGCGCAGGTAGGTACTAATGACAAAGAATGTGAATAGGATCAAACAGCTATACAGGACATCATATGACAAACTTCGTAAAGTTAATTTATTATACAACAGAAGTATTCATGGAAGCTTAAACTACAAAAATAAAAGAAGTAAATAGACAAAACATATTTACATAATTTTTTTCAAAATATCCAAATAAAAAATAGAAGTACCTCCTGCTCGTAATTCTTATGTTCTTATGTAGGAAAGTATTTTCATTAACAGGGTTAAGGAAAGTCTGAGTAAACTCATTAAAATTACTGGGTACATAGTTATCACCGCCGACCCCCCCCCCGGATCAAAACTCCCCCCCCTACGATGAAAACTCTCCTCCCCCTGATGAAAACTCTCCTCTCCCCCAGATCAAAACTCTCCTCCCCCACCCCCCAACTGATCAAAACTCCCCCCTCCCCCCCCCGCCAGATCAAAACTCTCCTCCCGCCTCCCTGCACCAACCTGTATATTGTAGCCTTAGCCCGGGAAGGCAGTGGGCTGGCCTGTGCGGCAGGCCACTTGGCCTGGGATAGGGGCGGGATGCATCCGGTCCCATGCTGCAGCACGCATCCTCATCATTATCATCGGCAGGAGCTACTGCGCATGCGCGAACACTCTAATGCGCATGCGGACAGCTGCCGGCACTGTTTTTCGCGCAGGGCCCTAGCTCCACCCCCCAATCAACTGGCCACGCTGAGCCAAGCTCCGGGAGAGGCAACACAGTGGCCAGAATCAGGGGAGATTTTTTTAGGTGCTGTTTTCAGCCCATAAAGTCGGCGCTTCTCTGGTGAGTGCGCCGAATAAAGGGGTGGACCAAATTTGAGCCCTATGAATCTATTCTATGTTTACAGCAGTTGAGGGGGTCATAGATACAAGATCAAATGCAAGAGATTTAGAACAGTGGCTGGGAAAACCTTCTTCACACAGATTTGTGAGGCGGTGGAATTCACTTCCAATGTTAGCAGTTGAGGCAGAAACTATGTCAACATTGAAGATGAGATTGAATAGGGGAATCAAAGAGGTGGTGAAGGAATATGGGAACGAGGTAAGTAAATGTGATTGAAACTATTTTCTCATGTGGAGGATGACTGGCGTGTTGTGGTTGGGCTGAATGGCCTATTGTAACCTCTATTTACTTCTGTGAGCTACTCTGCTCAGCGTGTACGTTACTGACATCATGTCCTATTTTATATTTCAGAAAAGCAGGTAAAAACATTTGAAGTTGTCCTCCTCAGCATGTTGAAAAAGAAGCTGAAGAAATGTTACGGATGTAACAAACAGCTCCTTGATGGGAAAAACACAGACTTGACATTGAAAACACAAGATGTTCGGGAATACTATGGTCCAGGTAGACAGAGGAATCTGGCTGTTCAGAAATCCAATGTGTACTTCCACTTGCTTGGGAAATATGTACAGAAGTATGAGTTATTTAATCTACATAATTTCATTGTGCCAAATGCTGTGTTTAAGCATTTAACCGTCATCCAGCTCACAACACTAAAAAACATGAATGGCCCTGAAATCGTGGCTTCCTCGGGTCCGTACGGAGTGTGTACGGACCCGGAAAGGCATCGCAAAAGCCGGTTTTGAACGCACAATGCGCATGCACTGAAAACCAGCTTTTCCGGTCTGTCAAGCTCTGGTTTGACAGATCCTCTATATCCCCACAGCCAGGACATTCGCATGGGTAAAATTGCGGTACAGACAACTCGCGGTTATCCGGGTCCCTTGGGGATCGGGCTATTCCGGGTAAATGATTTTGCCCCTAGGGCGAGTGCACGTACTTGCCGAGAATGTTTGGGTCCCAAATCTGATCCGTGGTCTTTCACGTGGAGAGAAAGGTAAAAACGCGGGCAAGGACACGGTGAGCCCTATTGTGTTGGAAGCGGATATTTTTAAACTCTCTGGAGTGGGAGCATACAATGAATAATTCATTGCACCCAGGGCTGCAGTCACTCGCTGATGTCAGCGTTTTCGTGCAAACGGCGGACGGTGCAGAAAGTGGTCAGCGCAGGACTGTGTTTGGAGTGAGTTTAATGGTCATGTGTAAGAGCACTTTAAAATCCAAAAATGAGTAGTTTGGACAGGAGCTTTGCATTGCTTTCTGTTGCAGTTGGGATCAGCTTGTTTTCCAGTGCTGAGATTAGAAAAACAGCGAAATGTTCATCTCGGTGCAGCTGTACACGGGACATTATCATGTGTATCGGATCTTCATCTATTCCAAGGATCCCCCCAATGATTTAACCTCCCGATAAGTAACCAGAACCGACTGCAGTATATGTTTTGTTTCTCATCTGTTCCTGACTGGGGACGAAGTGACAACCCTCATTATGTCAGTTGGTATTCACGTGTGCAATGGTTTTTAAAAGTGCCGTTGTAGCGGGTTCTCCGTTAGATCCGTGTACGGATAATCGAGAGTTGCCTGTATTTACCCATCTCTTGCCCAGCAAATGTCCTGAAAATTATTGCGCCTGGTAAATGCAGGCACATAGCATACTTTTATCAGTGTAAGAGTTTTAAAACATATAAAAACAGATAAAAATAAAATTTAGAAAACACATTTTAATGTTAAAAACCCTGCCTACTAAAGTAAGTTTATTTTAAACCATAATTAAAAAACTTTTAAAAATCGGAAAAATATATATTTTTTCTAAGACATTTATTAACTTTAAATTAATCTTAAATATGTGATGTATTTTTTCTATTTTTTAATTTGTGTTTGGGGGGGTGTTTCTCAATCATCATAATGAGAACTCCTACTTACGGGGTTCCCATTATTATGAATGAGAAAATACTTTACCTGGATTGGCTGTCCAGTGCCATGCGACTCCAGCTCCAGCACACGTCTGTCCAGATGTGCACGCGCTCCGATGCGCACGGAGAGGAGGCCTCAGGACCGGGATCGCTGGTGGGCGCAGCGGGATAAGGTCGGTGTGGATCCTTTTTACCATTTTCTGTCAAGCGCCCGCGGAAAGCAGAGAAGTGGGATTTCAGGGCCAATATCATCCATGATGCAGGAGACGTAAAATCCAAAAACAAAATGGAGAAAGTTGATTTCAGACATGTAAAGCCAGCCAACTATAAGAAAGGTAAAGAGGTAAAAGCTTCGAGTCCCTGTAATAGAGCTCCGCCCAGTGGACTACTGATGCAATAACAATAAAAGGTCATGTGGCAAGATCATGTGATCACAGTTCTGTTTGGAGCCACCTTGCAAGTGTGTGTGTGCTTGTATAGCTGTGTCAAAGATATTACAGATTGGTGTCGAGGATGCGATTTTTGGATCCCCTAGCTGATATTTTTGTTGGTGGATAATCCTGCCAACTGACGGAGAGATGAGAGGTTCTTTGTTTTGCAGAACAGCTAAAAATCCAAGGTAAATTTCAAGCACACTTGGCTGAATTGTCGACGTTGTTTTTATTATTTTTATTATTATTATTAAAGATGAAATATCAGCGCATTTGGAAAGCAGTGACAGGATCGGTCCAAGTCAACATGGATTTAGGAAAGGAAATCATGCTTGACAAATCTTCTGGAATTTTTTTGAGGATGTAACTAGTAGAGTGGACAAGGGAGAACCAGTAGATGTGGTGTATTTGGACTTTCAAAAGGCTTTTGACAAGGTCCCACACAAGAGATTGGTGTTCATAATTAAAGCACATGGTATTGGGGGTAAGGGTACTGACGTGGATAGAGAACTGGTTGGCAGACAGTAAGCACAGAGTCGGGATAAACGGGTCCTTTTCAGAATGGCAGGCAGTGACTCGTGGGGTACTGCAGGGCTCAGTGCTGGGACAACAGCTATTTACAATATACATCAATGATTTAGATGAAGGAATTGAGAGTAATATCTCCAAGTTTGCAGATGACACTAAGCTGGGTGGTGGTGTGAGCTGTGAGGAGGATGCAAAGAGGCTGCAAGGTGACTTGGACAGATTAGGTGAGTGGGCAAATGCATGGCAGATGCAGTATAATGTGGATAAATGTGAGGTTATCCACTTTGGGGGCAAAAACAGGAAGGTAGAATATTATCTGAATGGCGGCAGATTAGGAAAAGGGGAGGTGCAACGAGACCTGGGTGTCATGGTACAACAGTCATTGAAGGTTGGCATGCAGGTGCAGCAGGCGGTGAAGAAGGCAAATGGCATGTTGCCTTCATAGCTAGGGGATTTGAGTATAGGAGCAGGGAGGTCTTGCTGCAGCTGTACAGGGCCTTGGTGAGGCCTCACCTGGAATATTGTGTTCAGTTTTGGTCTCCTAATCTGAGGAACGACGTTTTTGCTATTGAGGGAATCCAGACTGATTCCCGGGATTGCAGGACTGACATATGAGGAGAGACTGGATCGACTGGGCCTGTATTCACTGGAGTTTAGAAGAATGAGAGGGGATCTCACAGAAACATGTACAATTCTGACGGGATTGGACAGGTTAGATGCAGGAAGAATGTTCCCGATGTTGGGGGAGTCCAGAATCAGGGGTCACAGTCTAAGGATAAGGGGTAAGCCATTTAGGACTGAGATAAGGAGAAACCTCTTCACTCAGGGAGTTGTTAACCTGTGGAATTCTCTTCTGCAGAAAGTTGTTGAGGCCAGTTCGTTTGATATATTCAAGAGGGAGTTGGATATGGCCCTTACGGCTAAAGGAATCAAGGGGTATGGAGAGAAAGCAGGAAAGGGGTACTGAGGTGAATGATCAGCCATGATCTTATTGAATGGTGGTGCAGGCTCGAAGGGCTGAATGGCCTACTCCTGCACCTATTTTCTATGTTTCTATGTTTCTATGTTGCCAGAGTCCAGATGGCTGGGCCTATGGGAATAATAGGGTGCTTGGGTGAGTTCCATCATGACCAGCACCCGCGAATGTGCTTGTCCAAGAGTTTTGCATGCAGTTACTTATGGTGGCTAGGTTTAGATAAAGAGATAGAGTACATCATCAGTCAGTGTACAACATGTCAATTGGTGAGCAAGAAACCACCATCAGTACCATTACAGGCATGGAATTGGCCTCCCAGAGTGTGGCAAAGGTTACATGTAGATTTTGCTGAGCTTAGAAGGATAGCAATTATTCATAGTAATAGTCATTCAAAGTGGGTAGAGGTGTTTTCGATGCAGAAAATAACAAGTAAAACATTAGACAATTTGCAAAGATTGTTTTCTTCATATGGCCTCCCAGAAGAAATTGTGTCTGATAATGTGCTGCAATTTTGTTCAGAAGAATTTGCACAGTTCATGAGCAGAAACGGTGTGAAACATACCAAAGTTCCACCATACCACCCTACTTCAAATGGTGCAGCAGAGCGCAAAGCACAAATAGTAAAACGTGTCCTCATCAAGCAAAGGTTGGATCCAAATCCAAAGAAATGGCAGTTGTCTTGGACCACAAACTGGCAAATTTTCTGATTAGTAATACTCCTCATACAACTACTGGTAGAACACCAGCAGAGTTGTTTCTCAAACAACAGCCACAAACCAGGTTCTCATTGTTAAAGTCAAACTTGGCAGTGAGTAGAAGAGAAACAATCAAGGCAGAAAGAGGATCATGATAGAGTAAGAGAGAGAAGTGTGAAATTGAATCAGAAGATAAGAGTGAAGAACCATCACCATAAATGGTTACCAGGAAGAGTAATGAAGATATGTGGCCCTTGCACATATTTGATCAAGATGTTTGATCATGGAAATGTTAGGTTTGTTCACATTGATCACATTTTATCCACAGAGGTGGAAGGAGTTGGAAGTTGGAATGATTCAATTTATTCTGATAAGTCAGATGGTCTTGTTACAAGGAGAGTACCAATAGCAAATCCTACATCAGATGTGTTAGAAAACTGGAGAAAGTCAGATTTTAAGTCTGAGCCTGAGTCAGGCAGACAAACTGTCTGAAGTTGTAGAGAGTCCAAATATAGATCAAGGTCAGCCCTTGGAGAAAAACTCTCCTCAGGCTCAGCCTTGAATAGAAACATAGGAACATAGCTGAGGCGTGACTCCGAGGATCAGCAGAGGCCTATAAAAGGCCGCGAGAGGCAGCGGGAGTTCGTGGTCGCTGAGGCGTGAGTCCGGGGATCAGCAGAGGCCTATAAAAGGCATACTTGTGCAGCTACAGGGAGAAGGCAAAAAAGAAGTAGAAAGAAACAGAAAGGTGACGTTACAGCCTAGGGGGTAAGTGATTGGCTGGTGATTGGTGAGTAGTTTTTCTTTTTCTTTTTATATTAGTCAGTAATTTTAACATTGTTGTTGCCAATTTAAGTGTATCTAAGGGTTAAGTCATGGCAGGAGAGCTCGGTCGGGTGTTATGCTCCTCCTGTACCATATGGGAACTCAGGGACACTGCCGGTGTGCCTGACGACTACGTGTGCGGGAAGTGTATCTGCCTCGAGCTCCTGACGGTCCGCGTTGCGGAGTTGGAGCTGAGGGTGGATTCACTCTGGAGCATCCACGATGTTGAGAATGACGTGAGTAGCACGTGTAGCGAGTTGGTTTTACCGCAGGAGAAGGGTCCACAGCCAGATAGGGAATGGAAGACCAGCAGGAAGAGTAGTGTAAGAAAGGTAGTGCAGGGGTCCCCTGTGGTCATCCCCCTGCAAAACAGATACACCGCTTTGAGTGCTGTTGGGGGGGGATGACTCATCAGGGGAGGGCAGCAGCAGCCAAGTTCGTGGCTGGCTCTGTTGCACAGAACGGCAGGAAAAAGAGTGGGAGAGCGATAGTGATAGGGGATTCAATGGTGAGGGGAATAGATAGGTGTTTCTGCAGCCGCAACCGAGACTCCAGGATGGTATGTTGCCTCCCTGGTGCAAGGGTCAAGGATGTCTCGGAGCGGGTGCAGGACATTCTGAAAAGGGAGGGAGAACAGCCAGTTGTCGTGGTGCACATTGGTACCAACGACATAGGTAAAAAAAAGGGATGAAGTCCTACGAAACGAATTTAAGGAGCTTGGAGCTAAATTAAAAAGTAGGACCTCAAAAGTAGTAATCTCGGGATTGCTACCAGTGCCACGTGCTAGTCAGAGTAGGAATCACAAGATAGCGCAGATGAATACGTGGCTTGAGCAGTGGTGCAGCAGGGAGGGATTCAAATTCCTGGGGCATTGGAACCGGTTCTGGGGGAGGTGGGACCAGTACAAACCGGACGGTCTGCACCTGGGCAGGACCGGAACCAATGTCCTAGGGGGAGTGTTTGCTAGTGCTGTTGGGGAGGAGTTAAACTAATATGGCAGGGGGATGGGAACCAATGCAGGGAGACAGAGGGAGACAAAAAGGAGGCAAAAGCAAAAGACAGAAAGGAGATGATGAAAAGTGGAGGGCAGAGAAACCCAAGGCAAAGAACAAAAAGGGCCACTGTACAGTAAAATTCTAAAAGGAGAAAGGGTGTTAAAAAAACAAGCCCGAAGGCTTTGTGTCTTAATGCAAGGAGTATCCGCAATAAGTTGGATGAATTAACTGTGCAAATAGATGTTAACAGATATGATGTGATTGGGATTACGGAGACGTGGCTCCAGGATGATCAGGGCTGGGAACTCAACATCCAGGGGTATTCAACATTCAGAAAGGATAGAATAAAAGGAAAAGGAGGTGGGGTAGCATTGCTGGTTAAAGAGGAGATTAATGCAATAGTTAGGAAAGACATTAGCTTTGATGATGTGGAATCTATATGGGTAGAGCTGCAGAACACCAAAGGGCAAAAAATGTTAGTGGGAGTTGTATACAGACCTCCAAACAGTAGTAGTGATGTTGGGGAGGGTATCAAACAGGAAATTAGGGGTGCATGCAATAAAGGTGCAGCAGTTATAATGGGTGACTTTAATATGCACATAGATTGGGCGAGCCAAACTGGAAGCAATACGGTGGAGGAGGATTTCCTGGAGTGCATAAGGGATGGTTTTCTAGACCAATATGTCGAGGAACCAACTAGGGGGGAGGTCATCTTAGACTGGGTGTTGTGTAATGAGAGAGGATTAATTAGCAATCTCGTTGTGCGAGGCCCCTTGGGAAAGAGTGACCATAATATGGTGGAATTCTGCATTAGGATGGAGAATGAAACAGTTAATTCAGAGACCATGGTCCAGAACTTAAAGAAGGGTAACTTTGAAGGTATGAGGCGTGAATTGGCTAGGATAGATTGGCGAATGATACTGAAGGGGTTGACTGTGGATGGGCAATGGCAGACATTTAGAGACCGCATGGATGAACTACAACAATTGTACATTCCTGTCTGTCGTAAAAATAAAAAAGGGAAGGTGGCTCAACCGTGGCTATCAAGGGAAATCAAGGATAGTATTAAAGCCAAGGAAGTGGCATACAAATTGGCCAGAAATAGCAGCGAACCCGGGGACTGGGAGAAATTTAGAACTCAGCAGAGGAGGACAAAGGGTTTGATTAGGGCAGGGAAAATGGAGTACGAGAAGAAGCTTGCAGGAAACATTAAGGCGGATTGCAAAAGTTTCTATAGGTATGTAAAGAGAAAAAGGTTAGTAAAGACAAACGTAGGTCCCCTGCAGTCAGAATCAGGGGAAGTCATAACGGGGAACAAAGAAATGGCAGACCAATTGAACAAGTACTTTGGTTCGGTATTCATTAAGGAGGACACCAACAACCTTCCGGATATAAAAGGGGTCAGAGGGTCTAGTAAGGAGGAGGAACTGAGGGAAATCATTATTAGTCGGGAAATTGTGTTGGGGAAATTGATGGGATTGAAGGCCGATAAATCTCCAGAGCCTGATGGACTGCATCCCAGAGTACTTAAGGAGGTGGCCTTGGAAATAGCGGATGGATTGGCAGTCAATTTTCCAACATTCCATTGACTCTGGATCAGTTCCTATGGAGTGGAGGGTAGCCAATGTAACCCCACTTTTTAAAAAAGGAGGGAGACAGAAAACAGGGAATTATAGACCGGTCAGCCTGACCTCAGTAGTGGGTAAAATGATGGAATCAATTATTAAGGATGTTTCTATGTTTCTCTGTTTCTATAGAAAATAAGTGCAGGAGTAGGCCATTCGGGCCTTCGAGCCTGCATTGCCATTCAATGAGTTCATGGCTGAACATGCAACTTCAGTACCCCATTCCTGCTTTCTCGCCATACCTCTTGATCCCCCAAGTAGTAAGGACTACATCTCACTCCTTTTTGAATATATTTAGTGAATTGGCCTCAACAACTTTCTGTGGTAGAGAATTCCACAGGTTCACCACTCTCTGGGTAAAGAAGTTTCTCCTCATCTTGGTCCTAAATGGCTTACCCCTTATCCTGAGACTGTGACCCCTGGTTCTGGACTTCCCCAACATTGGGAACATTCTTCCTGCATCTAACCTGTCTAAACCCATCAGAATTTTAAACGTTTCTATGAGATCCCCTCTCATTCTTCTGAACTCCACTGAATACAAGCCCAGTTGGTCCAGTCTTTCTTGATATGTCAGTCCCGCCATCCCGGGAATCAGTCTGGTGAACCTTCGCTGCACTCCTTCAATAGCAAGAATGTCCTTCCTCAAGTTAGGAGACCAAAACTGTACACAATACTCCAGGTGTGGCCTCACCAAGGCCCTGTACAACTGTAGTAACACCTCCCTGCCCCTGTACTCAAATCCCCTCGCTATGAAGGCCAACATGCCATTTGCTTTCTTAACCGCCTGCAAGCCAACCTTCAATGACTGATGTACCATGACACCCAGGTCTCGTTGCACCTCGTTTTCCTAATCTGTCACCATTCAGATAATAGTCTGTCTCTCTGTTTTTACCACCAAAGTGGATAACCTCACATTTATCCACATTATATTTCATCTGCCATGCATTTGCCCACTCACCCAACCTATCCAAGTCACTCTGCAGCCTCATAGCATCCTCCTCGCAGCTCACACTGCCAACTTAGTGTCATCCGCAAATTTGGAGATATTACATTTAATCCCCTCGTCTAAATCATTAATGTACAATGTAAACAGCTGGGGCCCCAGCAAAGAACCTTGCCGTACCCCACTAGTCACTGCCTGCCATTCTGAAAAGTACCCATTTACTCCTATTCTTTGCTTCCTGTCTGCCAACCAGTTCTCAATCCACGTCAGCACACTACTCCCACTCCCATGTGCTTTAACTTTGCACATTAATCTCTTGTGTGGGATTTTGTCGAACGCCTTCTGAAAGTCCAAATACACCACATCAACTGGTTCTCCCTTGTCCACTCTACTGGAAACATCTTCAAAAAATTCCAGAAGGTTTGTCAAGCATGATTTCCCTTTCACAAATTCATGCTGACTTGGACCTATTATGTCACCTCTTTCCAAATGCACTGCTATGACATCCTTAATAATTCATTCCATCATTTTACCCACTACCGATGTCAAGCTGACCAGTCTATAATTCCCTATTTTCTCTCTCCCTCCTTTTTTAAAAAGTGGGGCTACATTGGCTACCCTCCACTCCATAGGAACTAATCCAGAGTCAATGGAATGTTGGAAAATGACTGTCAATGCATCCACTATTTCCAAGGCCACCTCCTTAAGTACTCTGGGATGCAGACCATCAGGCCCTGGGGATTTATCAGCCTTCAATCTCATCAATTTCCCCAACACAATTTCCTGACTAATAAGAATTTCCCTCAGTTTCTCCTTCTTACTAGACCCTGTGACCCTTTTTATATCCGGAAAGTTGTTTGTGTCCTCCTTCGTGAATAACGAACCAAAGTACTTGTTCAATTGGTCTGCCATTTCTTTGTTCCGTTATGACTTCCCCTGATTCTGACTACATTTGTCTTTACTAATCTTTTTCTCTTTACATATCTATAGAAGCTTTTGCAGTCCGTCTTAATGTTCCCTGAAAGCTTCCTCTCGTACTCTATTTTCCCTGCCCTAATCAAACTCTTTGTCCTCCTCTGCTGTGTTCTAAATTTTTCCCAGTCCCCGGGTTCGCTGTTATTTCTGGCCAATTTGTATGCCACTTCCTTGGCTTTAATTTCCCTTGATAGCCACGGTTGAGCCACCTTCCCTTTTTTATTTTTACGCCAGACAGGGATGTACAATTTTTGTAGTTCATCCATGCAGTCTCTAAATGTCTGCCATTGCCCATCCACTGTCAACCCCTTAAGTATCATTCGCCAATCTATCCTAGCCAATTCACGCCTCATACCTTCAAAGTTACCCTTCTTTAAGTTCTGGACCATGGCCTCTGAATTAACTGTTTCATTCTCCATCCTAATGTAGAATTCCACCATATTATGGTCACTCTTCCCCAAGGGCCTCGCACAACGAGATTGCTAATTAATCCTCTCTCATTACACAACACCCAGTCTAAGATGGCCTCCTCCCTAGTTGGTTCCTCGACATACTGGTCTAGAAAACCATCCCTTAATGAGTCTAAGTCCTACAACAAGATTGGAATGTTCTGTTCAAGAACTAAGATATCTTCTTAAAAACAGTAAAATAGTGGTTAAGTTTGATTTGTAAATATGGAAAAATAAGTTTATGGGCCTGAAATTGAGGTTGGAGGCTTCCATCGTACGAACGCCTCCGACACGAAAAAAATCTGCAAAAGTACCTGGTGGTCTCGGAGGAATGTAAGATCCAGGTCGGAGGCCTAGATATACTGTGCAGCACATGGGGAGATGCCTTTCAGGTACGTAAGCCCAAAGCGAGACCCGGCGGGCAGGCGAAGGCCAGTTGAAGGAACATGGTGGAGGTTACACCTTCTTCTGGAAAGGGAAACCAGAGGCAGAACGCCGCCTTCATGGAGTCGGCTTTGCTGTCCAGAATGAACTGGTTGACCGCCTCAAAGACTCCCCCTGTGGGGTTAACGAACGCCTCATGACTCTTCGTATTACCCTATCTCGGAACCAATGCACCACAGTCATCGGCGTACGCCCCTACACTCGATGTAATGGATGAGGCTAAAGAGGGTTTTTATTCCAACCTCGAGACACCATTGTCCCACGTCCCCATGGGCGACAAATTGATCTGCCTTGGTGATTTTAATGCCAGGGTCGGCGAAGAAACAGCCCTCTGGGGAGGCATGATTGGCAGAGAGGGGGTAGGGAAAGCCAACTCCAGCGGTACCCTACTCCTGTCAAAATATCTGGAACATGAACTTCTCATCACCAACACCCTGTTCCGCCAGAGGGACAAATACAAGGCATCGTGACAACACCCTCGCTCCAAACACTAGCACCTGCTCGACTATGTCATCGTCTGAGCCAGGGATCGCAAAGATGTGCACATCACCCGCGCCATGACAGGAGCTGATGACTGCTGGACGGACCACCGATTATTCTGATCCATCATCAACATTAACATTGCCCCAAAGTGGAGGGAACAGCAGAAGCAGTTCCGCAAAAAAGTTAATGCCGGGGCACTTAGAGACCCAGCTAAGAGAGCCCTATACAGCCAGCGCCTCACAGCCAATCTGGTGTGCCTGGATGACCCTGAGATGCTGAATGCCCATAGCGCTTGGTCTGCCCTCCAGGCCTCTATAACCAGTGCCTGTGAAGAGACATTTGGTCACTCAACCAGAAAACATCAGGACTGGTTTGATGAAAATGATCAGGAGATCGAAGAACTAATAGATCGCAAGCGCAAAGCATTTCTGACCCTCAAGCAACAACCCAACTCGGGAGCTGCAAAACAAGATTACAGATGGCTCAAGGCTCAGGTCCAACAAAAAACCCGGGACCTAAAGAACAGGTGGTGGATGGAGAAAGCACAGGAGATACAACAACTGGTCGACAGCCACAATATGCGAGGATTCTTCGCTGCAGTCAAGGCCACCTACGGTCCAAACTCCCAAGGCCCCATCCCACTGCTGGCCAAGAATGGGGAAATACTCATCAAGGACACCGAGGCTGTCAGGGCCCGATGGAAGGAGCACTTTGAAGATCTCCTTAATCGAGACTCTGCCTTTGACTCGAGTGTTCTTGACTCCATCCCGCAACATGCGACCGCCACCAATTCAGTGAAACTCCAACGTTGCACGAGGTAGGCAAAGCCGTAAAACAGCTCAAGAATAAAAAGGCTCGGGGTGCGGATGGAATCCCTGCTGAGGTGCTAAAGTATAGTGGAGAGGCGCTGTTGGCGCAGATACATGACCTCATCTCCCTGATCTGGAGGGAGGAGAGCATGCCGGGAGATCTGAGAGATGCAGTGATTGTGACCATTCTTAAAAAGGGGGACATGTCCGACTGCGGCAGCTACAGGGGAATCTCCCTGCTATCAGCCACTGGGAAAGTTGTCGCTTGAGTTCTCCTCAATCATCTTCTCCCTGTGGCCGAGGAGCTCCTCCCGAAATCACAGTGCGGATTTCGTCCCCTACGGGGCACAACAGACATGATGTTTGTAGCGCGACAGTTATAGGAAAAATGCAGGGAGCAGCGCCAGCCCTTATACATGGCCTTTTTCGATCTTACAAAGGGTTTTGACACTGTCAACCGTGAGGGTCTATGAAGCGTCCTTCTGCAGTTCGGATGCCCCCAAAAGTTTGTCAACATCCTACGCCTACTTCACGATGACATGCAGGCCGTGATCCTTACCAACGGATCCATTACAGACCCAATCCACGTCCGGACCGGGGTCAAACAGGGCTGCGTCATCGCTCCAACCCTCTTCTCAATCTTCCTCGCTGCCATGCTCCACCTCACAATCAACAAGCTACCCGCTGGAGTGGAACTAAACTAGTGGAAAGCTGTTTAACCTACGATGCCTCCAGGCCAGATCAAAGATCACCCCAATCTCTGCCGTTGAACTGCAGTATGCGGACGATGCCTGCGTCTGTGCACATTCAGAGGTTGAACTCCAGGATATAGTCAATGTATTCACTGAGGCATAGGAAAGCATGGGCCTTACGCTTAACATCCGTAAGACAAAGGTCCTCCATCAGCCTGTCATCACCGCACAGCACTGACCTCCAATCATCAAGATCCACGGCGTGGCATGGACAACGTGGACCATTTCCCATATCTCGGTAGCCTCCTATCAACAAAGGCAGACATTGATGCGGAGATTCAGCATCGCCTCCAGTGCGCCAGTGCAGCCTTCGGCCATCTGAGGAAAAGAGTGTTTGAAGACCAGGCCCTCAAATCTATCAACAAGCTCATGGTCTACAGGGCTGTAGAAAAACCGCCCTCCTGTATGGGTCTGAGGCATGGACGATGCATAGAAGGCACCTCAAGTCGCTGGAGGTATATCACCAATGATGTCTCCGCAAGATCCTGCAAATCCCTTGGGAGGACAGGTGCACCAGCATCAGTGTCCTCGACCAGGCTAATATCTCCAGTATTGAAGCACTGACCACACTCGATCAGCTTCGCTGGGCAGGCCACATAGTTCACATGCCAGATACAAGACTCCCGAAGCAAATGCTTTATGTGGAGCTCCTTCATGGTAAACGAGCCAAAGGAGGACAGCGGAAATGTTATAAGAACACCCTCAAAGCCTCCCTGGTAAAGTGCGACATCACCACTGACACCTGGGAGACCCTGACCGAAGATCGCCCAAGGTGGAGAGAATGCATCCGGGAGGGCGTTGAGCTCTTTGAGTCTCAACGCAAAGAGCATGAAGAGGCCAAGCGCAGGCAGTGGAAGAAGTGCGCGGCAAACCAACCTCACCGACTCCTTCCCTCAACGAATGTCTGTCCCACCTGTAACAGGGTCTGTGGCTCTCGTATCGGACTGTTCAGCCATCAAAGAACTCACTTTGGGAGTGGAAGCAATTCCACCTCGATTCCGAGGGACTGCCTATGATTATATCTTATTTGTAGTAAGTATTAATCTCGGGATTGCTACCAGTGCCACGAGCTAGTCAGAGTAGGAATCGCAGGATAGCACAGATGAATATGTGGCTTGAGCAGTGGTGCAGCAGGGAGGGATTCAAATTCCTGGGGCATTGGAACCGGTTCTGGGGGAGGTGGGACCAGTACAAATCGGACGGTCTGCACCTGGGCAGGACCGGAACCAATGTCTTTGCTAGTGCTGTTGGGGAGGAGTTAAACTAATATGGCAAGGGGATGGGAACCAATGCAGGGAGACAGAGGGAAACAAAATGGAGACAAAAGCAAAAGACAGAAAGGAGATGAGTAAAAGTGGAGGGCAGAGAAACCCAAGGCAAAAAACAAAAAGGGCCACTTTACAGCAAAATTCTAAAGGGTCAAAGTGTAATAAAAAGGCAAGCATGAAAGCTCGGTGCCCCAATGCAAGGAGTATTCGGAACCCAGGAGAGGGCTCTGAGCTAGTTAGAGTGGGTGAGAGCTCAGATGAACAGGACCCCAAGAAAGAATGTAAAAGGCAGGAGGCAACAGAGCAGAGTAGCACTGGGATAAGTGTAAACCACAAGGTGATAGGAAGGGACAATATGTATGAATATAAAGGGGCTGCAGGAGGGGTCAAAACTAAAAATCATGGTTTAAAAACTAGTATTAAAACACTCTACCTAAACGCACGCAGCATTCGAAATAAAGTAAATGAGTTGACAGCACAAATCATTACAAATGGGTATGATTTGGTGGCCATTCCAGAAACGTGGTTGCAGGGTGGCCAAGACTGGGAATTAAACATACAGGGGTATCTGACAATTCGGAAAGATAGACAAGAAGGGAAAGGAGGTGGGGTAGCTCTGTTAATAAAGGATGATATCAGGGCAGTTGTGAGAGGCGATATTGGCTCTAATGAACAAAATGTTGAATCATTGTGGGTGGAGATTAAAGATAATAAGGGGAAAAAGTCACTGGTGGGCGTAGTTCATAGGCCCCCAAATAATAACTTCACGGTGGGGCGGGTAATAATCAAGGGAATAATGGAGTCATGTGAAAAAGGAACAGCAGTAATCATGGGGGATTTTAACCCACATATCGATTGGTCAAATCAAATCGCACGGGGTAGCCTTGAGGAGGAATTCATAGAATGCATACGGATTGTTTCTTAGAACAGTATGTTACAGAACCTACAAGGGAGCAAGCTATCTTAGATCTGGTTCTGTGTAATGAGGCAGGAATAATAAACGATCTCCTAGTAAAAGATCCTCTCGGAATAAGTGATCACAGTATGGTTGAATTTGTAGTACAGATTGAGGGTGAGGAAGTAGTGTCTCAAATGAGCGTACTATGCTTAAACAAAGGGGACTACAGTGGGATGAGGGCAGAGTTGGCTAAAGTAGACTGGAAACACAGACTAAACAGTGGCACAATTAAGGAACAGTGGAGGACTTTTAAGGAGCTCTTTCATAGTGCTCAACAAAAATATATTCCAGTAAAAAAGGGCGGTAAGAGAAGGGATAACCAGCTGTGGATAACCAAGGAAATAAAGGAGAGTATCAAATTAAAAACCAATGCGTATAAGGTGGCCAAGGTTAGTGGGAAACTAGAAGATTGCGAAAATTTTAAACGACAGCAAAGAATGACTCAGAAAGCAATAAAGAAAGGAAAGATAGATTACGAAAGTAAACTTGTGCAAAACATAAAAACAGATAGTAAAAGCTTATACAGATATATAAAACGGAAAAGAGTGACTAAAGTAAATGTTGGTCCCTTAGAAGATGAGAAGGGGGATTTAATAATGGGAAATGTGGAAATGGCTGAGACCTTAAACAATTATTTTGCTTCGGTCTTCACAGTGGAAGACACAAAAACCATGCCAAAAATTGCGGGTCACGGGAATGTGGGAAGGGAGGACCTTGAGATAATCACTATCACTAGGGGGTTAGTGCTGGATAGGCTAATGGGGCTCAAGGTAGACAAGTCCCCTGGTCCTGATGAAATGCATCCCAGGGTATTAAAAGAGATGGCAGAAGTTATAGCAGATGCATTCGTTATAATCTACCAAAATTCTCTGGACTCTGGGGAGGTACCAGTGGATTGGAAAGCAGCTAATGTAACGCCTCTGTTTAAAAAAGGGGGCAGACAAAAGGCAGGTAACTATAGGCCGATTGGTTTAACATCTGTAGTGGGGAAAATGCTTGAAGTTATCATTAAGGAAGAAATAGCAGGACATCTAGATAGGAATAGTACAATCAAGCAGACGCAGCATGGATTCATGAAGGGGAAATCATGTTTAACTAATTTACTGGAATTCTTTGAGGATATAACGAGCATGGTGGATAGAGGTGTACCGATGGATGTGGTGTGTTTAGATTTCCAAAAGGCATTCGATAAGGTGCCACACAAAAGGTTACTGCAGAAGATAAAGGTAAGCGGAGTCAGAGGAAATGTATTAGCATGGGTAGAGAATTGGCTGGCTAACAGAAAGCAGAGAGTCGGGATAAATGGATCTTTTTCGGGTTGGAAATCGGTGGTTAGTGGTGTGCCACAGGGATTGGTGCTGGGACCACAACTGTTTACAATATACATAGATGACCTGGAAGAGGAGACAGAGTGTAGTGTAACAAAATTTGCAGGTGACACAAAGATTAGTGGGAAAGCAGGTTGTGTAGAGGACACAGAGAGGCTGCAAAGAGATTTAGATAGGTTAAGCGAATGGGCTAAGGTTTGGCAGATGGAATACAATGTCGGAAAATGTGAGGTCATCCACCTTGGAAAAAAAAACAGTAAAAGGGAATATTATTTGAATGGGGAGAAATTACAACATGCTGCGGTGCAGAGGAACCTGGGGAATCCCAAAAAGTTCGTTTGCAGGTGCAGCAGGTAATCAGGAAGGCGAATGAAATGTTGGCCTTCATTGCGACAGGGATGGAGTACAAAAGCAGGGAGGTCATGCTGCAACTGTACAGGGTATTGGTGAGGCCGCACCTGGAGTACTGCGTGCAGTTTTGGTCACCTTACTTAAGGAAGCTAGCTTTGGAGGGGGTACAGAGATGATTCACTCGGCTGATTCCGGAGATGAGAGGGTTACCTTTTGATGATAGATTGAGCAGACTGAGTCTTTACTCGTTGGAGTTCAGAAGGATGAGGGGTGATCTTATAGAAACATTTAAAATAATGAAAGGGATAGACAAGATAGAGGCAGAGAGGTTGTTTCCACTGGTCGGGGAGACTAGAACTAGGGTGCACAGCCTCAAAATACGGGGGAGCCAATTTAAAACCGAGTTGAGAAGGAATTTCTTCTCCCAGAGGGTTGTGAATCTGTGGAATTCTCTGCCCAAGGAAGCAGTTGAGGCTAGCTCATTGAATGTATTCAAATCACAGATAGATAGATTTTTAATTAATAAGGGAATTAAGGGTTACGGGGAGTGGAGCTGAGTCCACGGCCAGATCAGCCATGATCTTGTTGAATGGCGGAGCAGGCTCGAGAGGCTAGATGGCCTACTCCTGTTCCTAATTCTTATGTTCTATGTTCTTATGTTTGTTGGACAAAAACTCGGTGCCAACTATGTTCTTGGTGCTTAGTCGGCCTTTTCCTGCTGGTGAGTCTCCATCGTTCCTCCCACAACACCCAAACAAGCACACAGCACAGCCACACACGCTTTCAGTGCCTCTGAGCGCCCTCTCTCTCTGTCTCCTCTTCTGCGCATGTCATGATGACCCTTGGCCTCCTGAATCACAGGAATCGAGCGTTGCCATGCCATTGCTAAGGACGGCCACACTTCACGGCAAAAGATCCCATTTGATATTGCTTACGGTAATGCCCATTTTCAAAAATGTAAATTCGGTGTTTTGAGAATGGGTGAGAAGCCGGCGATCTAAAAACCCTTTTTTAACGCCCACGCCTGAAATAACACCCATTTTGGGGCGATAAGCACAAAAGTGGAGGTTGTAGCCCCATATCTTTTGTTGTGTATACCATGCACGTTACGTATGATTATTTTGTTATGATTAACTTCTTCAATAAGGAGGGGTGAAGTGTATTAGCGCTTCACCTAGTGGACTACTGTTGTAATAACAACTATTGATGTAATAACAATAAAAGGTCAAGTGGCCACAGTTTTGTTAGGAGCCATCTTCTAAGTGTGTGTGTGTGCTTGTGTAGCTGAGTCAAAGGTATTATAGTCCCTAATCCCATTCTTCTCAGTCTGCTGTTAATATACCTTTGAATTCCTACAGTCCAGTTTTCAGTGTCATTGGGATAGTGACAGAAACAAAACATGGAATGAATCAAGGCATTTCATTTTTATTTAGCATTTTTGAGCATCAAATGGCTGGTAATGAAATAAAAATTAGAAAATAAAACTTCCCACTGAGTTTCAGTGGGAGGCCCATCCGTTGCTATTTTCGAGTGGGCCATGATTTAGGTGGCGAATGTTCTTGCTGGAACAGGTAGGAAAGATCTAAAGAATGAAAGACTTGCATATATATAGCACCTTTTATGGTCTCAGAACGTCCCAAAGCAGTTTACAGCCAATGAAGTACTTTTTGGAGTGTATTCACTGTTGTAATGTAGGACACCCGGCAGTCAATTTGCACACAGCAAGCTCCCACAAACAGCAATGAGATAATGAGCAGATAATCTGTTTTAGTGGTGCCGGGATGTTCTTCTTCAAAATAGTACCTTGGGATCCTTTACGTTGACCTGACGGGGGCCTCGATTTTACATTTCACCCAGAAGATGGTACCTCCAACATTGCAGCACTCCCTCAGTATTGGGCATGGTGCAGGGCGAATAAGGTGGTATGCTTTTTTTGAAAATTGAGGTTGTCCTTTCAGTGGCTGGCGGATTGCTCAAGTCTTCTACTCATTATTTAATATTTTTCAAGGACCCAATAATGATCCTTGCACTCAGATTTTGCACACGATCCTAACTCTTTTGCACTGACCACCTGCGTTGCCTGTTCCCCATATTATTGGGCATGGAGGCCTGAGGCATTATGGACTCCTTGTAGTCTTGATCCGTTCCATCTTTTGTGTCCGACATTAGTACAGTCTGATCCAAGACAACAATGATACGCTAGAGACAGCAGGAAAGAGATTGTTTAGAGGTCGGAAGTGTGTAGGAGACCTGTGGAACCTGCTGGGCCAATCTGTGC
Organism: Pristiophorus japonicus; assembly: GCF_044704955.1. Taxonomy (NCBI): domain Eukaryota; kingdom Metazoa; phylum Chordata; class Chondrichthyes; family Pristiophoridae; genus Pristiophorus; species Pristiophorus japonicus. The sequence continues at coordinate 79,330,297 of NC_091988.1, read as the reverse complement.
TGTGAGGATTGTCTGAAGAAAGAACTACATGTGCCTGAAGTCTTTATTCTCCACCGTTGTAATACACAGTTTATGTTACTGGGGAGCCTGAAGCGTGGAAAATCAACCAACCAGGCTTCAAGCTGAGAATGAGAGATTATTTCCCCTGGTAGATGCTGAGAGATTGTTGCCCCTGGCTGGAGAGTCTAGAACTCAGGGGCATAGTCTCAGGTTAAGGGGGCAACCTTTTAAGACTGAGATGGGGCGTTATTTATTACTCAGAGGGTTGTGAATCTCTGGAATTCTCTATCCCAGAGGGCTGTGGCTGCTCAGTCATTGAGTATCTTCAAACCTGAGATTGATTGATTTTTGGACTCGAGGGAAATTAAGGGATATGGAGATTGGGTAGGAAAGTGGAGTTGAGGTTGAATGGCGGAGCAGGCTTGAGGGGCTGTATGACCTACTCCTGCTCCTAATTCTTATGTTCTTATGAGGCAAGGACAACATTTAAAAAGATGAAGGGGCCGAAAAAGATACATAAACAAAATGTTTGTTAGTGGTTCGGATAGCTGGCAGAAATAAATCAATCTTCGTCATAATGGATTAAATTTAGGACCAGTTGGTTTTATGTTCTGAGCCAATGGCCTCCCTGAGGTGAGACTAAATAGATCTGATAGTTAAATTAAAATGAGGTAAGCTGAGTTTTTGAATTAAATGGGTCTGTAGAAGAAGATCACTTTTGTCAAGGATAAAAACAACATTAACAGTTCAGACTGATTGCCACCACACACCAATTATGTTCATAGAATCATAGAAAGTTACAGCACAGAAGGAGGCCATTTCAGCCCATTGTGTCCGCGCCTGCCGACAAAGAGCTATCCAGTCTAATCCCACTTTCCAGCTCTTGATCCATAGCCTTGTAGGTTACGGCAATTCAACTGCACATCCAAGTACTTTTTTAAAGTGGTGAGAGTTTCTGCCTCTACCAGCCTTTCAGGCACTGAGTTCAGACCCTCACCATCCTCTTGGTGAAAACATTTCTCCTCAAATCCCCTCTAAACTTCCTACCAATTACTTTAAATCTATATTCCTGGTTGTTGACCTCTATGCGAAGGGAAATAGGTCCTCTCTATTCACTATCTAGGTCCCACATAATTTTATACACCTCAATAAGGTCTCCCCTCAGCTTCCTATGTTCCAGAGAAAAAAAACCCAGCCTATCCAATCTTTCCTTATAGCTAAAATTCTCCAGGCCAGGCAACATCATCGTAAATCTCGTCTGTACCCTCTCTAATGCAATCACATCTTTCCTGTAATGAGGTGACCCGAACAGCACGCAGTACTCCAGCTCTGGCCTAACTAATGTTTTATACAGTTGAAGCATAACCTCCCTGCTCTTGTTTTCTCATCATCATCATCATAGGCAGTCCCTCGGAATTGAGGAAGACTTGCTTCCACTCTTAGCATGAGTTCTTAGGTGGCTGTACAGTCCAATACAAGAACCACAGTCTCTGTCACAGGTTGGCCAGACAGTGGTTGAAGGAAAGGGTGGGCGGGGAGTCTGGTTTGCCGCACGCTCCTTCCGCTACCTGCGCTTGATTTCTGCATGCTCTCGGCGACGAGACTCGAGAAGCTCAGCGCCCTCCCGGATGCACTTCCTCCACTTAGGGCGGTCTTTGGCCAGGGACTCCCAGGTGTCAGTGGGGATGTCGCACTTGATCAGGGAGGCTTTGAGGGTGTCCTTGTAACATTTCCGATGCCCACCTTTGGCTCGTTTGCATGGACGAGTTCTGAGTAGAGCGTTTGCTTTAGGAGTCTCGTGTATGGCATGCGAACAATGTGGCCTGCCCAGTGGAGCTGATCAAGTGTGGTCAGTGCTTCAATGCTGGGGATGATGGCCTGGATGAGGACGCTAACGGTGTGTCTGTCCTCCCAGAGGATTTGTAGGATCTTGCGGAGACATCATTGGTGGTATTTCTCCAGCGGCTTGAGCTGTCTATTGTACATGGTCCACGTCTTTTAGCCAGACAGGAGAGCGGTTATTACTATGGCCCTATAGACCATGAGCTTGGTGACAGTTTTGAGGGCCTGGTCTTCAAACATGCTTTACCTCAGGCGGCCGAAGGCTGCACTGGTGCACTGGAGGCGGTGTTGGATCTTATCGTCGATACCTGCTCTTGTTGATAGGAGGCTCCAGAGATAAGGCAAGTGGTCCATGTTGTCCAGGGCCACGCCATGGATCTTGATGACTGGGGGACAGTCGAGGACAGGTTGGTGGAGGACCTATGTCCTACTGATGTTTAGCGTAAGACCCATGCTTTCGTACTCCTCAGTAAATACGTCGACTATGTCCTGGAGTTCAGCCTCTTTGTGTGCGCAGATGCAGGCATCGTCTGCGCCAGCGCCAGCCCTTATACATGGTCTTCTTCGACCTTACAAAGGCCTTTGACACTGTCAACCGCGAGGGTCTATGGAGCGTCCTCCTCCATTTCGGATGCCCCCAAAAGTACGGCACCATCCTCCACCTGCTCCACAACGACATGCAGGCCGTGATCCTTACCAACGGATCCATCACAGACCCAATCCACGTCTGGACCGGGGTCAAGCAAGGCTGGGTCATCGTCCCAACCCTTTTCTCAATCTTGCTCGCTGCCATGCTCCACCTCACAGTCGACAAGCTCCCCACTGGCATGGAACTAAACTACAGAACCAATGAGAACCTGTTCAACCTTCGCCGTCTCCAGGCCAGGTCCAAGACCACCCCAACCTCTTGTATTCAATGCCTCAACTAATAATGGTAACTATTCCATATGCCTTCTTAACTACCTGGCCTGCTACCTTCAGGGATCTGTGGACATGCACTCCAAGGTCCCTTTGTTCTTCTATACTCCTCAGTGGCGTACCATTTAATGTGTATTCCCTTGTCTTGTTAGCCTTCCCCAAACACATTACCTCACACTTCTCTGGAGTGAATTCCATTTGCCAATGTTCTGCCCATCTGACCAGTTCATTGATATCTTCCTGCAGTCTGCAGCTTCCTTCTTCATTATCAACTACATAGTCAATTTTTGTATCATCTGCAATCTTCTTAATCATACCCCCTACATTCAAGTCTAAGTCAATGATATATCCCACAAAAAGCAAGGGACCTGCGCAACCCCACTGGAAACAGCCTTCCAGTCACAAAAACACCCATCAACCATTACCCTTTGTTACCTGCCTCTGAGCCAATTTTGGATACAACTTGTCACTTTGCCTTGGATCCCATGGGCTTTTACTTTCGTGACCAGTCTGCCATGTGGGACCTTATCTAAAGCCTTGCTAAAATCCACATACACTACATCAAACACACGACCCTCATTGACACTCCTTATTATTTCCTCAAAAAATTCGGTCAGACATGACCTTCCCTAAACAAATCCATCTGACTGTCTTTGATTAATCCGTGTCTTTCTAAATGAAAATTTATCCTGTCCCTCAGAATTTTCTTGAATACTTTTCCCACCACCGAGGTTAGGCTGACGGGCCTGTAATTATTCGGTCTATCCCTTTTTAAACAAAGGTACAATGTTAGCAGTCCTCCGGCACCACACCTACAGCCAGAGAGGATCTCTTAACAGCCTGAGATGCATTTCATCCGGGCCTGGGGATTTAGCCACTTTCAAAGATGCTAAACCCCTTAATACTTCCTCTCTCACTATGTTTATTTAATCTAATATTTCACACTCCCCCTCCCTGATTGCAATGTCTGTGTCGCCCCTTGCTTTTGCGAAAACAGATGCAAAGTATTCATGAGGAACCATATCCACTTCTTCTGCCTCCACACACACATTAGCTTTAAGGTCTCTAACAGGCCCTACTCTTTCTTTACTTATTCTCTTTCTCCAAATGTATTTATAAAACATCTTTGGGCTTTCCTTGATTTTACATCACCTTCTCTCTTTGCTTTCCTAATTTCCTTTTTAATTTCACCCCTGCACTTTTTATACTCCTCTAGGGTTTCTGCAGTATTGAGCCCTCGGTATTTGTCATAAGCTTCCCTTTTTTAATTTATCCTACCCTGTATGTACCTGGGCATCCAGGGACTCTATATTTGTTAGTCCACCCTTTCTCTTTAAGGGACATACTTGCTCTGAACCCTCAGGATCTCCTCCTTGAATGCCTCCCACTGCTCTGACACTGATTTACCCTCTGTAATGTCTGTAAGCTTGTAATGCTTGTAGCTCCACACTGTGGATGTGCACGTATTGTGTACTGCAGCTGCATAGTTAATCATTAAACAACAGGCAGCGTTCCGGAGAGTTCCGAGAGAGCAGCCTGCATGTTTAGAAACTGTGTGTGCTGGGCTCTGTGAAGATATCACATTTGGTGGCGAGATGGGAGATTTTTTGGATGTTTAAAGCTTAAATTTTGTTGGTGAAGGATTCAACCAGCTGCCAGAAGAATTTGGAAGTTTCTGTCTTTGGAAAAAAAAAGCTACAAAATCCGAGGTAAAAAACAGCACAAGGTGTGAACAGCTAGAGATTAAAAATGGCAGGTGTAATCGGACATTTGGGTGAATATAGACATGACCGGGAGCGTTTTAAAGGGTATGTGGATCGGCTAGAAATGTATTTCATTGCAAATAACATAATCGAAGTTCCAGACAATGCAGTCCAGAACCAGGCTGTGTTGGAACGTAAGAAAGCGATCTTCTTGTCAGTGGCAGGTCCGGCATTATACGAAACCCTTGTAAATCTGCTTGTGCCTGACGAGCCAAAGGACACAACACTTAAAGAGATTTTAATGAAGCTGGAGCAGCACTATAACCCCAAACCGTTAGAAATTGCTGAAAGCTATCGTTTCGGGATTCGGAATCAAAAAGCGGATGAAAGTATCACTGATTATATCATAGCATTAAAAAAGCTATTGATGCACTGTAATTTTGGAAACTTTCAAAACCGAGCATTGCTCAAAGTTGTCCATACGTGAAGGCAGAGTGATTCTTCTGCAAAAAGACTGGGCTTTGAGTCCAGCGTTTAAAGCTATGAGTCAAAAGTCCAAAGAGACTTCATAGCATGGAAGAACAGCAACAGGACGAGGAGATGTTAGAATTACATGTCATGAGGTTAACGGACAGCGATTCAGAAAGTATCAAAATCCACATAGATGTTGAGGGATTCAAGATACCAATGAAAATTGACACGGGTACCTCCGTGAGTGTACTACCGGAGTCACTGTACCGCGACAAATTGTGTGATTTCCAACTGGAGAAATCCAAGATAGAGCTGCGAGGTTACTCGGAAGAGAAAATTCCTGTAGTAGGCCATATCACCGTACCGGTGAAATATAAAGATCAATTTCAAAACTTGCCTCTAATAGTAGTGAAAGGAGACAAGACTGCTTTACTAGGAAGAAATTGGTTGAGCTCACTGAAGCTGGATTGGAGTAAGATTTTCTGTGTGGAAGCGAGATTTTCACCAACGGATGAGGTTATCAAGCAGTATCCGAAGGTGTTCTGTGAAATGGGCAGTCCGATCCAAGGCTCCAAGGCGAGTGTCAGGGTACAGAAGGACGCTAGATCGGTTTACTACAAGCCACGTTCTGCAACATATGCATTCAAGGAGAAAGTTGAGCAAGAACTCAAAAGACTAGAGACTGAGAACATTATTTGTAAGATAGATCGATGTAATTGGGCTACACCCATTGTTGTTGTACCTAAGTCTGATGATAAGGTAAGATTGTGTGGTGATTATAAAGTAACCGTAAACCAGGTTCTAGAGGGTAATGTCCCCAATACATTGCCGAATATAGAAGATTTGTTCACAACACTGACAGGTGGTCAGATCTTCTCAAAACTGGATCTTACGAATGCCTACTTACAGCTTGAACTAGATGAGGAGTCCAAGTCATGTTTGACTATAAATACTCACCTAGGCCTATATCAGTTTAATAGGCTACCGTTTGGAGTGTCTTCCGCCCCTGCCATATTCCAAGGGGTGATGAACCAGATTGTGCATGGTATTGAAGGGGTAGTATGTTATTTGGATGACATATTAATTTCAGCACCAAATAGGCAAATTCATAATAAAATATTGAATGAAGTCCTCAAACGGCTAGAGAAGCACAGAGTACGAGTGTCTGCTCGTAAGTGTGAGTTATTTAAAAACTCAGTGGAGTACTTAGGCTACAGAATAGACAAAGATGGTTTACATCCAACCATGGAAAAATTGGATGCAATTCGAAATGCACCCACTCCAAGGAATGTCACTGAACTTTGTTCATTCTTGGGTCTTTTGAACTATTATGGGAAGTTCCTACCAAATTTGGCTACAGTATTACATCCACTGAATGAACTTTTGAAAAAACAGGTCCAGTGGAAGTGGTCAAAAGAATGCGAAACAGCTTTCAAGGAGTGTAAAAACAAATTGGCTAATTTTTTGATTACATATCGAAATACTCCTCATACAACTACTGGTAGAACACCAGCAGAGTTGTTTCTCAAACGACAACCATGAACCAGATTCTCATTGTTAAAGCCAAATTTGGCACAGTCTGTAGAAGAGAAACAATTAAGACAAAAAGAGAATCACGATAAAGGGAGAGTAAAAGAGAGAAGAGTGAAATTAAAAGAGAGAAGAGTGAAATTAAACCAGAAGGTGAGAGTGAAGAACCATCACCATAAATGGTTAAAGTGGTTACCCGGAAGAGTGGTGAAGATATGTGGTCCTCGCACATATTTGTTAGTGTTTGATAATGGACAGGTTAGGTTTGTCCATGTTGATCATATTTTACCGACAGACATGGAAGGAGTTGAAGGTGGGAATGATTCAATTATTTCTGACTTTTCAGATAGTTTTGAGATACCAGTAGCAAATCCTAAATCCAATGTACTGGAAACAAATCCAGGAGAGAATCAGAATGAAAGTTTGAATCCGAGTCAGGAAAACAAAGAGCCTGAAGTTAGAGTGAGTGCAAATGAAAATCAAGGAAATTCCATGGAGGAAAATGTTCCTCAGGATGAGCCTCAAATGAGTGTGAAATCAACACCATGTTTGGTAGGTTCTGTTCGAGAGTGAAGGTCTCCTCTTCGAAACAGAAAACAAGTGGTAAAGTTAAATTTGTAAATATGTATAAAAATGAAAGTTATTTATGATGTTTGCTATGATGGCTTTTTCATTAAGGAGGGAGAAGTGTAATGTCTGTAAGCTTGTAATGCTTGTAGCTCCACACTGTGGATGTGGACTTATTGTGTACTGCAGCTGCATAGTTAATCATTAAACAACAGGCAGCTTTCCGGAGAGTTCCGAGAGAGCAGCCTACATGTTTAGAAACTGTGTGTGCTGTGTTCTGTAAAGATATCACACCCTCCAATAGCTGTTTCCATTCCACCTTGGCTAAATCACATCGCAGCTTAGTAAAATTGGCTTTCCCCCAATTGAGAACTTTTATTCCTGGTCTATCTTTATCCTTTTCCATAACTACCCTAAATCTAACTGAATTAAGAGCACTAGCACCAAAATGCTCTCCCACTGATACCCCTTCCATCTGGCCAAATTCATTTCCTGAGACCAAGTCCAGAACTGCCCCCTCCCTTATTGGGCTTGTTACATTCTGGCTAAAGAAGTTCTCCTTAATGCATTTTAGAAATTCTGCACCCTCTACACCTTTCACACTAATTCTATCCCAGTTAATATTAGGGTAGTTGAAATCCCCTACTATTACTGCCCTATCGTTTTTGCACTTCTCAGAAATTTGCCTACATATATGCTCTTCTATCTCCCACTCGACTGTTTGGCGGTCTATAGTACACTCTCAGCAGTGTGATCACCCTTTTTTATTCTTCAATTCAACCAATATGGTCTCATTTGATGATGCTTCTAACATAACATGTTATGGTTTTGGATATGGAAGATGTGGTGTATTTGGACTTCCAGAAGGCATTTGACATAGAAACATAGAAAATAGGTGCAGGAGTAGGCCATTTGGCCCTTCGAGCTTGCACCACCATTCAATATGATCATGGCTGATTATGCAACTTTAGTACCCCATTCCTGCTTTCTCTCCATACCCCTTGATCCCTTTAGCCACATCCAACTCCCTTTTGAATATATCTAATGAACTGGCCTCAACAACTTTCTGTGGTAGAGAATTCCACAGGTTCACAATTCGCTGAGTGAAGAAGTTTCTCCTCATCTCGGTCCTAAATGGGTTACCCCTTATCCTTAGACTGTGACCCCTGGTTCTGGACTTCTTCAAAATCGGGAACATTCTTCCTGCATCTAACCTGTCCAATCCCATCAGAATTTTATATGTTTCTATGAGATCCCCTCTCATTCTTCTAAATTCCAGTGAATATAAGCCTAGTCGAACCAGCCTTTCTTCATATGTCAGTCCTGCCATCCCGGGAATCAGTCTGGTGAACCTTCGCTGCACTCCTTCAATAGCAAGAATGTCTTTCCTCAGATTAGGAGACCAAAACTGAACACAATATTCAAGGTGTGGCCTCACCAAGGCCTTTACAACTGCAGTAAGACCTCCCTGCTCCTATACTCAAATCCTCTCACTATGAAGGCCAACATGACATTTGCCTTCTTCACCGCCTGCTGTACCTGCATGCCAACTTTCAATGACTGATGTACCATGACACCCAATCTCGTTGCAACTCCCCTTTTCCTAATCTGTCACCATTCAGATAATATTCTGCCTTCGTGTTTTTGCCACAAAAGTGGATAAACTCACATTTATCTACATTATACTGCATCTGCCATGCATTTGCCCACTCACCTAACCTGTCCAAGTCACCCTGCAGCCTCTTAGCATCCTCCTTACAGCTCACACTGTCATCTGTAAGCTTGGAGATATTACATTCAATTCCTTCGTCTAAATCATTAATGTATATTGTAAATAGCTGTGGTCCCAGCACTGAAACTTGCAGTACCCCACTAGTCACTGCCTGCTATTCTGAAAAGGACCCCTTTATTCCTACTCTTTGCTTTCTGTCTGCCAACCAGTTCTCGATCCACATCAATACATTGCCCCCAATAACATGTGCTTTAATTTTGCACACTAATCTCTTGTGTGGGACCTTGTCAAAAGTCTTTTGAAAGTCCAAATACACCACATCCACTGGTTCTCCCTTGTCCACTCTACTAGTTACATCCTCAAAAAATTCTAGAAGATTTGTCAAGCATGATTTCCCTTTCATAAATCCATGCTGATTTGGATCGATCCTGTCACTGCTTTACAAATGCGCTGCTTTCATCTTTAATAATTGATTCCAACATTTTCCCCACCACCGATGTCAGGCTAACCGGTCTATAATTCCCTGTTTTTGCTCTCTCTCCTTTTTTTAAAAGTGGGGTTACATTAGCTACCCTCCAATCCATAGGAACTGATCCAGAGTGTATAGAATGTTGGAAAATGACCACCAATGCATCCACTATTTCTAGGGCCACTTCATTAAGTACTCTGGGATGCAGACTATCAGGCCCTGGGGATTTATCGGCCTTCAATCCCATCAATTTTCCTAACACAATTTCCTGACTAAAAAGGATTTCCTTCAGTTCCTCCTTCTCGCTAGCCCCTCGGTCCCCTAGTATTTCGGGAAGGTTATTTGTGCCTTCCTTAGTAAAGACAGAACCAAAGTATTTGTTCAATTGGTCTGCCATTTCTTTGTTCCCCATTATAAATTCACCTGATTCTGACTGCAAGGGACCTACATTTGTCTTCACTAGTCTTTTTCTCTTCACATATCAATAGAAGCTTTTGCAGTCAGTTTTTATGTTCCCTGCAAGCTTACTCTCATACTCCATTTTCCCCCTCTTAATTAAACCCTTTGTCCTCCTCTGCTGAATTCTAAATTTCTCCCAGTGCTCAGATTTGCTGCTTTTCCTGGCCAATTTATATGCCTCTTCCTTGGATTTAGCATTATCCCTAATTTCCCTTGTCAGCCACAGTTGAACCACCTTCCCCGTTTTATTTTTATGCCAGACCGGGATGTGCAATTGTTGAAGTTCATCCATGAGATCTTTAAAGTTCATCCATGTGACAAGGTGCCACATAAAATGTTACTGCACAAGATAAAAGTTCACGGGGCTGGGGGTAATATATTAGCATGGAGAGAGGATTGGCTAACTAACAGAAAACAGAGAGTCGGGATAAATGGTTCATTCTCGGGTTGGCAATTGGTAACCAGTGGTTTGCCGCAGGGATCAGTGTTGGGACCCCAACTATTTACAATATATATTAACAACTTGGAGGAAGGGACTGAGTGTAATGTAGCCAAGTTTGCTGATGATATAAAGATGGGAGGAAAAGCAATGTGTGAGGAGGACACAAAAAATCTGCAAAAGGACATAGACAGGCTAAGTGAGTGAGCAAAAATTTGGCAGATGGAGTATAATGTTGGAAAGTGTGTGGTCATGCACTTTAGCAGAAAAAAATCAAAGAGCAAGTTATTATTTAAATGGAGAAAGATTTCAAAGCGCTGCAGTACAGTGGGACCTGGGGGTCCTGGTGCATGAAACTTTGTGTCTTAATGCAAGGAGTATCTGTAATATGGTGGATGAATTAACTGTGCAAATAGATGTTAACAGATATGATGTGATTGGGATTACAGAGACTTGGCTCCAGGATGATCAGGGCTGGGAACTCAACATCCTTGGGTATTCAACATTCAGGAAGGATAGAATAAAAGGAAAAGGAGGTGAGGTAGCATTGCTGGTTAAAGAGGAGATTAATGCAATAGTTAGGAAGGACATTAGCTTGGATGATGTGGAATCTATGTGGGTAGAGCTGCAGAACACCAAAGGGCAAAAAATGTTAGTGGGAGTTGTGTACAGACCTCCAAACAGTAGTAGTGATGTTGGGGAGGGCATCAAACAGGAAATTAGGGGTGCATGCAATAAAGGTGCAGCAGTTATAATGGGTGACTTTAATATGCATATAGATTGGGCTAACCAAACTGGAAGCAATACGGTGGAGGAGGATTTCCTGGAGTGCATAAGGGATGGTTTTCTCGACCAATATGTCGAGGAACCAACTAGGGGGGAGGCCATCTTAGACTATGTGTTGTGTAATGAGAGAGGATTAATTAGCAATCTCGTTGTGCGAGGCCCCTTGGGGAAGAGTGACCATAATATGGTGGAATTCTACATTAGGATGGAGAATGAAACAGTTAATTCAGAGGCCATGGTCCAGAACTTAAAGAAGGGTAACTTTGAAGGTATGAGGCGTGAATTGGCTAGGATAGATTGGCGAATGATACTTAAGGGGTTGACTGTGGATGGGCAATGGCAGACATTTAGAGACCGCATGGATGAACTACAACAATTGTACATCCCTGTCTGGCGTAAAAATAAAAAAAGGGGAGGTGACTCAACCGTGGCTATCAAGGGAAATCAGGGATAGTATTAAAGCCAAGGAAGTGGCATACAAATTGGCCAGAAATAGTAGCGAACCCGGGGACGGGAGAAATTTAGAACTCAGCAGAGGAGGACAAAGGGTTTGATTAGGGCAGGGAAAATAGAGTCGGAGAGGAAGCTTGCAGGGAACATTAAGACGGATTGCAAAAGTTTCTATAGATATGTAAAGAGAAAAAGGTTAGTAAAGACAAACATAGGTCCCCTGCAGTCAGAATCAGGGGAAGTCATAACGGGGAACAAAAAAATGGCAGACCAATTGAATAAGTACTTTGGTTCGGTATTCGCTAAGGACACAAACAACCTTCCGGATATAAAAGTGGTCAGAGGGTCTAGTAAGAAGGAGGAACTGAGGGAAATCCTTAGTAGTTGGGAAATTGTGTTGGGGAAATTGATGGGATTGAACGCCGATAAATCCCCAGGGCTTGATGGACTGCATCCCAGACTACTTAAGGAGGTGGCCTTGGAAATAGCGGATGCATTGACCGTCATTTTCCAACATTCCATTGAGTCTGGATCAGTTCCTATGGAGTGGAGGGTAGCCAAAGTAACCCCACTTTTTAAAAAAGGAAGGAGAGAAAACAGGGAATTATAGACCAGTCAGCCTGACCTCAGTAGTGGGTAAAATGATGGAATCAATTATTAAGGATGTCATAGCAGCGCATTTGGAAAGAGGTGACATGATAGGTCCAAGTCAGCATGGATTTGTGAAAGGGAAATCATGCTTACAAATCTTCTGGAATTTTTTGAGCATGTTTCCAGTAGAGTGGACAAGGGAGAACCAGTTGATGTGGTGTATTTGGACTTTCAGAAGGCTTTTGACAAGGTCCCATACAAGAGATTAATGTGCAAAGTTAAAGCACATGGGATTGGGGCTAGTGTGCTGACGTGGATTGAGAACTGGTTGGCAGACAGGAAGCAAAGAGTAGGAGTAAATGGGTACTTTTCAGAATGGCAGGCAGTGACTAGTGGGGTACCACAAGGTTCTGTGCTGGGGCCCCAGCTGTTTACATTGTACATTAATGATTTAGACGAGGGGCGTAAATGTAGTATCTCCAAATTTGCGGATGACACTAAGTTGAGTGGCAGTGTGAGCTGCAAGGAGGATGCTATGAGGCTGTAGAGTGACTTGGATAGGTTAGGTGAGTGGGCAAATGCATGGCAGATGAAGTATAATGTGGATAAATGTGAGGTTATCCACTTTGGTGCTAAAAACAGAGAGACAGACTGTTATCTGAATGGTGACAGATTAGGAAAAGGGGAGGTGCAACTAGACTTGGGTGTCATGGTACATCAGTCATTGAAGGTTGGCATGCAGGTACAGCAGGCGGTTAAGAAAGCAAATGGCATGTTGGCCTTCATAGCGAGGGGATTTGAGTACAGGGGCAGAGAGGTGTTACTACAGTTGGACAGGGCCTTGGTGAGGCCACACCTGGAGTATTGTGTACAGTTTTGGTCTCCTAACTTGAGGAAGGACATTCTTGCTATTGAGGGAGTGCAGCGAAGGTTCACCAGACTGATTCCCGGGATGGCGGGACTGACATATCCAGAAAGACTGGATCAACTGGGCTTGTATTCACTGGAGTTCAGAAGAATGAGAGGCGATCTCATAGAAACGTTTAACATTCTGATGGGTTTAGACAGGTTAGATGCAGGAAGAATGTTCCCAATGTTGGGGAAGTCCAGAACCAGGGGTCACAGTCTAAGGATAACGGGTAAGCCATTTAGGACCGAGATGAGGAGAAACCTCTTTACCCAGAGAGTGGTGAACCTGTGGAATTCTCTATCATAGAAAGTTGTTGAGGCCAATTCACTAAATATATTCAAAAAGGAGTTAGATGTAGTCCTTACTAATAGGGGGATCAAGGGGTATGGCGAGAAAGCAGGAATGGGATACTGAAGTTGCATGTTCAGCCATGAATTCATTGAATGGTGGCGCAGGCTCGAAGGGCCGAATGGCCTACTCCTGCACCTATTTTCTATGTCTATGTCTATGTCTAACACAAAAGGATAGTATGCAGGCACAGCAAGTAATCAGGAAGGCCAATGGAACCTTGACCTTTATTGCAAAGGGAATGGAGTATAAAAGCAGGGAAGTCTTACTACAGTTGTACCCGGTATTGGTGAAGCCACACCTAGAATACTGCGTGCAGTTTTGGTTTCCATATTTACGATAGGATATACTTGCTTTGGAGGCAGTTCAGAGAAGGTTCACAAGGTTGATTCCAGAGATGATGGGGTTGACTTATGAGGAAAGGTTGAGTAGTTTGCGCCTCCAATCATTGGAATTCAGATGAATGAGTGGTGATCTTATCGAAACGTATAAGATTATGAGGGGGTTTGACAAGGTGGATGCAGAGAGGATGTTTCCACTGATAGGGGAGACTAGAACTAGAGAGCAATCTCTTAGAATAAGGGGCCGCTCGGAAATTTCTTCTCTCAGAGGTTGTGGATCTGTGGAATTTTCTGCCTCAGAGAGCTGTGGAAGCTGGGACATTGAATAAATTTATAACAGAAATAGACAGTTTCTTAAATGATAAGGGAATAAGGGGTTATGGAGAGCGGGCAGGGAAGTGGACCTGAGACCATGATCGGATCAGCCATGATCGTATTAAATGGCGGAGCAGACTCGAGGGGCCGTATGGCCTACTTCTGCTCCTATTTCTTATGTTCTTATATCATCCCCCCTCACAGCTGTAATTGTTTCTTTAATTAATACTGCGACTCCCCCCTCCTTTTCTATCCCCCTCTCTATCCTGTCTGAAAACCCTGTAACCAGGAATGTTGAGTCGCCACACATGCACTTCTTTCAGCCTTGTCTCAGTAATAGCTATAATATCATACTCCCAAGTGTCTATCTGTGTTCTCAGCTTATCTGTCTTATTCCCAAGACTCCTTGCATTGAAGTATATACCATTTAGCACCACCAAACTCCCCAGTTGTCTATTTCTGTCTGTTTCTTCTGCATTCCAAATTCACTTTCTAACTTTCTGCTTTACAATTCCAGCTTTGCTTCTTTCCCTTCTGAATCTAATCCCTCTGCCAAGCTAGCTTAAACACTCCACAACAGCACTGGCAAACCCCCTCCCACCCCACGAGGATATTGGTCCCAGCTCTGTTGAGGTGAACATAAGAACATAAGAAATAGGAGCAGGAGTAGGCCATTTGGCCCCTTAAACCTGCTCCGCCATTTAATAAGATCATGGGTGATCTGATAAGTGACCCAGCTCCACTTCCCCGACATGGAAAATCAAGGGGCTAGAGGGAAGGAGGAACTTAATACAATCACTATCACTAATGAAATGATAAGGGAGTAAAGGGTTATAGGGAGCGGGCAGGGAAGTGGAACTGAGTCCATGATCAGATCAGCCATGATCTTATTCAATGGCGGAGCAGGCTCAATAGGCCAAATGGCCTAATCCTGCTCCTATTTCTTATGTTCTTATGTTCCCTATAACCCTTTATTCCCTTGTCGCTCAAAAATCTGTCTATTTCCGCCTTAAATACATTCAAAACCCAGCCTCCACAGCTCTCTGGGGCAGAGAATTCCATAGATTTACAACCCTCTGAGAGAAGAAATTCCTCTTCATCTCAGCTTTAAATGGGCGGCCCCTTATTCTGAAACTATGTCCCCTAGTTTTACTTTCCCCTATGTGGAAATATCCTCTCTGCATCCACCTTGTCGAGTCCCCTCACTATCTTACATGTTTTGATAATATCACCCCCTGAACTCCAATGAGTACAGGCCCAACCTACTCAACCTATCTTCATAAGTCAACCCCCTCATCTCCGGAATCAACTTATTCATCATCATCATAGGCAGTCCCTTGGAATCGAGGAAAACATGCTTCCACTCTTAACATGAGTTCTTAGGTGGCTGTACAGTCTAATACGAGAACCACAGTCTCTGTCACAGGTGGGACAGATAGTCTTTGAAGGAACGGGTGGGTGGGACTGGTTTGCCGCACACTCTTTCCGCTGCCTGCGCTTGATTTCTGCACGCTCTCGGCGACGAGACTCAAGGTGCTAAGCGCCCTCCTGGATGCTCTTCCTCCACTTAGGACGGTCTTTGGCCAGGGTCTCCCAGGTGTCAGTGGGGATGTTGCACTTTATCAGGGAGGCTTTGAGGGTGTCCTTGTAACGTTTCCACTGCCCACCTTTGGCTTGTTTGCCATAGACGAATTCCAAGTAGAGCGCTTGTTTTGGGAGTCTCGAGTCTGGCATGCGAACTATGTTGCCTGCCCAGCGGAGCTGATCAAGTGTGGCCAGTGCATCGATGGTGGAGATGTTGGCCTGGTCGAGGACGCTAATGTTGGTGCGTCTGTCCTCCCAGAGGATTTGTAGGATCTTGCGGAGACATCGTTGGTGGTATTTCTCCAGCGACTTGAGGTGTCTATTGTACATGGTCCATGTATCTGAACCATAAAGGAGGGCAGGAATTACTACAGCCCTGTAGACCATGAGCTTGGTGGCAGTTTTGAGGGCCTGGTCTTCAAACACTCTTTTGCTCAGGCGGCAGAAGGCTGCACTGACGCACTGGAGGCGGTGTTGGATCTCGTTGTCAATGCCTGCTCTTGTTGATAGGAAGCTCCAGAGATATGGGAAGTGGTCCACATTGTCCAGGGCCACGCCATGAATCTTGATGACAGGGGGACAGTGCTGTCCGGTAAGGATAGACTGGTGGAGGACCTTTGTCTTGCTGATGTTTAGCGTAAGGCCCATGCTTTCGTACACCTCAGTAAATACGTCAACTATATCGTGGAGTTCAGCCTCTGTATGTGCGTAGACGCAGGCATCGTCCACGTACTGTAGCTCAACAACAGAGGTTGGGGTGGTCTTGGACCTGGCCTGGAGATGGCGAAGGTTGAACAGGTTCCCACTAATTCTGTAGTTTAATTCCACTCCAGCCGGGAGTTTGTTGACTGTGAAGTGGAACACAGCAGCGAGGAAGATTGAGAAGAGGTTTGGCGCAATGACACAGTCCTATTTGACCCCGGTCCGGACATGGATTGGGTCTGTGATGAATCTGTTGGTAAGGATCATGGCCTCCATGTCATTGTGGAGCAGGCAGAGGATGGTGACAAACTTTTGGGGGCATCCGAAACGGAGGAAGACGCTCCATAGACCCTCGCGGTTGACAGTGTCGAAGGCCTTTGTAAGGTCGACGAAGGCCATGTATAAGGGCTGGTGCTGTTCCCTGCATTTTCCTGCAGCTCTCATGCTGCAAAAATCATGTCCGTTGTGCCTTGTAGGGGACGAAATCCGCACTGTGACTCCGGGAGGAGCTCCTCAACCACAGGGAGAATACGGCCAGAGTGATCTCCTTGATTAGTTTCGATCACCTGGATGGGTCGGAGAGGAATTTTCCCAGATTTTTTCCCCCAATTGGCCTGGGTTTTTATCTGGTTTTTGCCTCTCCTAGGAGATCACATGGCTCCGGTTGGGGTGGAGTGTAAAATATATTGGTATAAGGGGTGTCACAGTTGTGTGGGGCAGACCATTGGGCTGGGTGCTCTTTACCTTTCCCCTATTGTTCATAGATTATTCTGTAACCTTCAGGGTTGCTGATCGAGGGCCGTATGGCTCTTTTTCAGCTGGCGCGGAGACGATGGGCCAAAATGGCCTCCTTCTGCACTGTAAATTTCTATATTTCTATCAAATCCCCTACCATTATTGCTCTTCCACTCTTTTTCCTCCCCCCTTTGCAGCTGAGCCACCCATGGTGCCGTGGACTTGGCTCTGGCTGCAGAGGAACCATTGCCCCCACCAGTACTCAGAACAGAATACTGGTTGGAGAACGAGATGCACTCAGGGGACTCCTGCACTACCTGTCTGGTCTTCTGTCTGGTGGTCACCCATTCCCTCGCTGCCTGCACCCTCTAAAGCTGTGGGGTGACTATCTCTAGAAACGTGCTGTCCATGAAGTTCTTAGCCTCGCAGAGACACTGCAGTGACTCGAGCTGCTACACAGGCTCTGAAACATGGATCTCGAGCCACTGTAGAGATGGCACTTCCCTCACGCGTGGTCATCCAGGCCATGAGAAGCATCCAGGCCTTCCCACATGGCAAGGGTGTGCATTCCACGGGACTGAGCTGCCTTGCCATGCCTCTATTTAATAAACTAAGAACTAATTTAACAGAAATAAACTTAAAACTTAAAAAGAAACACTCACCAGCTACTCATTGCAACAAATTGCATACACCCAGATAGAGATATAACACAGCCATCAGCTGCACACATGCACCTCCCTTTCCTTCCCCCCTCTCCTTCTTCTCCCCACCTCGACCCCTTCCCTTCCTCGCTCCATGGCGCTTGGCCGAGGAGCTCCTCAGGCGGTGCCTCACTGGGGGGGATGAAGGCAGATGCGGTGGTTGCACGGGTACAGGAGCGGAGGGAGCTGAGGGGGCAACATTCTCTGATGCAGAAGCAGGATCTTAGTCCTTGCTCTCATCTGTCGTTCGCAGTGGTGGGGCAGAACCTAGGGGTGGAGGGCCACGTTCAGGGACCACTCAGAGGCCTGTGGCAGCAGTGTTCCTGGCTATCACATCCAGCGACCCCGCCATGCGCGGAATGTACTCGGTCATGGTGGCCAGCTGTTGGGATATGCCACCCAATGCCTCAATGAGCTGGTCACCAATGTCTACAGTCCTCCTGGACAACTGTACCATCTCTCCACTGTCATGTTGCGCTCGTGGAACAGACCTGCCGTGTCCACGAGGCCTCCGCTGGGTCAGCGCCGTCCTGAGGACAAATGGGATGCCCTGTGAAGAGGTGCTTGGGGCCGGCACCTCCAGAGTGGAGGCGGGAATGACTGGAGGACCACTAGATGGTCTTGGGGTGAAATGGCTTCTGGAGTATGACGATGCAGGTTCTTCGAAGTCCGCGCTCTCATCCGTCAAGAACAGACCCAGCGGATTAACGGGCAACTATCGGAGCTCCTCAGCACCAGATGTAGTAGGATCGTCTGCCGACCCCCGCCCTGTGCCCCCACCTTCTTTGTGGCCTTACCTGGGGCCGCGCTGCTGGCTGAGCTGCAAAACACAAATGAGGTTATTAGAGGAGAAGGGGGTGCTAGGGTGACAAGGTGAGTCCCGCACACAGCATATGCACGACAAAAGCACCACCACTCTCAAAATCATCGCAGACATCACATTTCATGACCATTAACATATTTGCATTCCAATGATTTTCATGAGGCCAGCATTATTTCTGTGACACTTTTAGAAATCATCTATCAGATATGATTGTTCGGATTCACAACTCACAACAATGAGTTGTCTGCCATCTATTGACTTTACATCACGCAATGGTGTAAGCTTTACTCACGTGGCATCACTTCAGAGTCTGCAGGTGCGTCCGTGCCTGTCCGGGGGTGCTTCCCCACGAGTGCGAGCACCCGCTCCTCCATCTCAGTGATGTCGCTGGGGACTGGTGGCCCCCCACCCGTTCGCCTCTGCTCGGACCTCATCGTCGATAGCTTCTTCTGTAAAAGGTGACAGGACGACATGGCATGAGATCATTACATGATATCATTGCTAGTACTGTCACAGAGACTGATACAACACATAACCGACAGATGTAATCATGATTATTATGATAATTATCATCCTTTACCTAAAGACAGACACCGTGATCGCAGGCTTTGAGTAAAACATTTCCAGTAAAAGTGAAAGACCTCACATCTGCTGATAGTCACTCATGACTGTTACAAATTAAATTATATAAATACATAAGTACATGTAAATCAATGTAATACTTACTCTTGCGGATCCCACAAGGTTGTTCCATCGTTTGCGACATTGGTTGCCCTCACGCACCTCATCGGTCGCCGTGAGACCACTTCTGCTACCTCGGTCCATATCCTTTGGTAGGCCTTTGGGGTGGGCTTCCCATGCTCTCCCTGTGTCAAATCACTCCAGCATAACTCAACCTCCTGCAGGAGGGAGGCATTTACCTCATCCGAGAACCTCCTGGCTCTTTTGCGGCTTCCAATGTGCTCCTCTCCCAGCTCACTGCTCTCTCCAGTGTCAGTTTCCACAACGTGCTGTGATGCCTCCACCTCTCCCTCCATTATAGGACAAATTCGGTCAAATATGTGGCTGCTAATTTTTGTTTGCCTACTTGCTGTGAAGCTCTAAAGTCTCCCTCCTTCCTCCCTAAGCAGCCACACCACACCCAGCCATGCCTTCAGTCCCTCTGAGCTCCCTTTCTCTCTGTCTCCTCTTCTGCGCATGTCATGGTGACCCTTGACCTCCAGAATCGCAGGAATCGAGCGTTGCCATGCTGTTGCTAAGGATGGCCACACTTTACAGCAGAAGGTCAGAAAAATTTAACGCTACCTCCCATTTGATATCACTCGCGGTAACGCCCATTTTCAAAAATGTAAACTAGGTGTTTTAAGAATGGGTGAGAAGCCGGCGATCTGAAAACTCTTTTTTACCGCCCACACTGGAAATAACGCCCATTTTGGGGCGATAACCACAAAAGTGGGGAACTAGCCCATTGCCCTCTTTCCTGCCAAATTGTAAGTTGTTGCTTATTTCCTATGTGGTTTTCTCGACTTTCTCCAATCCTTGAGAAGACCTTTTTTTTAATTGCTCTTTGTAATTATTTTGTAAATTACCTGGAGAATACCTTAAATTAGCTGTCCATCTGTATAAACCAGCAAGTATGTAAGAAAGGAAGAAATGAGAGAACATTAATCACTCCATGTAAAAAGCCACAATATACCTTATCGTATAATTCTCCTGAGGGAAAAGTCTGCCAAATATCTTCTTGAATCCCAAAAGCAATCTAATAAAATATGCATTGAACCTCATAACCGACACTATTCAACTGTAGCTGTTTGCTCCCTTCAAAAAAACGGGACCTCCATTGTCTCAGCAGTACAAGAACCATAGTATTTGGTCATCAGTACTTGTCCTTATCCAAATAACCTTCAATCCTACTCCTAAACATACATTTACCTGGCTCCTTTTTACCAAATGTAGTAATTAGCGTGCTTTTGTTGGAAATCTATTTCACATGTCCATTATGAACTTGGGGAAAACTCTCCAATCTTATTTGAGGTTTGTTAATTTTGTACTTATCGGCATTTACAAAAAGCCATGGAAGGATAGTGCCGATTCACTTGAATGATACCAAGGAGGAGGTTAAACTTATATTGTAAAATTATGGATGTCCGCTTAAAAATATCACACAGAGGAATGTAGTAGGGTGCGTTAAAATTTTTATATCTGAACTCATCAATCCGGAAACACATCTTTAAATGGCTACATTTAACTTTGAGACAAATGCATCAGTGGTTGATTTTTTAATCATAAATTTAGATTATTGATAATACTTGGTCCTTTGGCTAATTTTACAGCCTCTCTGCAAACCTCTATTTTCAATTAGCATACAAATGATCGACCATTGGAAATACTTCCTTTAGTATGTTTGAGTTGGTATTGTATTCTGAGTATTTTTCTCTGCCAGAAATAAATAAAATGTTTTAGCTCATTTAATCATTTTCTGAACTTCTAGGCCGAGAAATTTGTATTGGGAGGTGGCGCGAAACGTGTGTTATCAGATCGGCTGCCCTTTATACTGTACGCAGTGGCTAATATTCCGTTCTATTACAGTCAATGGAACTGACTATCTGGTGCTGTGTATAATGGGCTGCCGATCCGATAACACCTGTTGTGTGTCACCACCTGAGACAAATTTCTCGGACGTATTCTCTGAAATCAGGTTCAGTAGTATTAGTCATGGTTCAGAAAGAGGTATTCTTTTGATTTGCGCGGCAGTTAGCAAGAAGCTGTGCATGTAGCCCAGACAGATTGAGACCAAAATTGAAATCTTATTGTAAAACAGGGGTTAAAATGAATTCTGTTTCTCTTAAAGCTCAAAATAGCCAATGGGCTTTAATCCATCTGAAAAAAACAGCAGGCTGATCCTTTGATCTGAAGTAGAGTCAGGCTGATGGTGATAAAATAGGAATTTATGCATTGTTGCTTGGAAATGTGAACCTTTGGGGAAGCTTTATACACAAACATGTGTTTGCTATTTGATTCCAAACAATCTGTGTCAAAATTCCCTACTGGAATTTTATGTGTTTCATAATATTATAATTCCCTATTCGTAATCTATTATATTTTTCATAATACTGTATTGTATTTTAGACTAACATTGGATGGGATTATGTTATCTTTATGCATTAAACAGCATTCATTGTTTGCTTGTGGTATGCAATCTGACATCAAAGGGAAATGGGTTTCAAAATTGGCCCTTTTGACTGTTGAGAGGATTGAGATTATCTTTCAGTCTATACCACGTTGTGTAAGGAAACAGGTTCCAAGAAACGATTCAGTGGAGCTTTAGAGAGTCCTATTAAAAATCAATAAAAAGATATTCTAGTGAAGAAAAGCAGTACAGGTTTGATGTTTTAATAAACCTTCTATCTTGTATGTGTGAGACTATTGCCTTGTACACTGCAGTTATAGCCTATTTCCTGTGCTTCATTTTGCTGTTCAATGCTGTTCATTTTAGCCTGGGTTTGTATTTGATATTTCCACCATTTTGATGACACACTACAGTCCCCACCACTTAAATTATCCACATTTAAATCATCCAGAATGCGATAACCATCATCCAGTTGCACAGCTGTATTTATTCACTAGTTTGTACCTCGCTAAGGTGCACTGAATATAATAAAAAAGTTTTATTGAGGCAGATTTCACATCCCTTACGCTTCCAGCTCTTCTGAAATAGTCCGGCCATGAGCTCGTACTTAACCAAATTCATATTATGAAGCATGTTGAGACATTCCGATAATGTGACAAGGCACTATATAAGTGCAGGAATCTCTCTTCTTTCTTTAGATATATTTAAGCAAAAATAAAATTGGGTTTAAATGACGTGAAGTCAAAGTACCTGGGGCTAAATTTTTGACACCATTCTGCGCCGGTTTTTTTTGTGGCCTACGCTGTTTTTTTTGGAGCAGACTAAAATCTGCAAGTTTCGTCAAAGTTTCTGCGCCATCATAAAGTACTTACTTCCGATTTTTTTAGTTCCTGATTTTTTGACGTCACTGGGGGCGGAACTGGCCGGGTATGCCATTTCTGACCATTTCAGCGAGTTTGGCTAAGTACGATTTTTTCAAAAGCGGCGCACTGCACCGTTCTGAAAAACCTTATCTACACTTAAAGAAATCGGCGCAGAGAAGAGAAAATCGGCGCAGGGAAGATGCCATTGTTTTAGCCGAGCCGAAGAGATGGCACCGGGGGAGCATTTGGCCTGGGATAGCAGTGACACTGGGGGGGGGGCCATTCGGCCTGGGATAGCAGCACCAGCGATGGTTCTGACTGTAAATTCACATAAGCCACTGAGGAAAACTATTAGGTATATTGGTGCACTACAGGTGTAATTAAGAGAATGTCTGGGATGCTTTTGAGATGTCACAACCAGTCTTTCTGCCATATCATTCTGGCTCGTTACATCCTCCATATATTCACATCACGGGGTCATAATTGAGTTTACAAAGAGACAAAACAATAAAAAAAAATTAGGCTCTTGGAATGCTTACACCTTTTGTGAAAATAAGAATTTTTGGGAAAGAAAAATCAGCAATGACACTACAGGATAAATTCAATGGCACCAACACTGGGGGAGCCTTTCGGCCTGGGATAGCAGTGGCACCGGGGGCATGCAGAGTGTGGTCCATGGACTAGGATGCCAACCTTTTGCAGGGACAGGGAAGGTATGAGTGCTTTCTGTGAATCAGAAAAAACAATGGGGGTGATCCTAACAGTGCCTAATTTAGTAAGAGCGTTTTGCATCATGGCTCTGCAAAGGAGAAGATTAATAAGACAACAATATTTCAGGAACCAGAAAGCTCGAAGAATGATGGTGAGGAGGCTTTACCCGCATCGGGTGTACAGGGAGAGGCGCTCATACCTGCACCTGAGTGAGGCAGACTGCGTTTACAGGCTACGCTTTCGGAAGGAGGCGATCACAGAGATCTGCCAACTTATCAGGGCAGACCTACAGCCTAGAAGCAGGAGGAGGACTACATTACCCATAGAAGTCGCGGTGACTGCAGCACTTGCCTTCTATGCCTCCGGCTCCTTTCAGGCATCAACTGGGGATGTATGCTGCATCTCGCAGCATGCGACACATAGCTGCATTCGACAGATGACTACTGAACTGTATGCCCGCAGGGACAACTACATCAAGTTCCCCATGACCGCCCAAGCAATGCGTGACAGGACTGTGGGCTTTGCAATGATTGCTGGCTTCCCCAAGGTACAGGGTGCGATTGATTGCATCCACAGCACCTTGCAAGCACCTTTGAACAATTCAGAGGTTTACAGGAACAGGGAAGGGTTCCACTCACTAAATGTTCTGCTGGTCTGCAACGGCATGCATCGGATCATGGCAGTTGATGCCAGATACCCAGGGAGCACCCATGATAAGAACATAAGAACATAAGAAATAGGAGCAGGAGTAGGCCATATGGCCCCTCGAGCCTGCTCCACCATTTAATACGATTATGGCTGATCCAATCATGGACTCAGGTCCACTTCCCTGCCCGCTCTCCATAAACCCTTATGCCCTCTAGTTCTAGTCTCCCCCATCAGTGGAAACATTCTCTCCACATCCACCCTGTCAAGCCCCCTCATAATCTTATACGTTTCGATAAGATCATCTCTCATTTTTCTGAATTCCAATGAGTAGAGGCCCAACCTACTCAACCTTCCCTCATAAGTCAACCTCCTTATCTCCAGAATAAACCTTGTGAACCTTCTCTGAACTGTCTCGGACTGTTATGAAAGTATATCCTTTCGTAAATATGGAAACCAAAACTGCACGCAGTATTCCAGATGTGGCCTCACCAATATCCTGTACAACTGTAGCAAGACTTCCCTGCTTTTATACTCCATCCCCTTTGCAATAAAGGCCAAGATTCCATTTGCCTTCCTGATCACTTGCTGTACCTGCATACTAACCTTTTGTGTTTCATGCACAAGTGCCCCAGGTCCCGCTGTACTGCAGCACTTTGTAATCTTTCTCCATTTAAATAATAACTTGCTCTTTGATTTTTTTCTGCCAAAGTGCATGACCTCACACTTTCCAACATTATACTTATCTTATGCCAGAGCACCATATCTGCCTTTTTTCAGCAGCAGCCAGAAGGGCAGAGCTGGCTATTGGGGGACAAAGGTTACGGGCTCGCTACCTGGCTCATGACCCCACTACGCAAGACCCGGACAGAAGCCGAGCATCGGAACAACATGTCGCACATAACCACATGCAGCATCATTGAGAGGACAATTGGAATACTAAAGCAGCATTTCCGATGCTTGGACCACTCTGGAGGCTACCTGCAATACGCCCCTGAGATGGTCGGTCAGGTCACTGTTGTGTGCTGCGTGCTGCACAACTTTGCCATCATGAGGCACCAGGCACTGAAAGTTGAAGAGTAACCTCAGGCGAGAGGGGATGAGGAGGACGACGAGCAGGAGGAGGGGCAGCAGCTGCAGGAGGAAGCCATGCCACCACCTCAGCTAACAGGGTGACGGCAGAGGAGCGGGGGTGGGGGGGGCCCTTGTGCACCTATAGCCATTTTAGAGCCTTGCATCAGTGGCTAATCCTTGAATGCTTTGCTGCATGAATGCTGAACGGCACATTTGATCATTCACCATGTTGACTGTTGCGTTAATTTAAAGAATAATGTTCATGATTTGGGTTTAATTGAAAAAAGAATTACGTTTATTAAACATTTTTACACTTGTACTTAAATTAACCTTAATAAAAATATTTTTGTTACAAACTTTTAACTTTTCCATTAAGCTTTTCAAGTTACCTTACTTAAAAACTTAAAACTTTTCAATTAAGATCAGTTAAATAACAATAACATAAGAACAACAGTAACAACAACAACAAAAGGCAAACAAACTTTAGCTGCAGCCATCTCTCCTTCCCCTTATTCTAAGATCGCCGGCCGCGCTTGCCTTTGTTGCCTCTACCCTTAGCTGGAGGCGCAGGCCTTCTCCTACTGGAACCAAGCTGCTTTTTTCGAGCATCTCCAGGACAGCGCATTTCTTATTGGCAGGTGTGAGTAGACCTAAGAGACTGCATTGTGGAAGGCCCGGCTTGGGCCTCTTCAACCTCTTCCTCGGCCTGTGGATGAACCGCTACACTACTTGAAGTTAGTCTGGGGATTGGAGTGTGAGTGGCAGCAGGTGATTGCGTCATTCGCTGCTGGCCAATGAGAGCCTGGGCGTGTTCTCTTATTGCAGCAGCTACCGCCCACATTCCCTCCCTAATCTGCCCCGACAGTCTATCAGCTACTGCCGACAATCCCCCCCTAATCTGCCCCGACAGTCTATCAGCTACTGCCGACAATCCCCCCCTAATCTGCCCCAACAGTCTATCAGCTACTGCCGACAATCCCCCCCTAATCTGCCCCAACAGTCTATCAGCTACTGCCGACAATCCCCCCCTAATCTGCCCCAACAGTCTATCAGCTACTGCCGACATTCCCCCCCTAATCTGCCCCAACAGTCTATCAGCTACTGCCGACAATCCCCCCCTAATCTGCCCCAACAGTCTATCAGCTACTGCCGACAATCCCCCCCCTAATCTGCCCCAACAGTCTATCAGCTACTGCCGACAATCCCCCCCTAATCTGCCCCAACAGTCTATCAGCTACTGCCGACAATCCCCCCCTAATCTGCCCCAACAGTCTATCAGCTACTGCCGACAATCCCCCCCTAATCTGCCCCAACAGTCTATCAGCTACTGCCGACAATCCCCCCCTAATCTGCCCCAACAGTCTATCAGCTACTGCCGACAATCCCCCCCTAATCTGCCCCGACAGTCTATCAGCTACTGCCGACAATCCCCCCCTAATCTGCCCCGACAGTCTATCAGCTACCGCCGACATTGCCTCCATAATCTGCCCCGACAGTGTTCCCATTTCTCCCGAGAGTGTTGTTACTTCTGACGACAATCCCGCTATCTCATGACCCACCCCACCCGTGGTGCCCAGGAGTGATTGGGTAAGCTCAATGCCATGAGCTGAACCACCGTCTGTTGGATCCTGCACGTCTGTTGGATCCTGCATTTCAGGAGAGCGCTCTCAAGCTCTCCTTCCCCTCCTCACCCTGGATGTGGCTCGCTGCAACCCACTGGGACATAAGAACATAAGAACATAAGAATTAGGAACAGGAGCCATCTAGCCCCTCGAGCCTGCTCCGCCATTCAAAAAGATCATGGCTGATCTGGCCGTGGACTCAGCTCCACTTACCCGCCCGCTCCCCATAACCCTTAATTCCCTTATTGGTTAAAAATCTATCTATTTGTGACTTGAATACATTCAATGAGCTAGCCTCAACTGTTTCCTTGGATAGAGACCCGCAGCCTCAGACTGTGGGACACCCTGAAATGTCCCATCGCTCATAGCAATCCGGAAAGGGCTTGGCACATCCCTGTGCGGCATCACCTCCTCCAGATTCAGTGTCACAGTCTCAATATTGGGGCCTTCCTGCTCCCCCTGATCCTCCTGCTCATCCTCGTCCTGATCTTCCTGTAGAAGTTCTGCTTTAAAGACTTCATCCTGGTCAGCTCCTCCGTGAATGATTGTTCTTCTGTGGCAGGGGCTCATGATTCCTCTGGGATGGGCACAACTTCTGCAAAATATAACATAGCAGACGATCGGTTAGCAGCAGGGGAGGGGCAGGGTGGCATAAGTAGGCTCACACAGCGCAGGCTCATTTGAAGGACCACGGCGAATGAGGACTTACCCTCTCTCTGTAAGCTGGGCCCATTTACCATACCAGCGATCATACCAGTGATTCTCGCTTCCAGGGGTGTCAGTGGGTGCACATTTGCCGAACCTCTTCCAGTTCGTGTTCGCTCTCTGTTGTTGTGTGCCACCTTCCTCAGAAAAGATGAAAATAGAACTTTTTAAGAGAAGGGGTCTGCTGTGCTGGCACACACAGATGGTCACATTTACAATTATCATTCCAGTGCATAAATGAAAATATTGCTTACACAAACTATTTGGCCAAGGTCCTGCCACTTCTTTTTGCACTGCCTGCCGATCCTCTGGGTGGTCACCATTGCAGAGAACTTTGTCCCAACGTTTGTTCATTTCTTTTGGCTTTAGTTTAACTGGACCTTTGTTCTGAAGCTCGTGCCATCTGCTCTCAATGATAGAAACCAGGGCCTCAGTTTCATCTGGTAGAAAATTCCTGGTCTTTGTTTCATGATTTTTCTACTCACAAGCAGCTCCAAAAGTGCGCGGCCAAACCGATCACGTGAAAACCCGGATTTTTTTTTTCCGGTGACAATCGGCCTGGGATAGGAGCAGCACCGATGGTGGGAGGGGTGGGGGGGGGGGCGCGGAGGGCCATTCGGCCTGGGATAGGAGAAGCACCGGCGGGGGGAGGGGTGGGGAGGGGGCGGAGGGCCATTCGGCCTGGGATAGGAGCGGCACCGGGGCTCTACAATTGCTTATGTCTTGCTGCATCTTGTATGTTTCAGTTTCCAGCCTCAGCCCTTCAGTGTGTTCCCCGTTACCCTGGCAACCTCAGTTTTCGGCGCAGACCTTAAGCTCCACCCACAGAGCTTAAGTACAATCAGCGCCACTCCAAATTTAAAGTTTATTCTGGCGAAACTTGGAACTTTTATTTTGGCACTGTCCGTCACTAAAAAAATGGACGTACCTCGACAACTGTGCCAAAAATCAGCCATGTGAAAAATTGAGCCCCAAGTGTTGCAGTCCTAGAAAATACCAATTGACTTTCTTGTAGTCATATCTTGTATTCCTAGGCAGGTTAAGAATTGACATCAAGCAACGGCTTACAAAACAGTACTAGAATTGTTTGTAAATAATCTTAATGCAAAGAGAATGCACTCGGCAATAGATTTAGGGATATAAAAACAGAAAATACTGGAAATCTCAGCGGGTCAGGCAGCATCTGTGGAGAGAAACAGAGTTAACGTTTCAGGTCGATAACCCTTCGATAACCGTCTCCGTTCTATTTCCAGCACTTCTGCTCTCACCCCTTCCCCTCCCTCTCAGAACTACAACAGGGTTCCCCGAGTCCGCCACCTTTCACCCCACCAGTCTTCATGTTCAACTGATCATCCGCTGCCATCTCCGCCACCTCCAGCGTCATCCAACCACCAATCACATCTTCCCCTCCCCTCTCAATATTCCGAAGGGACCGCTCCCTCCGCAACACCCTGTTCCATTCCGCAGTAACCCCTCCCCCTCCCCTTGCACTTCCTTAAGAATCTGTTATATTTTGAACTTTTGCCAGTTCTGATGATTTCCAGCATTTTCTGTTTTTATTTCAGATTCCAGCATCTGCAGTATTTTGCTTTGTAATAGATTAAGGCAGTAAAGGGATCAAACAAATTAAAATTATTATTTAATTTTATTGAAGTTGCTGCGTTATACCGGCCATCACGTTAGCAGGCAAATTGCCTTCACCGAAACACGGCCTCTATATTTACCTCAATTAAACCAAGGCCGCAGAGCCTCAAGTATGTGGGGGGAAACATAGAAACAGAGAAAATAGGTGCAGGAGCAGGCCATTCGGCCCTTTGAGCCTGCACCATCATTCAATATGATCATGACTGATCATCCAACCTCAGTACCCCACCCCTGCTTTCTCTCCATAACCCCTGATTCATTTAGCTGTAAGGGCCACATCTAACTCCCTTTTGAATATGTCCAATGAACTGGACTCAACAACTTTCTGTGGCAGAGAATTCCACAGGTTCACAACTCTCTGGGTGAAAAAGTTTCTCCTCATCTTGGTCCTATATGGCTTACCCCTTATCTTTAGACTGTGACCCCTGCATCTGGACTTCCCCAACATCGGGAACATTCTACCTGCATCTAACCTGTCCAGTCCCATCAGAATTTTATATGTTTCTATGAGATCCCCTCTCATTCTTCTAAATTCCAGTGAGTATAAGCCTAGCCGATCCAGTCTTTCCTCATATGTCATTCCTGCCATCCCGGGAATCAGTCTGGTGAACCTTCACTGCACTCCCTCTATAGCAAGCAGATTAGGAGACCAAAACTGCACACAATACTCAAGATGTGGTCTCACTAAGGCCCTGTAAGACCTCCCTGCTCCTATACTCAAATCCCCTTGCTATGAAGGCCAACATGCCATTTGCTTTCTTTACTGCCTGCTGTACCTGCATGCCTACCTTCAATGACTGATGTACCATGACACCCAGGTCTCTTTGCACCTCCCCTTTTACTAATCTGTCACCATTCAGATAATAATCTGCTTCTTGTTTTTTGTCATCAAAGTGGATAACCTCACATTTATCCACATTATACTGCATCTGCCATGTATTTGCCCACTCACCTAACCTGTCCAAGTCACCCTGCAGCCTCTTAGCATCCTCCTCACAGCTCACACTGCCACCCAGCTTAGTGTCATCTGCAAACTTGGAGATATTACATTCAATTCCTTCGACTAAATCATCAATGTATATTGTAAATAGCTGGGGTCCCAGCACTGAACCCTGCAGCACCCCACTAGTCACTGCCTGCCACTCTTTGCTTCCTATCTGCCAACCAGTTCTCTATCCACGTCAATACATTAGCCTCAATACCATGCGCCTTAATTTTGCACACTAATCTCTTGTGTGGGACCTTGTCAAAAGTCTTTTGAAAGTCCAAATACACCACATCCACTGGTGCTCCCTTGTCCACTCTACTAGTTACATCCTCAAAAATCTCTAGAAGATTTGTTAAGCATGATTTCCCTTTCATAAATCCATGCTGACTTGGACTGATCATGTCACTGCTTTCCAAATGTGCTGCTATTACATCTTTAATAATTGATTCCAACATTTTCCCCACCATCGATGTCAGGCTAACCGAACTATAATTCCCTGTTTTCTCTCTCTCTCCTTTTTTAAAAAGTGGGGTTACATAGCTACCCTCCAATCCATAGGAACTGATCCAGAGTCCATGGAATGTTGGAAAATGACCACCAATGCATCTATTTCTAGGGCCACTTCCTTAAGTACTCTGGGATGCAGACTATCAGGCCCTGGGGATTTATCGGCCTTCAGTATCTTCAATTTCCTTAACACCATTTCCTGACTGGTAAGGATTTCCCTCAGTTCCCCCTTCTTGCTGGACCCTCGGTCCCCTAGTATTTTTGGGAGGTTATTTGTGTCTTCCATAGTGAAGACAGAACCAAAGTATTTGTTCAATTGGTCTGCCATTTCATTGTTCCCCATTATGAATTCCCCTGATTCTGACTGCAAGGGACCTGCATTAGTCTTCACTAATCTTTTTCTCTTCACATATCTATAGAAGCTTTTGCAGTTAGTTTTTATGTTCCCTGCAAGCTTACTCTCATACTCTATTTTCCCCCTCCTAATTAAACTCTTAGTCCTCCTCTGCTGAATTTTAAATTTCTCCCAGTCCTCAGGTTTGCTGCTTTTTCTGGCCAATTTATATGCCTCTTCCTTGGATTTAACACTTTCCCTAATTTCCCTTGTTAGTCACGGTTGAGCCACCTTCCCCTTTTTATTCTTATGCCATACAGGGATGTACAATTGTTGGTCTACTCACAGCAACCAGTGAACGATCGTTGTCAAAACAGTACTTTAAATCGCAACACAAATGCAATTAAAGTTGAAAGACGCCACTGGTTGCCAAGCGTATGAGCCAATTTGAAATAAATTCTGCACTGTGTCATCTCAGATTTCAATAGTTGCTGGTCCACAATATAACTTGCTAATTAATTAACTGATAGTAAATAGACAGCAACACTAAAAGGGACGATAAGAATAGCTGGTATCCGAACTGAAACTATCAGACTGATGCTGTATGGAGTCAATATAAGAACATAAGAATTAGGAGCAGAATAAGAATACGGTCCCTGGAGCCTGCTCCACCATTTAATAAGATCATGGCCGATCTTCGACCTCAGCTCCACTTTCTTGCCTGATCGCCATATCCTTTGATTCTCCGAGAGTCCACCTCAGCCTTGAATATACTCAATGATTCAGCATTCACATTTCTTTGGGATAGAGTGGTCTTCAGAGTTTATGGTTAAGGCATATTGTTGAAATAAACAAAAGGAGCTTTACGTCGCTCAGGTGACTCCTTGATGCTGACAATGGGTATCAAAGTGGAACATGTTCTCTTCCCCAATACTGACAGCCCTCACCTCAATGGACACAAACGTTTTCAGGTGTCATTCCTGTTTAAATGCAAACTTCTATCACATTTGTACCTGAATATTATTGTGGCTTCTTAAAAATGTTGGTAATTTTTCTAAATGACATGCAGTGTCAGTATCTGAGCTGGTGGCTGTGAGTGTGAAATTGAGTAATGGTATTTCTTCATCATCACTGTCTTCTCACTCTTCCACCTGTTGCTCTTCCACCACTGCCTGGCCAGTGTTGTGGTGAGTGGAGGTGGGCGGGAAGGAAGAGGTGCATGCTTACACCAACTGCAGCTTGTAAATCAGAAGAGAGCATAACATAAGGACATAAGAAATATGAGCAGGAGCAGGCCATTTGGGTCCTTGAGCCTGCTCTGCTTTTCATTAAGATCATGGCTGATCTTCTACCTCAACTCTACTTGCCTGCACTATCCCCATATCCCTTGATACTCTTAATAGCCAAAAATCTATTGATCTCTGTCTTGAATATACTCAACGACTGAGCCTCCATCGCCCTCTGAGGCAGAGAATTCCAAAGATTCACCACCCTCTAAGTGACATTTTTTTTCCTCATCTCCGTCTTAAATGGTTGACCCCTTATTCTGAGACTGTGACCCCTGGTTCTAGACTCCCCAGCCAGAGGAAACATCCTCCCTGCATCAACCCTGTTAAGCCCTGTGAGAATTTTGTAAGTTTCAATGAGATCGCCCCTCATTCTAAACTCTAGAGAATATAGGCCTAGTCTACTCAATCTCTCCTCATAGGACAATCTCCCCATCCCAGGAATCAGTCTGATGAACCTGTGTTGCACTCCTCAATGGCAAGTATATCCTTCATTAGGTAAGGAGACCAAAAATGTACACAATACTCCAGGTTTGGTCTCACCAGGGCCCTATATATTTGCAGTAAGACATCATGGGGCTGAAATTCAGTTCCCCAAATAGGCCACATGCTGCCAGAATGCGGCAGCCAGGCGGCAGAGTTGAGCGGCCACCGACTTCCGATCCAATTGCCTTCGCCAGCAAAATTCACCTTGCCATTTTTCTGGCGGTCCCCATTTCTGCTCTGCTGCTGCTGACCATCTGAAGTGCGGCAATAAAAGACGTATCGCTGATCTCCTACACCTCCAGCACACCTCTTGCAAAATTTAGTACGAAAAATCCTCAATCCGCCGGGCGGTGTCCCCAAAAGCTTTTTCTGTCAGTATTCTGTGCGCGAGCCATGGCAGTACTGCAGTCCTTCAAGGGGAGGGCGCACTGCCACGGCCGCCATGATTTTTATGCCAGCCGACTTCCAGATCAGCCGGCCAAACCTTCCCCCAGGTTCGGCCGGGCCACCAACAGGTAGCCTAGCACCCCTTCTTAGGTGCCAGGCTGCTGGCCCGGCCGACACCCTCCCTGGTGGCTCAGTGGACAGATGTTTCTGAATTCCGAAGGCTCTCCCCTTTAAGTGAAGGGGAGAGCGTGGTGACGCACACGCGTCGTGACATCACGCAGCGGCAGAGACTCTGTCCTGCCTCCACTTCTGCCCCGCCAATATGACCGACTTCTGGTCTGCCAAAAAAACCCCGCCAAAGTCCTGAATTTTGCGAAAGAGTCGAATACTCTGCTATTCTATTTTTCCTACCAAAGTGGATAACTTCACATTTCTCCACATTATGCCATGTTCTTGCCCACTCACTGAACCTGCTTATATCCCCTTGAAGCCTCTTTGCATCTGCCTCACAACTTACATTTCTACCTAGTTTTGTATGATCAGCAAACCTGGATATATTACATTTGGTCCCCTCATGCAAATCATTGATATAGATTGTAAATAGCTGAGGCCCAAGCACTAATCCTTGCAGTACCCCACTAGTCACAGCCTACCAACCAGAAAACGACCCGTTTATTCCTACTCTCTGTTCTCTGTCCGTTAACTAATCCTCAATCCATGCTAGTCATCATCATCATAGGCAGTCCCTCAAAATCGAGGAAGACTTGCTTCCACTCTAAAAGTGAGCTCTTAGGTGACTGAACAGTCTAATAGAGGAATTACAGTCTCTGTCACAGGTGGGACAGACAGTCGTTGAAGGAAAGGGTGGGTGGGATTGGTTT
Source organism: Pristiophorus japonicus (assembly GCF_044704955.1). Lineage (NCBI taxonomy): Eukaryota > Metazoa > Chordata > Chondrichthyes > Pristiophoridae > Pristiophorus > Pristiophorus japonicus. The sequence continues at coordinate 79,296,618 of NC_091988.1, read as the reverse complement.
GCTGCCTACGCTTGGTTTCTACATGCTCTCGGCTATGAGACTCGAGGTGCTCAGCCCCCTCCCGGATGCACTTCCTCCACTTACGGCGGTCTTTGGCCAGGGACTCCCAGGTGTCGGTGGGAATGTTGCATTTTATCAAGGAGGCTTTGAGGGTGTCCTTGAAACATTGCCTCTGCCCACCTTGGGCCCACTTGCCATGTGGGGGTTCTGAGTAGAGCACTTGCTTTGGGAGTCTTGTGTCAGGCATGCAAACAATGTGGCCTGCCCAACGGAGCTGGTTGAGTGTGGTCAGTGCTTTGATGCTGGGAATGTTGGTCTGATCGAGGGCGCTAACATTCGTGCATCTGTCCTCGCAGGGGATTTGCAAGATCTTGCGGAGACATCATTTGTGGTATTTCTCCAGCAATTTGAGGTGTCTACTGTATATGGTCCATGTCTCTGAGCCATACAGGAGGGCAGGTATCACTACGGCCCTGTTGATCTTGATGACTGAGGGGCAGTGCTGTGTGACGGAGTCAGGTTGATGGAGGACCTTGGTCTTACAGATGTTTACTGTAAGGCCCATGCTTTCATATGCCTCAGTGAAGATGTTGACTATGACTTGGAGTTCAGTCTCTGAATGTGCTCAGACGCAAGCGTCATCCGCGTACTGTAGTTCGACGACAGAGGTTGGGACGATCTTGGATCGGGCCTGGAGACGACAAAAGTTGAACAGATTCCCACTGGTTCTGTAGTTTAGTTCCACTCCAGTGGGGAGCTTGTTGAGTGTGAGGTGGAGCATTGCAGCGAGGAAAATTGAGAAGAGGGTTGGCGCGATGACGAAGCCCTGCTTGACCCCGGTCTGGACGTGGATTGGGTCTGTGATGGATCCATTGGTCAGGATCACGGCCTTCCTGTCGTCGTGGAGCAGACAGAGGATGGTGATGAACTTTTGGGGGCAGCCGAAACAGAGGAGGATGCTCCATAGTCCCTCGCGGTTGACAGTGTCAAAAACCTTTGTAAGGTCAAAGAATGCCATGTTGGTGCTGTTCCCTGCATTTTTCTTGCAGCTGTCGTGCTGTAAAAATCATGTCCATTGTACCCCATAGAGGTTGAAATCCGCACTGTGACTCCGGGAGGAGCTCCTCAGCCACGGGGATAGGCTAATATATTACCGTCAATCCTATGAGCCCTAATTTTGTTTTAATAACCTCTTGTGTGGCACCTTATTGAATGCCATCTGAAAATCCAAATACACCACATCCACTGGTTCCCCCTTATCTATTCTGCTAGTTACAGCCTCAAAAAACTCTAACAGATTTGTCACACACAATTTCCCTTTCATAAATCCGGGTTGACTCTGGCCAATACTAATTTATTTTCTAAGTGCCCCTTTACCACATACTTAATAATAGATTCGGTCATTTTCCTTGCTACTGATGTCAGGCTAACTGGTTTGTAGATCCCCGTTTTCTCTCTGCCTCCTTTCTTAAATAGCGGGGTTATATTTTCTACCTTCCAATCTGCAGGAACCGTTGTAGAATCTATGAAATGTTCGAAAACGACAACTAATGCATCCATTATCTCTATAGCCACCTCTTTCAAAACCTTAGGATGTAGGCCATTAGGTCGAGGGGATTTATCAGCCTTCAGCCCATTCATTTCTCCCATACTATTTTTTTACTAATATTAATTTCTTTCTAGCTAGACCCTTGGTTCGCCACTATTTCCGGCAACATTTTTGCATCTTCTTCTGTGAAGACAGATATAAAATATTTGTTTAATTTCACTGCCATTTCCTTATTCCCCATTATAATTTCTCCTGTCTCAGCCTGTAGGGGACCCTGATTTACTTTTCCTAATCTTTTCCTATTTACATATCTATAGAAGCTTTTACAGTCTGTTTTTCTGTCATTTGCTAGTTTACTCTCATATTCTATTTTTCCTTTCTTTATCAATTTCTTTGTCCTCCTTTGCTGAATTCTAAAATCCTCCCAATCCTCAGGCTTACTGCTCTTTTTGGCAACATTATAAGCCTCTTCCTTTGATCTAATGCTATTTTTAACTTCTCTTGTTAGCCACGGTTGGACCACTTTTTGTGCCAAAAAGAAATGTATATTTGTTGTAAATGATTTATTAATTCTTTAAATGCTAGCCATTGCTTGCCTACCGTCATACGTTTTAATGTAAGTTTCCCAATCTACCTTAGCCAACGCGCGCCTCATACCAATGTAGTTTGCTTTGTTTAGATTTTAAGATCCTAGTTTCAGATTTATCAAAATTATTTTCAAACTCAATATAAAATTCTATCATATTATAGTCACTCTTCCCTGAAGGCCCCTTTACTACAAGGTTATTAATTAACCCTTTCTCATTGCACTATACTAAACCTAAAATAGCCTGTTCTCTACTTGGTTCCTCAACATACTAATCTAGAAAACTATCTTTTATACATTCTATGAATTCGTCCTCCACACTATTACTGCAAATTTGGTTTGCCCAGTCTATAGGGGGATCAAGGGGTATGGCGAGAAAGCAGGAATGGGGTACTGAAGTTGCATGTTCAGCCATGAACTCATTGAATGGTGGTGCAGGCTCGAAGGGCTGAATGGCCTACTCCTGCACCTATTTTCTATGTTTCGATGTTTCTATATGTGGATTAAAGCCCCCCAAGATTACTACATCACCCTTACTACATGCGCCTCTAATTTTCTGATTTATACTCTGCCCTACATCACAACTACCGTTTGGGAGCCTATAAACAAATACCACCAACATTTTCTGGCCCTTGCTGTTTCTTAGCTCCACCCAAACTGACTCTATTTCTAGATTTTCCAAGCTAAGAAGGCTAGAAATTCACAAATTAGCGGTAGCACCGTTTTTGGGCACTAAGCTCGCAAAATTCACCAAACGGTAAGTGGCAATGGCAATAGCGATAAAAAAACGGCGTTGCATAAGAACATTTGTGCGCCCAAATCAAAACTTCTGAAGTTAATAAAAAAAACGGACCTTCTGCGCATGCGCAAAAATATATATTTTTTCGGCCAATTTTTCTCATCCAATTTGTTCCCACGATCCTGGTCATATGTCAGGTGCACCTGCACATGCGCAGTACACCAAGGGCTGAACCAGCCATTTTTGAGACAAGCAGGATCGAAGACAGCAGAGTTCAGCACAGTTCACCTGAAATTAAAAATGCTGGGTGATTTTGATAGGAAGATGGCCAGGAAATTCACTCCTGACACAAATGAGGCCCTCATTACTGCTGTAGAAAGCAGATGGGGGGAGATTTCAAAGAAGGGTCATGAAAAACTCACTCCAGCCGGTGTAAAACGTCTGAGAAAAAGTGTGGCTGAGGAGACTTCCTCCGTCGATTGTATCAGGAGGGAGCGTGTACTGTGTCGGAAAAGGTGGAAAGACTATTGCAGGGTCGTCAGAGTAAGTAAGCCCACTGTAGGGGAGGACGAAAACCCCCTCATTTTACCCAGAAGGAAAACAGCTGTGGGATCTGTCTGTGCTGCAATGTGAATTGAAACCGAGACGGTTTGACCTTGGCAGAGCAGTGATTGGACGGGGGAGGACACCGGAGGGCCAATGGTGGGACAGAGTCAGCCCGAAGCATGGGGCTTTCAAGCCAATGGGAGAGCACTTGCTCGAAAACTGTGGGACTGACTCATCGCCATTATCGGGCTATTGTCTTCCCCATGTTTACGCAATGGAGGGAAATTATGCAGACCTTCAGAAAACGAGGGAACCCAAAATAAACCAAGGGCCTACACAATGGCTACAGGAGGCCAACGCAATTAACATCTACTCAAACCTTGAGTAGGTTAACATCAGTGGAAAAAAAACCCCGCAATAATCTAAAACTGCTGCATTTTTCAAAATCACAAAGCCCACCAATGGGAAGGATCGATTTCAGCACGAGAGGCGGACTGGATATCTGGCTATAAAAAGGGGTTTCTGACCCAGTGTGTGTGTTCTCTGCTCTCGTGATCCAACAACCAGCAAGCCTCTCGACACTGAAGGAAAACCAGTGTCCGAAGACACCGAAGATAGAAGAAACAAACCACCAGACTACAAAAGGCACAGTAGTGAGTATAACCTCTGGTCCCCAGAACTCCCAACTCAGTTAGGCCAGGAAAGGTGGGAGGTTGGACATTGTACTGCTAAACTTGTGTAAAAAATTTTGTTGTGTCCGTTTAGTAGGATTTAGGGGGATTATTTTGTTGGTGTATTGCTGTTTGTTGAGATACACCTTGTCAAATAAATTGGAAGCCTAAGTTCCTCTTGGAATCACCTTGTCTTAGTTCTATTGTATTACATCTCCTGATCGTGAGTCTTATGTCAGAACAGTGTAAGGGAAGCCAGGAGCGCCTCGAAAATGCTCAACTGTGTGTCACAGGCTAGGGAAGAAGGGGTGAGGAGTGTTTGACACTCACAGGTGCCTCACAGACTAGGCATAAGCTGTGGGGATGCACGAGTCTCAAAACCTCCTTCATAAGCTGTGGACACAATCTCTCCAAGGGTGCTCTTGCAGCACTTAGGGTACCTCACAGGCCAGGCATAAGCTGTGAGGGCAGAAGCTCAGAGAGAGACACCCAAGGCACAACAACACTTCCTGAGAACCCCTTACAGAACATGGTGACCACGGCAGGACATAAGCAAACAGGAGATGTTAATATAACAGATGAGGTGATAAGAGAGGAAACTAAAATGGAGGAGAGAATTTCCTCATACATTTTTGGCAAGATGAACTTCACCAAACCTTGGGTGCAAGCCCTCACACGGGCAGAGCGCCCAGTGGATGCTGCTGCCCAGTGGACAGCAGGGAAGGACCACAACCGCAGGGTGGAAAAGGCCATCTGGCTTATCTGCTTCACCCGCCAAGTCCGAAAGCTCGACCAGCGGGTGAAGGACTTGGAACAGAGTCTTCAGAAATCAGAGGAGCTCTCTGCTATCCAGGCTGCGGTTGGGGACAACCTGCTGGCCGAATTAGCTGAGGAGCAGCAAGGGAAGAGGCAGTTAGAGGAGACCTTCTGAAATAGCCGGGACTATCTTCAGTGTCAGGTCACTGAGGCCAAGGATAGTGAGGGGTCCCTCCGGGAACAGAACTCTCGGTACACCCAGAAAATTTGGGAACTAGAGAATAAATTAAAAGACGTACAGGCAGCCTATAAAGTGGCCAGTAGCAGTGAGTTTGCAGATCATGGTCCCTGCCAGGAGAGGATTAAAACTCACCCATGCTCTATCCCAGGCAAAGTGGATGGTCGCCCTGATAGGACCTGGAGGGTCCACAGGGGACAAAGGAGAGTATTGGGGGGTAGAGGAGAATCCAAAGGCAAGAGACGCCAGACCACCTCCTGAGGCACCGGTGGTTTGTCCGGTGAGGTACCAGGAGGAGCGGGGCACGCAGGCAGTAGCATACCCAGGGCTGGGGGCAGGACCAATGTGTTCCGCTCGGCAGCAGGGATCTGAGGCTCCTGCCGAGGGTCAGTTAAGGGCTAAATCAGGCGACCAGGCACTGTCTCCTGCACCGGGTATGGTGGGCCAGCCGGAGGTAGAGGGACCAGTGCAGAAAGATCCTGAACCAGGGCGGATGTGCCCGGTCAGGCAGCGCAAGTACGGTCCTCCACAGGGAGGTGGCCAAGGTCAGGGAGCGCTGGAGAGCGACTTTATTATTCCCATGGAGTTCAATCACTCAGGGCCATGGTGGCCCATTTGGCCAAACTCACTCACAGCGGGGACCCGTCTATCCACTTCATGGAGCTGATGCAGGCAGGGGAAATTAATGGGTGCGACGAGGAAGAGACAGCCAAGCTGCTGCTCTTCTCTCTAGACAGGAAATTGTACCAGGCCCTACTGGCAGAATGCTGGCTGAGGATGCTGGTGGCAAACTGCTTACCCCGGCTCAAGGCCAGGGCAAAACTGTGGTTCGATTCCCGGGACCCCAACCTCACCGAGGAAGCAGTGGTCAGGCAACTGGCACTGGTCCAACGGAATGGAGGAGGGGAGGAGGAGAAAACCTCCAAAGGTCGGGTAAATGCTGTTGGACGGGAGGATTAAGGACGGGACAGTGAGCAGTGCTAGAATCACTCGCTGGATCCTCTTCCTCTCCCAAATGACTTTAAAGGTCAAGGGCCTCTGCGAGCCCAGGCTCGAAGCAAATTTAATCTATCCAGGGCAGCAGCATAGATGCTCTGTGGAGGGGGTATGGGACATCAACTTTGGATTTCGGGCAGGGATACACCCCACAGGCCGCGAGATCTACGTTGATAGCTCCAGTTCAGTGTCCCCGGGTACAAGACTCACTGGCTGCGGAGTTTGGGATCCCAAGGCAGGGATTGCCTTGGCTCTTAAACTCCCATGCACCCTGAGCGCCCAGCAAGCGGAACTCTCGGCGGTGATGTATGTGGTCACATACCCCGAGGAATTTCCTACCCCATACACGATTTGCTCGGACAGCATGTTCACTTGCAATTCGTGTACAGAGTATCTGGCGATTTGGTCACGCCGGGGGTACACCTCTGCGGCTGGGAAGCCCCTTGTGACCAAACCCCTGCTAGAAAAGATCGTGGCTGCAGTGGGAGGAACTGGGGATGTATATATCCATAAGGTAAAGGCCCACTCCAAAACTGAGCCACGGGGGGAAGGTAACCAGCAGGCAGACCTGCTGGCAAGGGAAGGTGCTCGTACAGGTTGCCCATGGGACCCATACAAGGCAGGCAGAATAGCAGCAGCAAGAAGCAAGCCAGGGACACAAGGGAGCGTAGGAGCGGCTGCGGCCCCGGACCTTAAAGTAGTCCAGATGCAGGATCCGATCCTGAAGGCTGCCTTGGCTGCTATCAAAAAGGGGGGAAAAGGCGGAGTTGTAGATATTGTTGTGCGGGAAGACATGTTGTTTAAAGTGGACAAATGGATAGTGCCGCCACAACACCAGAGGGAATTCCTTCAGCTGGCCCATGAGGGTCCAGGTGCGGGACACCCTGGGCCGGAATCTACCTGGCAACGGGTAGAAAAGGCAGGGTGGTGGCCAGGCCTCCGGGAAGATGTCCGCAACTTCTGTGTGGGCTGTCTGGTTTGCGCTGCAAACAACCCAGACCCTCAGCAAAGGAAGGCGTCTATGGGACACGTCAGGCGGGTAGAGGGTCCATGGCAGTCGATCCAGATCGACTACATCGGACCCCTACCGGCCGCCCAGGGAGGTTATAAATACTGCCTCGTCCTGGTGGATGTGTTTTCCAAGTGGGTGGAAGCCTTCCCTTGCCGAACAGCTACCGCGGTGGGGACTGCAAAAATCCTGGTGAGGGAGGTGTTCTCTCGGTGGGGTCTACCTCAAATCGTGGAGTCCGACCGGGGAAACCACTTCACCGGCCAGGTGATGCAGGCCACCCTAAAGGTGCTGGGGATAAGAGCCAAATGGCATGTCGCCTACAACCCTCAGTCCTCAGGCCCAGTACAACGCCTGAACCGGACCCTAAAGGAAAGGCTGCGCAAGGAGACAGGAGACTCACCGAACAAGTGGGTGGAGGTCTTACCGTTGGTCCTCATGGGAATCTGGACCAGTCAGTCAAAGAGCACAGGGTACTCACCCCATGAGCTGATGACTGGCCGGATCATGAGAACCCCAGTGCATGTGTTGGCGCCGGTTCTCACCGAAGGGCAGCTTCGAGAGGTGAATCGGGACCGCTTCGTCAGGAATCTGTTTGAACAGATTCACTGGCAGGCGGCCAACAACATGGGTAAACAGCACCGTGCCAATCGGCTGCTGCTGGAACCCCGCAGTCACCATGATTGGGAGGTGGGCGACCAGGTGATGGTGAGAAGCTTCGCCCGGGTCGGGGTATTTGAACCACTGTATATGGGACCATACAGCATAGTCGACAAGGCTAGCCCTATGGTCTATGCGGTTCAATTGCCTCGCCGGGTGAAGTGGTATCACATTAATCAATGTAAATTGTTTGACCCCAAAAGAGGTAAAAAACAGAGGGGACGAGCAAGGGAAGGGAATCAGGCACTGGGGGAAGAACAGGCCCCGGTGGATTTGGAGGCTCCAGAGGAGGCAGTGGACCCCGAAGCTCTACAGCCGGAGATGGTTCACTGCTCCAGTAAGGCTATCCCACCACTGGGTAGAGGTTCCCAGCCCACTAACAGAAGTAAGGAGAAAGGCTCTACCATTAGCAAGGTCCAAGGGGAAGCTGAACCTCCCATGGTGGATCAGCTGGGGCTAGCCCAAGAGGTGGAGGAGATAGCATTGCAACCCATAACGTGGGTCTCTGCACCAACAGTAAGGAGGAGTGACAGAATGCCACAGCCCAGGGCGCCGTGGTCCCCTGTTTACTTAGCTCCCCGTCCCAGACCGAGAGGGCGAAAGACAACAGGGAGGGTGCTCTGTCGCGCTAGCAAGGGTCTCCCACCGATTATCCGGGGCTCGGGATGGTCTTGGAGGGCAGCACAAGAGTCATTAAGGGGACTATACGAGCCCCTCAGCGGAGGGCATCCTGGTCCCCAGGGTACGGTCAGCTGAGTGGTCGATGACGCCTGAACAGTGACAGGATGTAGCCTGGCCACTCGGGGACGGGTGGCGGTGTATATATTTTCCCTTCCTGTTTTGTTACTTTGTGTTGTGAGTATATGTGTTTAGGTAAAGCAGTGACGGTTGGGTGCAGCATTTTTGTGTTCGGAACATGTTACGCGGGCCGAGCCTGAAGAGGTCTCTCAAGATAAGGCCATGTTCTTCTTGCCTTTCAGATGTCAACACCTCCCTACTGGATGTTAGTGATGCGGGTATCGCTAAGGATCTGCACCGGGCACCAAGGGGACACCGAGGACTCCCTGGTTTTCGGATGCTCCGGGGGCAGAGCGCCGACAGTGACCACAGGAGAAGGGACTCCGGCGGCGGATGGCCGGGTCACCTACTCCTACGAGGGGAGATGGCCTGGGTGGTTGGGATCGAACTCCACCAAGTACTCCAACCATAAGGACTTTACCTACGGAGAGGCCTCCATCCCCTGCCCGGAGATCACTGTAGCCACTTCCAGAGTGAGAGTGACAGAAGGCAGGAAGGTATGCCTAACTTGTCAAGGGGACATACCTCTGGGATGGTGGTGGTGGCTCAGAAAGCTCAAGAGGGATGTGGGAGACTGACACTCGGACTGGGAACGTCTGGATAATGATATCTACCGAACCATCATGGGGTCATCTGGCGGGGTCACGGTGTGCTGGGAGAAATGGTAGGCGCACGACCAAGGAATTTATTTGTGTATGTGGGGATCCACTCGCGTGTGTTCAGAGGGGGTCTCCATTGCTTTCTATAGGTGGTGGCAGGATGTCGGGGATGGGATGGTATGGGATCGCAGCGGGGAGGAGTGTGTGACCCCCAATCCCCGGGTACCAGTAAACGATACCGAATTGTAGTTTGGCAAAGAAAACCCCCACCCACGGCCAAGCCCACCATCCCACACGGGTGCCCAACAATAACCAGGGGGCCGGGGAATGGTTTAGTGTTGGTCCCTACCGAGAAACTACTTTATCAGGGGGTACACTACGCGGTGGCATCAGTGGTGCTAAATCTGACAGAAATCCGCCTACCTATGTGGTGTCCCCGGGAAACAGAGCTGTTATACCAGGCTCTGCTGCGGGAGATATTCCGGAACTCTATAAACTGGACTTCAGGGATGTCAAAGTGACAGACTTGTATAAACAGTGGGATAGGGCCGAACCGGGCAGGCAGAGGCGTGGCACTTTAAATGACATTTTCACGGGGTTTAACACCGGGGAGTCCGCCATAAACAGTTTGGATAACATGCAGCTGGCCCTCCAGAATCAGCTGCGCAAAATCCTGGGGGACGAGAATACCGTAGTGGGATCCGCACTCCACGAAGAGGTGGCAATGACAGTTCACTTAAAGGAGATTATCTCTCAATGGGAGGCACAGGCCAGGGCTGTAAACGCCTTGATTTGGGAGGATAGAAATGCCTCCGATCAAGCCGCCCAAAATGAGGTGTGCGTGTTCTATGGGGCCTGGTTGCTGGGAGAGGGACAGAGTAACCTCGAGGATCTGAGACAGGGACAGGTCCCCTCCTGGATCAGCAACCAGCACTTAGCAGCACTGCACCCTCATGATAATGTTTTGAGTCCTTGCCAACTTCATGTAGCATCGGAAGCCTACCCGGTATCGGTGGACTGTGGAAAGTCAAACCATACCATCATGGGTGTGGTGGTCAGGATGCCCGTGATGGGGGCGTCCCCACGACCAACACCCCTGTACCGAGTGGAGAATGTGGGAGTCATCTGTGGAGGGGTGCATGTTCGATTCCAAGAGGTCCCACCTTATGTCACAATGAGGGAGCAGACTGTGACAGGTACAGACCTCTCGGGTTGTCGGAGCAGGGGAGCACAGGTAATCCTGTGCCCCCAGCACTTGAACGCTTTTGCAAGGCCACAATGCGGGTTCAGCACTGCTGGGGCAGAGCCTATCAATTGCACAATGGAGGTAATGGCCCCTAACCACATGCCTCCACAGGTAGCATATGTAGGCGGTGGGACATATTTTGTCACCACAAGTGCCCAACGGTATGAACACGGACCGGGAAGGTGGTGTCCAATACCATACAGCAGCTTTTGCTTTAAACCCAGGGCAGAGGTTCAAGTGGCACACACCAGAATCACACCCATCCCTGAACCTTCCACGATTCACCTCATGGTACAAAACAACCTCAGCCACCGACAACAATATGTCGCCCATTTTGGCTATCCCATTGCCCCACTACCTGAGAAACTTACAGCCCTCCTCCAGGCAATGGATTTGTCTCAAAACATTTTTACACCATGAAGCAGAAAACTGAAATTCTAGCAGGGGAGATTGCCCAGATTAAACCCCCAGCATGGTGGGATTTGGGGATACGGGCAGACATACCTGCGTGGATCCGGGTGGGATCGCATGCCTTAGTATTCGGCCAACTCCTGATTGTAGCATATCTGCTAGTTACAAGCTGTAAGCTCAGGAGAAAAAGAAAAGGAAAGCAGTTCCTCAGGCTACTACACAGACAGGAGAGCTGTTGCTAAACACTCAAGGCATGTAAACAAAGCTTGACCATGATACTTAGGCAGTTTTGTTATTCCCAGGGATGATTGCGTTTACATACATGGCCCCTGGGGAGTTTGCAGGGCAGGTTTCTTTGTTTTACGGTTAAGACTGAAATGAGACTCAATGTACAATTACTGCTGTAACCTTAAGCACATATATGTATATTGCTGTCGTATATTGTAACCTGTTGGATTCTGTGTTTTGTACCACGTTAAAAGGAATTACGATATATATCGCGGGATCAGTTTAGAGTTAAACTGGGGACAGTTGGGCAATTTGGGAGACCTAGGGTTTTCTCACCACCCTGAACTTTGACACACTCGAGTGGTGTCTGACTGTGTCAGAGGGGGGATTATGTAGGGCAGGACGAAAACCCCCTCATTTTACCAGAAGGAAAACAGCTGTGGGATCTGTCTGTGCTGCAATGTGAATTGAAACCGAGATGGTTTGACCTTGGCAGAGCAGTGATTGGACGGGGGAGGACACTGGAGGGCCAATGGTGGGACAGAGTCAGCCTGAAGCATGGGGCTTTCAAGCCAATGGGAGAGCACTTGCTCGAAAACTGTGGGACTGACTCATCGCCATTATCGGGCTATTGTCTTCCCCATGTTTACACTATGGAGGGAAATTATGCAGACCTTCAGAAAACGAGGGAACCCAAGACAACCCAAGGGCCTACACAATGGCTACAGGAGGCCAACGCAATCAACATCTACTCAAACCTTGAGTAGGTTAACATCAGTGGAAAAAAAACCCCGCAATAATCTAAAACTGCTGCATTTTTCAAAATCACAAAGCCCACCAATGGGAAGGATCGATTTCAGCACGAGAGGCGGACTGGATATCTGGCTATAAAAAGGGGTTTCTGACCCAGTGTGTGTGTTCGCTGCTCTCGTGATCCAACAACCAGCAAGCCTCTCGACACTGAAGGAAAACCAGTGTCCGAAGACACCGAAGATAGAAGAAACAAACCACCAGACTACAGAAGGCACAGTAGTGAGTATAACCTCTGGTCCCCAGAACTCCCAACTCAGTTAGGCCAGGAAAGGTGAGAGGTTGGGCATTGTACTGCTAAACTTGTGTAAAAATGTTCGTTGTGTCCGTTTAGTAGGATTTAGGGGGATTGTTTTGTTGGTGTATTGTTGTTTGTTGAGATACACCTTGTCAAATAAATTGGAAGCCTAAGTTCCTCTTGGAATCACCTTGTCTTAGTTCTATTGTATTACATCTCCTGATCGTGAGTCTTATGTCAGAACCGTGTAAGGGAAGCCAGGAGCGCCTCGAAAATGCTCAACTGTGTGTCACAGGCTAGGGAAGAAGGGGTTAGGAGTGTTTGACACTCACAGGTGCCTCACAGACTAGGCATAAGCTGTGGGGATGCACGAGTCTCAAAACCCCCTTCATAAGCTGTGGACTCAGTCTCTCCAGGGGTGCTCTTGCAGCACTCAGGGTACCTCACAGGCCAGGCATAAGCTGTGAGGGCAGAAGCCCAGAGAGAGACACCCAAGGCACAACAACACTCCCTGAGAACCCCTTACACCACGCAGGCACTAAGGACTTCAGCTGCAGCCACCAGTTCGTTGGATGAGGACACCACATTCCGTGGTTATCCAGCAGCTGAGGCCCTGGGTCCAAGTGAGTTGCAGCAACAAAGCCCCAGAGTTGAATCCCGTATGCCGTCTCTGCGGAGGCTGAGTCTGCAAAGCCAGTCTGGTGAAAGACAGGCAGACGTGCCCCTGGATTTGGTGGGACTGTCTGGGGAGAGCATCCAGCTCAGCCGACAGCTCCTCGAGGTCTTGGGTGGGATCTCTGCAAACATTGTAGCACTATCTGTGGACATAAGGGATGGTTTTTCGCAGCTTGTAGTTGCAACAAGGGAGAACACAGAGGCTGTCAATGCTCCGAGGCAATTGACGGTCTCGATTCATGGCACTCCAGTCTCCAGTGTCATGTTACCCAGACTGACGGCACCAGTGAGTGGTGAAGATGAGCAACAGGCTCGCCACTCAGAAGTCAGGCCTTCCACAGCCCCAACTTCTCCAGGGGGTCCAATGGCCTCCCCCAACAACACCGGCGCCTTGGGTGCGTTGCTAAAAAACAGTTTGGGCCCAACGTGGGTAGGGGTAGAGGCAAGGGTAACAATCGACGGGCGCGGGTGGGGTACAAATTAGGAGGGTGCAGGTGGCTGCAGCTGAAGGATGTTTGGTACAGGGGTTGTTGTTTTGCTGTTGTTTTGTTGTTGTTATTTAAATAAAGTTTACAAACGTTTCAACATTGAAAAATTTTATTCAAGTTACTAAAATAAAGTTGATAGGGCTAGAACCTCCATTTTTTTTGCATGTTTAACGCCCATTTTACTGCTGAAATGATGTATAACGCCCATATAGCGCTCATTTTGGCACAGAATGGAAACTGACGGCAATTTTAGGAAACTTACGCTGAGTGTTACTTTCCCTATGTGATTAACGCCAGGAAAAAATATTACTGCCCGCCCACTTTTCTTTGGCCGGAATCATCAGAATGGGCAAACTCAACGTCCATAATATCTTTCACCACCTCGCACACATCGCCCACAATATCGCTCGCCCAAAAAAATGCCCACAAAAAGTGGAACTGTTCTGAACGAACGCCACCGGTGTGGCTGGCATCTATTAAATCCCACTCTTACGTGAGGAGCTGATATCTGAACGATTTTCCTGAAAGAGCGCTGATGTGAGTGACAATGCTGACACACTGCTATTTGTGTGTAACTTAATGGTGCCCATCATCTTGGTGCCACTTACAGTTTACCTCGATTGATGTTAAGTTGTATTTAACCCTTTCATGCCTAACGGTCCAGCTATCTGAGACAATGCGCAAAAATGTTATGTTCAATAGCAAAAATTTAATACCAACATTGGTCTGAAATTATAAGTATCACAGCCAATAACACCCAACCCCCACCCAAACCCTACTTTTTCCACCATTGACATAAATCACATGTTCAACATGTCTAGCAACACAGAATACAAAGGCAAAGCAGGTGCGTGGTCCCCAGCCCCCATACATTGCAACAAATTGCATACACCCAGATGGAGATATAACACAGCCATCGCCTGCGCACATGCACCTCACTTTCCTTCCCTCTTCCCCTTCTTCTCCCCACCTCTACCCCTTACCCTCCTCGCTCCACAGCGCCTGGCCGAGGAGCTCCTCAGTCGGTGTCTCAGCACCAGATGTAGTAGGATCGTCCGCCGACTCCTGCCCCGCGCCCCCACCTTCTGGCCTCTGTGATCTTGCCTGGGGCCCGCTGCTGGCTGAGCTGCAAAACACAAATTAGGTTATTAGAGGAGAAGGGGGTGCTAGGGTCACAAGGTGAGTCCAGCGCTACACACAGCATATGCACGACAAAAGCATCACCGCTATCAAAATCATCACAGACATCACATTTCATGACCATCAACACATTGTGCATTGCAATGATTTTCATGAGGCCAGCATTATTTCTATGACAATTTTAGAAATCATCTATCATATATGATTGTTCGGATATGAGTGAGTTGGCATCTATTGACTTTACATCATTCAATGGTGTAGGCTTTACTCACGTGACATCACTTCAAGGTCTGCAGATGCGTCCGTGGCTGTCTGGGGGTGCTTCCCCATGAGTGCGAACACACGCTCCTCCATGTCAGTGATGTCGCTGGGGACTGGTGGCCCCCCACTTGTTCGCCTCTGCATGAACCTCATCGTCGATAGCTTCTTCTGTAAAAGGTGACAGGATGACATGGCATGAGATTATTGCGTGATATATTTGTTAGGTACTGTCACAGACACTGATACAACACATAACCGACAGATGTAATCATGATTATTATAATAATTATCATTCTTTACCTAAAGACATACACCGTGACCGCAGGCTTTGAGTAAAACATTCCCGGTAAAATTGCAATACCTCACATCATGACTGTTACAAATCAAATTATATAAATACATAAGTACATGTAAATCAATGTAATACTTACTCTTGCGGATCCCACAAGGTCGTTCCATCGTTTGCGGCATTAGTTGTCCTCACACACCTTGTTGGTCGCCGACGAGACCACCTCTGCTATTTCGGTTCATATCTTCTGGTAGGCCTTTGGGGTGGGCTTCTCACGCCCTCCCTGTGTCAAATCACCCCAGCATAACTCGACCTCCTGCAGGAGGAAGGCATTTGCCTCGTCCGAGAACCTTCTGGCTCTTTTGCACCCTCCAATGTGCTCCTCTCCGAGCTCAATGTTCTCTCCAGCGTCAGTCTCCACAGCTCGCTGTGATGCCTCCTCCTCTCTCTCCATTATAGGCCAAATTCGGTCAAATATGTGGCTGGTAACACCTACTTTTTGTTTGCCTACTTGCTGTGAAGCTCTAAAGTCTTCCTCCTTCCTCCCAAAGCAGCTACACCACACCCAGCCACGCCTTCAGTCCCTCTGAACTCCCTCTCTCTCTGTCTCCTCTTCTGCGCATGTCATGGTGACACTTGACTTCCAGAATCGCGGGAATCGAGCGTTGCCATGCCGTTGCTAAGGACGGCCACACTTTACGGCAGAAGGTCAAAAAAATTTAACGCTACCGCCCATTTGATATCGCTCGCGGTAACACGCATTTTTAAAAGTGGAGACTAGGTGTTTTGAGAATGGGCGAGAAGCCGGCGATCTGAAAATCCTTTTTTACCGCCCACGCCGGAAATATTGCCCATTTTTGGGCAATAACCACAAATGTGCAGGTTTTAGCCCATAAAGTTTCATTAAGGTAAAAACTTTTATAAATTTAAATTGCTTTTTTCACCTCAACCAATCTTGTGCAGTGTCTCATTTGCAAAATAGCAGAGGGAAATAGTCAACATGGTGGGATAGAGTGGACAGTCAATGATCAAATGTGCCGTTCAGCCTTCATGCAAAGCGTTGAATTATCAGCTGCTGACGTAAGGCTTTTGCAGTGATGAAAGTTCCACGAGGTCGCCCCTGTCATGTGAGAGTGGGTTCATGGGTTCATCGACAGGCCCTGCGTCCTCCTCCTCCTCCCCTCCCTCTCTCCTGAGGTGATTCTGCAATCCCCAGTGGCAAATCCTGTCTCCTCATGATGGCTAAGTTGTGTAGCATGCAGCACACCATAATGAACTCAGCTGAGGGCAGTATTGCAGGCAGCCTCCAGAGTGGTTGAGGCATCGGAAGCACTGCTTGAGCACTCCAATTGTCTTTTTGACGATAATGCGTGTGGCTATATGGCTGTTATCGTAGCGATGCTCGGCTTCTGTCTGAGGGTTCCAGAGTGGGGTCATGGTCATGAGCCAGGTGGTGAGGCGTAATCTTTGTCCCCTAGCATCCAGCTCTGGCCTTGTGGCTGATGCACAAACAGGTGTGAGATACTGTTCTCACATAAGCATCATGGATGCGCCCTGGAAATTATGCATTTACTGCCATGATGCCCTGAGTATGGTCGCACACCATCTGTACGTTCAGCGAGTGGAATCCCTTTCGGTTTCAGTAAACCTCTGGATCCTCTAAAGCTGCTCGCAGGGTGATGTGCATACAGTTAATGGCAGCCTGTACCTTGGGGAAGCCAGCACTTTGTGCAAAATCTATAGCCCTCTCATTCTGTGCCTCCCTGGTCATTGGGAACTTTATGAAGTCCATCCTGCGTGCATACAGTGCAGTAGTCACCTGCTGAATGCAGCGATGAGTAGTGTACTGCAAGATGGAGCATATGTCCCCTGCTGATGCCTGAAAAGAGCCGGAGGCATAGAAGGCAAGTGCTGCAGTCACCTTCACCTTGACAGGCAGTGTAGTCCTGTTCCCACTGGTAGGCTGTAGGTCTGCCTTTATAAGTTGGCATATCTCTGTGACCTCTTCTTTTTGAAACTTCTAATGCACTGTGCCTCAGACAGGTGCAGGTATGAGCACTGTTCCCTGTAAACTCATTGGGGGTAAGGCCTCTTCCCCATACATCTGCGAGCTCTTTGATTACGCTCATAATGCTGTTGAATAAGTCATCTTCCAGGTCTATGCTGCATAGAAAAAGCAGCCAGCAATAATGGCAGAGATAGCATAGGCCCTATTTTTAAAAATATCCTTAAAAATGAAGTATAAACTCATAAAAAGCTCAATCTGTAAAACCCAGCCTTCCCTCCAAAGGCTTTTCTGTACTGAACTCTTGATCCGTTTTTCAAGATGGCGCCGTTAGCGTAGTGTGCCTCGTGAATCCGATCTGGTAAGACTTGATTTTTTGGGGCGGGTTTTATCGCCAGCGCTAAAAATGGTGATATCGGCGAATTTTGCAAAAACAGTGCTAGCAGAGCATTGATATCATAAAAACGGCAAAAAAAAAGGCGGGCGATAATTTTTATTACCGGTGCTAAACCATTGGCGAAACTTGCAAAATGGTGATGAATTATTTTAGTGCCAAAACACACGTTTAGCACTCAAAAATGGTGCTAAAACAGGTGCAAACCTGACAAATTTCTAGCCTCCTTTATCTCTACTGTCTACCCCATCCTTTATTATCAGGGATAGAAACATAGAAAAACAGACATTTACAGCGCAGAAGAAGGCCATTTCGGCCCATCGTGTCCGCGCTGGCCGACAAAGAGCCGCACAGTCCTTGGTCAGCAGCCTAAATCTATGAACAATGACGGAAAGACAAAGAGCACCCAGCCCAACAGTCCGCCTCACACAACTGCAACACCCCTTATAGTGAAACATTCTACACTCCACCCCAACCGGAGCCATGTGATCTCCTGGGAGAGGAAAAAAACAGATAAAAACCCAGGCCAATTTAGGGAGAAAAAATCTGGGAAAATTCTTCCTCCTTTTCCAATGTTGCCTATCCTGGAACATTTAGTTCCCAACCTTGGCCACCTTGCAACCATGGCTCCTTAATGGCTATTAAAACAAACCTATTCATTTCTATCTGCGCCATTAATTCACCTATTTTGTTGCAAATGCTGTGTGCATTCAGATATAGTGTCTTTAGCTTTGATTTTTTTCTATTTTCCCTTGATGTCATCTTAGTCATTGATGCCATATTACATTGGTTACTCTCTCTGTCCCTTCCTGACCCACTCTGCTTATTTTTACCCAAAACTCTACTCTGCTCTAGTGTTTTGACAATGCTCTTTCTGCTTTTAAATTTACTCTTTCCTGAATCCTCCACCCAATTCCGCCCCCTGCCTTCATTAATTTAAAGCCCTTTCTACTGCCGTAGTTATTCGGTTCGCCAGGACACTGGTCCCAGCCCAATTTAAGTGGAGTCTGTCAAAACGGAACAGCTCCCTCTTTCCTCAGTGCCAGTGCCCTTCCTCCCACACCACTCTTTGAGCCACGCATTTAAAGCTCTAATCTTTTTGTCCCTGTGCCAATTTGCGGGTGGCTCAGGTAACAATCTAGAGATTATTACCTTGGAGGTTCTGCTTTTTAATTTGGACCCTAGCTCCTCAAACCTCATTCCTAATTCTACTTATGTCGTTGGTTCCTACATGTACCATGGCAATTGGACCCTCCCGCTCCCACTCCAAGTTCTTCTTCAGCCAGGAGGAGATATCCTTAACCCTGGCACTGGGCAGGCAACAAACCTCTGTAACTCGCTGTCACGGCTGCAGAGAACAGTATCTATCCCCCTAACTATACTGTCACCTACCACTACCACATTCCTTTCTACACCTCCACTTGAACGGCCTGCTGTATCACAGAGCCATGGTCAGTTTGCACATCCTCCCTGCAGTCCTTGTTCTCATCCATGTGTGCAGCGAGTACCTCATACCAGTTGGACAAGGTCAAGGGCTGAGGCTCCTCCATCATTATATCCTGGGTCACTGTACCTTCCTGACTCGCAGCCACACCCTCCCTGTCCCTGACAATTGACAAACTCTAAAATACTGCTGAAAGGAATCGGCAGCAGAGACGGCAGCATGGGAACAAGAGCGTGGGGCCCGAGGCAACGGGCCTGGAAGGAATCAGCAGCAGAGGCAGCAGACACAGGATAAAGAGCACGGGGTTGCCGAATTTAAAAAAAACAGAAAAAGCACGGAGTGACGGCACAGGACTGCAGGTAAGTAATTGGTGGGTGATTATTAGCGGGGGAAATTATCCTTCAGAAAAAGGCCCGTTAGCTCCTCCAGGATTCTAAAGGGTTTTTGCCTGGAGGCGGCAGCCAAAGCGCCCCTCCCCGGAATCGCCCCCGGGCTCCACTGGTGAAAAGGGGTTTGCGCTGCGCCATGGCGATGACATCATCGTCGTGCGCGTCGACCCATTATTGCCCTGCGCCGACCCCTTTCCGCTCCATGGGGGAAATTGCCTTGCAGGATGTGAGGTCAGCATGGGACAATGTCACTGACAGCTTCTTGGGGTGAGAAGCAGTGGTGGCTGGGGCGCCCGGTCGCCCTTACTGGGAAGGTGGTGCTGTGGCTGCCGCCATATATTTTGTGTCGGCCGAATTTTCAGTCAGCCTGACAATGGCGGCTGCTGGTTCGGCCGGGCTGCCAACAGGCAGCCTGGCGCCCCCACTCTTGGGGCTAGCTATATAGCAGCCCTTCTCGCCGGGCATTAAATTCCTGGCTAATTCGAAGTGCCCTGCCCAATTTCTCGCTGTGGGCAATTTCGGCCTCTTTGTGTTTTATTCTCTCTAATGTAGCTAGAAAACGAATTAACATAACTATAGATAATCGTGTGAATAAAGGCTTTAACTAAGAGAGCGAGAAAAGCAGCTGGAGATAAAGATAGGCCTGTCTTTTAAGACCCTTAGGGGGTGAAATTGCCCTGTTTGGAGTGTTAACTTTTAAAAGTTTGAAAAATTAGCACCAGGCGCTAATCATTTCAAACTTTAAAAAGATTCACTGTATGTACTCCAAGAAGGAAGTGGAGCACAAAATCAAGTGTTCCACTTCCTTCCTGGAGCGCAATCGGCAACAGACGGAGCGGTGAGTTCAGCAGTGCTGCACACTGGGCCATACAGCGCTGCCGCGTTGAAAGGCTCCTTCCCTCCTGATAGGGAAGGGCCATCGCTGCAGGCTCTGCAAAGGAAAACAAACTTACCTTTTCCACGACAGCAGCCGCGATCCTGCTTGATCAGCCCGGTACTCAAGCAGAGTCCCAGGCTGATCGATCGCGAGCAGCAACACATAAAAAAAGCTGCAAGAGAGAAGGTAAGTTTTTTTTTGATTACTTACCTCGGCCACATCGCCTTTAAGCATTGCCCCCGAAGCAGCCGACCACCTGATGCACGCCTCCTGCAGCTGCCAGTGTTTTCGGCCGGCACTGCTGCAGGAGCTGTAACTCAATTTCGGGTCCCAGGCGCTACCGGGGCAAAGCACATGATGTCATGATCTCCTTGCGAATGTGGCGGAGTCGCTGATCTTGCCGCCCCCTTTCGCAAAGCTATTTGCGCCCCGGGATCACTTACGCGTGGCACAAAGGAACCCAATTTTTGGCCCTTAGTCTTAAGTTTATTTCTGTAAGTTAGTTAATAGTCTATTAAATAGAGGCTAAGTAGTGCAGCTCAGTCCCAAGGAATGCACATCCTGTGCCATGCGGAAAATCCAGGATGCTTCCCATGTCCCGGACATAGAAACATAGAAACATAGAAAATAGGTGCAGGAGCAGGCCATTCAGCCCTTCTAGCCTGCACCGCCATTCAATGAGTTCATGGCTGAACATGAAACTTCAGTACCCCCTTCCTGCTTTCACGCCATACCCCTTGATCCCCCGAGTAGTAAGGACTTCATCTAACTCCCTTTTGAATATATTTAGTGAATTGGCCTCAACTACTTTCTGTGGTAGAGAATTCCACAGGTTCACCACTCTCTGGGTGAAGAAGTTTCTCCTCATCTCGGTCCTAAATGGCTTACTCCTTATCCTTAGACTGTGACCCCTGGTTCTGGACTTCCCCAACATTGGGAACATTCTTCCTGCATCCAACCTGTCCAAACCCGTCAGAATTTTAAACGTTTCTATGAGGTCCCCTCTCACTCTTCTGAACTCCAGTGAATACAAGCCCAGTTGATCCAGTCTTTCTTGATAGGTCAGTCCCACCATCCCGGGAATCAGTCTGGTGAATCTTCGCTGCACTCCCGCAATAGCAAGAATGTCCTTCCTCAAGTGAGGAGACCAAAACTGTACACAATACTCCAGGTGTGGCCTCACCAAGGCCCTGTACAACTGTAGCAACACCTCCCTGCCCCTGTACTCAAATCCCCTCGCTATGAAGGCCAACATGCCATTTGCTTTCTTAACCGCCTGCTGTACCTGCATGCCAACCTTCAATGACTGATATACCATGACACCCAGGTCTCGTTGCACCTTCCCTTTTCCTAATCTGTCACCATTCAGATAATAGTCTGTCTCTCTGTTTTTACCACCAAAGTGGATAACCTCACACTTATCCACATTATACTTCATCTGCCACGCATTTGCCCACTCACCTAACCTATCTAAGTCACTCTGCAGCCTCATAGCATCCTCCTCGCAGCTCACACTGCCAGCCAACTTAGTGTCATCCGCAAATTTGGAGATACTACATATAATCCCCTCGTCTAAATCATTAATGTACAATGTAAACAGCTGGGGCCCCAGCACAGAACCTTGCGGCACTCCACTAGTCACTGCCTGCCATTCTGAAAAGTACCTGTTTACTCCTACTCTTTGCTTCCTGTCTGACAACCAGTTCTCAATCCACGTCAGCACACTACCCCCAATCCCATGTGCTTTAACTTTGCACATTAATCTCCTGTGTGGGACCTTGTCGAAAGCCTTCTGAAAGTCCAAATATACCACATCAACTGGTTCTCCTTTGTCCACTTTTCTGGAAACATCCTCAAAAAATTCCAGAAGATTTGTCAAGCATGATCTCCCTTTCACAAATCCATGCTGACTTGGACCTATCATGTCACCATTTTCCAAATGCGCTGCTATGACATCCTTAATAATTGATTCCATCATTTTACCCACTACTGAGGTCAGGCTGACCGGTCTATAATTCCCTGCTTTCTCTCTCCCTCCTTTTTTAAAAAGTGGAGTTACATTGGCTACCCTCCACTCGATAGGAACTGATCCAGAGTCAATGGAATGTTGGAAAATGACTGTCAATGCATCCGCTATTTCCAAGGCCACCTCCTTAAGTACTCTGGGATGCAGTCCATCAGGTCCTGGGGATTTATCGGCCTTCAATCCCATCAATTACCCCAACACAATTTCCCGACTAATAAAGATTTCCCTCAGTTCCTCCTCCTTACTAGACCTTCTGACTCCTTTTATATCCGGAAGGTTGTTTGTGTCCTCCTTAGTGAATACTGAACCAAAGTACTTGTTCAATTGGTCTGCCATTTCTTTGTTCCCCGTTATGACTTCCCCTGATTCTGACTGCAGGGGACCTACGTTTGTCTTTACTAACCTTTTTCTCTTTACATACCTATAGAAACTTTTGCAATCCGCCTTAATGTTCCCTGCAAGTTTCTTCTCGTACTCCATTTTCCCTGCCCTAATCAAACCCTTTGTCCTCCTCTGCTGAGTTCTAAATTTCTCCCAGTCCCCAGGTTCGCTGCTATTTCTGGCCAATTTGTATGCCACTTCCTTGGCTTTAATACTATCCCTGATTTCCCTTGATAGCCACGGTTGAGCCACCTTTCCTTTTTTATTTTTACGCCAGACAGGAATGTACAATTGTTGTAATTCATCCATGCGGTCTCTAAATGTCTGCCATTGCCCATCCACAGTCAACCCCTTAAGTATCATTTGCCAATCTATCTTAGCCAATTCACGCCTCATACCTTCAAAGTTACCCTTCTTTAAGTTCTGGACCATGGTCTCTGAATTAACTGTTTTATTCTCCATCCTAATGCAGAATTCCACCATATTATGGTCACTCTTCCCCAAGGGGCCTCGCACAATGAGATTGCTAATTAATACTCTCTCATTACACAACACCCACCCTAGTTGGTTCCTCGGCATATTGGTCTAGAAAACCATCCCTTATGCACTCCAGGAAATCCTCCTCCACCGTATTGCTTCCAGTTTGGCTAGCCCAATCTATGTGCATATTAAAGTCACCCATTATAACTGCTGCATCTTTATTGCATGCACTCCTAATTTCCTGTTTGATGCCCTCCCCAACATCACTACTACTGTTTGGAGGTCTGTACACAACTCCCACTAACGTTTTTTGCCCTATAGTGTTCTGCAGCTCTACCCATATAGATTCCACATCATCCAAGCTAATGTCTTTCCTAACTATTGCATTAATCTCCTCTTTAACCAGCAATGCTACCCCACCTCCTTTTCCTTTTATTCTATCCTTCCTGAATGTTGAATACCCCTGGATGTTGAGTTCCCAGCCCTGATCATCCTGGAGCCACGTCTCCGTAATCCCAATCACATCATATTTGTTAACATCTATTTGCACAGTTAATTCATCCACCTTATTGCGGATACTCCTTGCATTAAGACACAAAGCCTTCAGGCTTGCTTTTTTAACACCCTTTGTCCTTTTAGAATTTTGCTGTACAGTGGCCCTTTTTGTTCTTTGCCTTGGGTTTCTCTGCCCTCCACTTTTCCTCATCTCCTTTCTGTCTTTTGCTTTTGCCTCATTTTTGTCTCTCTCTGTCTCCCTGCATAGGTTCCCATCCCCCTGCAATATTAGTTTAACTCCTCCCCAACAGCACTAGCAAACACTCCCCCTAGGACATTGGTTCCGGTCCTGCCCAGGTGCAGACCGTCCGGTTTGTACTGGTTCCACCTCCCCCAGAACCGGTTCCAATGCCCCAGGAATTTGAATCCCTCCCTGCTGCACCACTGCTCAAGCCACGTATTCATCTGCGCTATCCTGCGATTCCTACTCTGACTAGCACGTGGCACTGGTAGCAATCCCGAGATTACTACTTTTGAGGTCCTACTTTTTAATTTAGCTCCTAGCTCCTTAAATTCTTTTCGTAGGACTTCATCCCTTTTTTTACCTATGTCGTTGGTACCAATGTGCACCACGACAACTGGCTGTTCTCCCTCCCATTTCAGAATGTCCTGCACCTGCTCCGAGACATCCTTGACCCTTGCACCAGGGAGGCAACATACCATCCTGGAGTCTCGGTTGCGGCCGCAGAAACGCCTATCTATTCCCCTCACCATCGAATCCCCTATCACTATCGCGCTCCCAATCTTTTTCCTGCCCTCCTGTGCAGCAGAGCCAGCCACGGTGCCATGAACTTGGCTGCTGCTGCCATCCCCTGATGAGTCATCCCCCGCATCAGCACTCAAAGCAGTGTATCTGTTTTGCAGGGGGATGACCACAGGGGACCCCTGCACTATCTTTCTTGCACTGCTCTTCCTGCTGGTCTTCCATTCCCTATCTGGCTGTGGACCCTTCTCCTGCGGTAAGACCAACTCACTACACGTGGACAACACGTGTGCATGAAGCGTCATCAGCCGGAGAAGCTTGAGCAGCAGTTGGCGACACTGATGTGCATCTGGGAGGCTGAAAACTTTGTTGATAGCACGTTTCAGGATGTGGTCATCCCGCAGATAAGGAGTGTGCAGGAAGAGGGGGAATGGGTTACCATCAGACAGAAGAGGAGGATAAGGCTGGTAGTGCAGGAGTCCCCTGAGTGCATCTCGCTCTCCAAGCAGCATTTGGTTCTGAGTACTGGTGATGGTTCCTCTGGGGTGTACAGCTGGAGCCAAGTCCACGGCACCATGGGTGGCTCAGCTGTACAGGCAGGGAGGAAGAAGAGTGGGAGAGCAACAATGGTAGGTGTAATGATAAAATGTATAGCGCCCTTGCACTAGGAGGTATAGCGCCCCGGATCTGTGTTGAGAGAAACTGACTGGAGGAGGAAAGCCATTTTAACTGCCCATGGCTTACTGATCTCCAGAATAAATAGAGTTAAAATGAACTACGAGGTGTTCAAGAAACTATAAAATACATGGTGCCAGAAGCAGAGACTTCCGATCTTTCATCAAACACATCAACAATTGAAATATTGGATTGTAAGACTTCTTCGAGCCAATCGAAATCGACATTAAGCAGTGCAGTGCAGAGCATGCTTCGTACACACCATAAGGGCGATAAATAGTCATAAGCTTGTAAAGTAATCTAGAGTGTGATATCTTCACAGAGCACAGCACACACAGCTTCCTAACATGGCAGGCTGCTCTGTCGGAACTCTCCAGAAAGCTGCCTGTTGTTTAATGATTAACTATGCAGCTGCAATACACAATATGTCCACATCCACAGTGTGGAGCTACAAGCATTACAAGCTTACAGACATTACACTTCTCCCTCCTTAATGAAAAAGCCAGCATAACAAACATCATAAATAACTTTCATTTTTATACATATTTACAAATTTAACTTTACCACTTGTTTTCTGTTTCGAAGAAGATACCTTCACTCTCGAACAGAACCTTCCAAACATGGTGTTGATTTCACACTCATTTGAGGCTCATCCTGAGGAACATTTTCCTCCATGGAATTTCCTTGATTTTCATTTGCACTCACTCTAACTTCAGGCTCTTTGTTTCCCTGACTCGGACTCAGACTTTCGTTCTGATTCTCTCCTGGATTTGTTTTCCAGTACATTGGATTTAGGATTTGCTACTGGTGTATCAAAACTATCTGATGAGTCAGAAATAATTGAATCATTCCCACCTTCAACTCCTTCCATGTCTGTAGGTAAAATATGATCAATTTGGACAAACCTAACCTGTCCATTATCAAACATCTTTACCAAATATGTGCGAGGACTACACCACTCTTCCGGGTAACCACTTTAACCATTTATGGTGATGGTTCTTCACTCTCACCTTCTGGTTTAATTTCACTCTTCTCTCTTTTACTCTCCCTTTATCGTGATTCTCTTTTTGTCTTAATTGTGTCTCTTCTACAGACTGTGCCAAATTTGGCTTTAACAATGAGAATCTGGTTCTTGGCTGGTCGTTTGAGAAACAACTCTGCTGGTGTTCTACCAGTAGTTGTATGAAGAGTATTTCGATATGTAATCAAAAAATTAGCCAATTTGTGATCCAATGACAACTGTCGTTTTCTTGGATTTGGATCTAACATTTGTTTTATGAGGGCAGATTTGACAATTTGTACAGAGTGCTCTGCTGCACCATTCGAAGCAGGGTGGTATGTTTCACACCATTTTTGCTCGTGAATTGTGCAAATTCTTCTGGACGAAATTGTGGTCCATTATCCGAAACAATTTCTTCAGGGAGGCCAAATGCAGAAAATAATTTTCGTAAAATGTTCAACGTTTTACTTGTTGTTATTTTCCACATTGGAAACACCTCAACCCACTTTGAATGGCTATCAATTACAATGAACAATTGTTGTCCATCTAACTCAGCAAAATCAATATGTAGCCTTTGCCACACCCTGGGAGGCCATTTTCATGGCTGTAATGATACTGGTGGTGTTTGCTTGCTTACCGATTGACATGTCGTACACTGACTCACGATGTACTCTATATCTTTATCAGGACCTGGCCACCATAAATAACTGCGTGCAAAACTCTTGGTCAAGCACATTCCCAGGTGCTGGTCATGGAGGTCTCCTAATAATTTGGACCTGAATTTATTTGGTATAACCACTCTTGCATCCCACATGATACAATCTTTTATCTACTGATAATTCATTCCTATGAATGAAGAACGGATGTGTATCTTTGTCTGTAACCTGGTTTGGCCATCCATTTGCAATATACTCATACACCTTTGACATCACTGGGTCACGTTTGATTGCTCTACCAATCTCTTCAGTTGTGACTGGCAGTTCATCAATGTATGAAAAATAAAACACTTCTTCCCTATCGGGTGTAACCTGTGATGGGGAAGGCAATCTAGACATTGCATCAGCATTACTGTGATCAGCTGATTGTCTGCATTCAATATCATATGTATATGCTGACAAAATCAAAGCCCATCTCTGCATTCGGGCTGCAGCTAATGTTGGAACTGGAGACTTTGGATGGAGGATTGCTGTTAGGGGCTTATGGTCCATAACGATGGTAAATTTACGACCATACAAGTATTTGTGAAACTTCTTGACCCCAAAAATTAATGCCAAAACTTCCCTTTCAATTTGTGCATAATTTCTCTCACTGGCACTGAGAGTGCGTGAAGCAAAAGCAATTGGTCTCTCCTCCCCACTACTTAATACATGAGAGATTACTGCCCCAACTCCATACGGAGAGGCATCACATGCTAGTTTAATCTCCTTAGATATGTCAGAGTGAACTAACATGGTACTCTCTACCAATTTGTCTTTACACTCCTTGAATGCTGTTTCGCATTCTTTTGACCACTTCCACTGGACCTGTTTTATCAAAAGTTCATTCAGTGGATGTAATACTGTAGCCAAATTTGGTAAGAACTTCCCATAATAGTTCAAAAGACCCAAGAATGAACAAAGTTCAGTGACATTCCTGGGAGTGGGTGCATTTCTAATTGCATCCAATTTTTCCATGGTTGGATATAAACCATCTTTGTCTACTCTGTAGCCTAAGTACTCCACTGAGTTTTTAAGTAACTCACACTTACGAGCAGATACTCGTACTCTGTGCTTCTCTAGCCGTTTGAGGACTTCATTCAATATTTTATTATGAATTTGCCTGTTTGGTGCTGAAATTAGTATCTCATCCAAATAACATACTACCCCTTCAATGCCTTGCAAAATCTGGTTCATCACCCCTTGGACTCCTCACCTAGTTCAAGCTGTAAGTATCCAGTTTTGCGAAGATCTGACCTTCTGGCAGTGTTGTGAACAAATCTTCTATATTCGGCAATGTATTTAGGACATTACCCTCTAGAACCTGGTTTACGGCTAGCTTATAATCACCACACAATCTTACTTTACCATCAGACTTAGGTACAACAACAATGGGTATAGCCCAATTACATCGATCTATCTTACAAATAATGTTCTCAGTCTCTAGTCTTTTGATTTCTTGCTCAACTTTCTCCTTGAGTACATATGGTACAGAACGTGGCTTGCAGTAAACCGATCTAGCGTCCTTCTGTACCCTGACACTCGTCTTGAAGCCTTGGATCGGACTGTCCGTTTCGCAGAACACCTTCGGATACTGCTTGCTAACCTCTTCCGTTGACGAAAATCTCGCTTCCACCCAGAAAATCTTACTCCAATCCAGCATCAGTGAGCTCAACCAATTTCTTCCGAGTAAGGCCGGCTTATCTCCTTTCACTATTATTAGAGGCAAGTTCTGAAATTGATCTTTATATTTCACCGGTACGGTGATACGGCCTACTACAGAAATTTTCTCTCCCGAGTAGCGTCGCAGCTCTATCTTGGATTTCTCCAGTTGGAAATCACGCAATTTGTCGTGGTACAGTGACTCCGGTACTACACTCACGGAGGCACCCGTGTCAATTTCCATTGGTATCTTGAATCCCGCAACATCTATGCGGATTTTGATGCTTTCCAATTCGCTGTCTGTTAACCTCGTGCTCTTGATGACGTGTAACTCTAACATCTCCTTGTCCTGTTGTTGTTCTTCCACGCTATGAAGTTTCTTTGGATTTCGACTCATAGCTTTGAACGCTGGACTCATAGCTTTAAAAACTGGTTTATCCTTCCATCTGCATGCCTTCGCAAGATGCCCAGTCTTTCTGCAGAAGAAACACTCTGCCTTCACGTATGGACAACTTTGAGCAATGTGTTATCCCAGACACCTATAGCACGACTTTGACGCTCTAGTAGAATTTGCAGTTTCTGAGACTTTTGGCCATGGCCGCCTTTTACTTTGAACCTGCAGGTGATTTACCTCGGTTGACTGACGACTGTAATTATTATTTAATTCTTGGGAATATTGTTCAGCCATGCTCATTGACCTCGTTGTCTGACAAACAATCTCAAAAGTTAAGTCATCTGTTGTCAATAACTCCCTTCTGATCGCATCATTTTTCACCCCACAAACAAAACGATCCCGTAATGCTCGCTTTTGAAAGTTTCCAAAATTACAGTGCATCGATAGCTTTTTTAATGCTATGATATAATCAGCGATACTTTCATCCGACTTTTGATTCCGAATCCCGAAACGTTAGCTTTCAGCAATTTCTAACGGTTTGGGGTTATAGTGCTGCTCCAGCTTCATTAAAATCTCTTTAAGCATTGTGTCCTTTGGCTCGTCAGGCACAAGCAGATTTACAAGGGTTTTGTATAATGCCGGACCTGCTACTGATAAAAAGATCACTTTCTTACATTCCAACACAGCCTAGTTCTGGACTGCATTGTCTGGAACTTCAATTATGTTATTTTCAGTGAAATACATTTATAGCCGATCCACATACGCTTTAAAACGTTCCTGGTCGTGTCTATATTCACCCAAATATTCAATTACACCTGCCATTTTAATCTCTAGCTGTTCACACCATGTGCTGTTTTTTACCTCGGATTTTTCTAGCTTTTTTCCAAAGGCGGAAACTTCCAAAGTCTTCTGTCGGCTGGCTGAATCCTTCACCAACAAAATTTAAGCTTTAAACATCCGAAAAATCCCATCCTCGGTCGCCAAATGTGATATCTTCACAAAGCACAGTACACACAGCTTCCTAACATGGCAGGCTGTTGTGTCGGAACTCTCCGGAAAGCTGCCTGTTGTTTAATGATTAACTATGCAGCTGTAGTACACAATACGTCCACATCCACAGTGTGGAGCTACAAGCATTACAAGCTTACAGGCATTACATAGAGGTATTAGTAAATTAAACTTAAGGTAGCATAAGCTATTGTAGAATCTTGATTGAAAAAGTATTTCTACAAATACTATTAGACTTGTTCTAGTCCTCTGGTTATTTGAACTGTATACATGTATGTAACAAACTCAAAGTCCTAAACTGTAGCGAGCTATCATGATCACCACGGTGCCGACTCCCGCACACATCCCTCTCCCACCTCCATTGCAGGTGACTGGTGATTTGAAAGCCAAATGGAAAAAATTCAAACAGCTGTGGGACAACTATGAAATTATTACAAATATTATGGACAAACCAGATATAGTTAGGGTTGCATCGTATATCACTGCCATTGGCAGCGATGCCCTAGATATCCACAATAATCTTCCCTACAAATCAGAGGAAGGCAAACAGGAAATTGAGATTATTTTGAAGCTCTGGGAAGAGCAGTTTAAAGGTAAAACCAACATCATCTATGAACTATACCAGTTTAACAAATGTGTACAAGGGGACGAGTGGTTTGACAGATATCTTGGGAAAGTGAGGAAGCTAGCATCGTCATGTGATTTCAGCAATTTGAGGGATGATTTCATCAGAGACTGCACAGTCTGTGGAATATCCTATAACACTCTGCATAAGAGGCTGTTGCAAGAATCAAGCCTAACGCTCGATAAATGTGTGATGCTCTGTAAAGCTACAGAGGCCACAGTTGCACAAATGAAATCCATGAAGTTCGAAAACAGATTTAGATTCTGAAGATGTCAAAGCTGTCAGACAGAAACCCCGACCCACAAAGAAATAATTCACAAAGAGTTCACAAACAATTGTAGATATTGTGGCAAAAGACACGAGCTGTCAAAGACTAAATGCCCAGTATATGGGAAGACCTGCACAGGTTGCAGCAAACTAAATCACTTTTCTCTAAAGTGCAGGCAGAATGGATCGAGGCAGATCTACACATAACCCTAAATATAAGGGCAAGCCAAAAGTTCATACACTATATGAAGACAGTGATGATTCTGATTTTGAAGTCATTACTGTAAAAATGCTTGGTAAAGTTGATCACACAATCAAGGTCAAAGCTGACAGAAAGTATCCTAACAAGATTATGGCTACCTTCTCCATTAAAGGTCAAATGGTAAAAATGCAGGTTGTCAGGCCACATGTAATGTTCTAACTCTTAGATACTTAGCTAAAGGTTTAAAGGTAAAAGAATCTAAGACAATACTGTCACTCTATGACAACCATGCAACCATTCCAGTGGTAGGAACTTGTAATGTGCAACTGGAAAATACATAGAACAAGTAAAATTTACGTTGTGCCCTTTGTGATCATTGAGGGCCAAAGTGCACCACTGATTGGCTCACGCACTGCTCAACAGCTACAACTGATACAAGTGCAGCATCAGAATATCGCGGTGGTAAATGAACCATGCGAATCACAAACTACGAACAATGCAAACATCTTGCTAACGTCAAAACCTGATGTCAACAATGCATATCCGGATGTGTTTAAGGGACTTGGACACAATCCAGGCACCGTTCACCTTGAACTTAATGAATCAGTGACACCAGCTGTAATGCCACTCAGACGAGTGCCAATAGCAATCAAACAAACACTGAAAGAGGAACTCGATCGTTTGGAAGAACGACGAATCATCACGAAAGTTATTGAACCGATGGAATGGGTATCCAGTCCAGTGACTGTACAAAAGCCAGATGGAAAGATATGAGTATGTATCGACCCTCAACATCTGAACAATGCCCTGAAATGCGGACACGATCCACTTCCTGTGATGTGATCCACTTGCCACAGATGTCAAATGTAAAGGTCTTCACTAAAGAAGACTGCAAGGAGAGTTTCTTGCAATGTGAACTCGACACAGAGTCCTCCTACCTCACGACCTTCCAGACTCCATGGGGATGATATCAATATAATAGAATGCCATTTGGCATCAGTCCTGCCCTGGAAATCTTCCAGCAGAAACAAGACCAGAACCTTGAAGGTCTAGATGGAGGCTACAAGATTGCAGATAATATCTTGATCACTGGGCGCGGTGAGACACTTAAAGAGGCCAATCACGATCATGACGCAAATTCATGCAGTGATGCAGAGAGCGAAACATCAAACTAAACTTCGATAAGTTCGAATACAAGAGGTCCCAAGTGAAATACATGGGACACCTACTGTCGAGTGATGGACTCAAAGCCGACCCAAGCAAAGTTGTTGCAATCAACAAAATGTAGAAACCGCAGGATGTCGTAGGTGTACAATGATTTGTCGGCATGATAAAATACCTCGCAAAATTCTTGCCAGATCTTTCAGACCTCAGCGAACCTCTGCGACGGCTTACTCATAAAGACATGGTCTGAAAATAGACTGAAGGACAAGACAAAGCATTTGAAGCTATCAAACAACGCGTGACAGCTTCTCCGCTGCTCAAATACTTTGATCGCAAACTTGCAACCGAAGGTCAAGGAGATGCTTTGAGGAATGGTCTTGGGTTTGTCCTTCTGCAACACTGACAACCAATCGCATACGCGAGCCGAGCACTCACTCCAGCAGAAACGTGATACTCTCAAATTGAAAAGGAGCTGCTCGATAAAGTCTTTGGAATGGAACAAAACCATCAATATCTACACGGTCGCAAGATCACGCTATGGACAGACCATAAGTCTTTTGTTGCCATATGACACAAGCCGTTATCTGCAGCACCCAAGCGGCTACAATGTCTGCTCATTTGGCTCAACCAATATGACGTCGAAATAAAGTATCAACCAGGAAAAGAAATGTACCTAGCAGACACCCTCTTGCGCGCATACCTCGAAAATGTGGAGAGATCATCAACTGAAATTGCAGCGGACTTTCTCCCACTCTCCTCAATGCTAAACTGCAAGCGACTCCACACTACAACTGGTCATACAACAAATCACAATGGGATGGTCAGAAACGACACATGAATGTCCTCCTGAAACGCATGCATACTTCAAAGTTCGTGACCAACTCACAACCCAGGATGGCATAGTCTTCAAAGGCTTCAAACCCTGAGATCCGACATTCATCAGCGACTTCATGCTGCTCACACTGGCATCGAGAGCACTCTTCGATGTGCCAGAGAATCCGTTTACTGGCCAGGACTGAACAGTGATATAAAAGACCATGGGCTAGATTTTCCATGTTTTTTGCATGCTTAACGCCCACTTTACGTCCATTTTACCACTGAAATTACGTATAGCGCCCATATATCGCCCATTTGGCCACAAAATGGAAACTGATGGGCATTTTTTGGAAACTTTACTTTCCCCATGGGCGTAATGCCGGGAAAAAATAATACCGCCCACCCACTTTTTTGGGGTGGAATCATCAGAATGGGCGAAATCAACACCCATAATATCGCTCAGCGTCACGGAATTAACGGCGAGATTCAATAATACCGCCCGCCCATTTTTTTTGTTGTTAAGAGCACGTTTGCCGAAACTATCGCCCAGGAGATCGCCCACCATCACTTTCACCACCTCGCACACATATTGCCCACAATATCGCTCGCCCAAAAAAACGCCCGGAAAAAGTGGAACAGTTCTGAACTAAAGCCAGCGGTGTGGCTGCCATTTTTAAAATCGCAGGTCGCTTCATTCAAAAGGCTGCTTCAACTTCGGGGGAGTTTGCATTGACTCTGGAGTTCTTCTCAGGTGAAGAGACCATCTCAGCAGATATATTTTCGGACTCTGGATTATTGGGAGTTTACTCTAGGTGTATTTTAGTGAGGAAATTATTGCTTCTGATCAATCGCTATTATACTTTCATTGCAATGGGGCCAGCAATTTCTCTACCTGCATCGATTAATACGGAGATGCTGCAGAGTGCAGATGGCTCAATGTGTGATGCACACCAGTATGCCCCCAATTTAAGACGTGCAAGAATGAGGAGGAGGGCCAAACCATACACACCCCGCACGTACAGGGAACAGAGGTCTTACCTCGACGTCTCCGACCACACCTGCCTTCGGAGACTGCACTTCCACAAGGTGGTGATCAATGAAATATGTGAGCTCATCAGGCCACATAAGCAGCCTGTCATCAGGACATCAGTGTTGGTCGAGGTCAAGGTCACCACGGCACTGTCTGTCTAGATGTCTGGTTCCTTTCGGGCCTCTGCGGTCGAGATTTGCCCTCTGTCTCACCATGCCACCCATCGCTGCATTAGACAGGTCATGGAGGCCCTGTATGCGTGAAGGCTGGGCTTTATCAGCTTCCCCATGACCACGGAGGCTCAGACTGACAGTGCTGGAGCATTCTACCACATTGCTAAGTTCCCCAGGGTGCAGGGAGCAATATAGCGCACTCACATCACCATGCGGCTAACTTCTCAGGACCCAGAGCTTTTTCGTGACAGAATAGGATTTCACTCCCTGAAGGTCCAACTAGTTGTAGACCACAACCAGATAATAATGGCAGTGAATGCCAAATGTCCGAACAGCTTCGATGAGTCTCACATCCTGCGTGAGAGCGCTGTCTCTGACATGTTTAAGAGTCAGCACAAGGACAATGCTGGATGCTTGGTGATAACCGATATGGCCTAGCCACCTGGCTGATGATCCCACTGCTTTCCACCCACACCGAGGCCGAGAAGCAAATCAACCTGAGTCACACACGCAATGTGATCCAGAAAACAATAACTGTGCTTAAAAGCAGCGCTTCAGATGTCTGGACCATTCAGGAGGGGAGCTACAATACAACCCTGAGCAAGTAAGTAAATTCGTGGTCGTGTGCTCCATGCTGCACAACCTGGCTATCAGGAAGGTGGTGGCTACATAGCTGCAAGACTCTTAAGTGAGGAGTTGATATTGCCTGAAAGAATGTTGCTGTGAGTAACAATGCTGACACACTGCTGTGTATGTGCAGCTCAGACATCAATGGTGCCCATCATCTTGGTGCCAGTTAAAGTTTACATTGATTGAAGTTAAGTTTTATTTAACCCTTTTATGTTAAGGAATCACCAATGTGTAACGGTCCAGCTATCTGAGACAATGCACAACAAGGTTATGTTCAATAAAACATTTTTATACCAAAATTGGTCTGAAATCATAAGTGTCACAGGCAAAAACACCCAAACCCCACCCACACCCCATTTTTTCCACCATTGACATCAATCAAATGTTTAACATCTCCAGCAACACAGAATACAAATGCAAAGCAGGAGGGTGGTCCCCTTCCTCCATACATTACAACAAATTGCATACACCCAGATGGAGATGTAACACAGCCATCACCTGCGGACATGCACCTAACTTTCCTTCCCCCCTCCCCTTCTTCTCCCCACTTCTACCCCTTACCCTCTTTGCTCCACGGCGCCTGGCCGAGGAGCTCCTCATTGGGGGGGATGAAGGCAGAGGTGGTGGTTGCACGGGTACAGGAGCAGGGGGGTGCCGAGCGAGGAACCTTCTGTGATGCAGAAGCAGGATCTTGGTCCTTACTCTCATCTGTCATTCATAGAAACATAGAAACATAGAAAATAGGTGGAGGAGTAGGCCATTCGGCCCTTCGAGCATGCACCACCATTCAATATGATCATGGCTGATCATGCAACTTCAGTACCCCATTCCTGTTTTCTCTCCATACCCCTTGATCCCTTTAGCCATAAGGGCCACATCCAACTCCCTTTTGAATATATCTAACGAACTGGCCTCAACAACTTTCCGTGGTTGAGAATTACACAGGTTCACAACTCTCTGAGTGAAGAAGTTTCTCCTCATCTCAGTTCTAAATGGCTTACCCCTTATCCTTAGACGGTGACCCCTGGTTCTGGACTTCTCCAACACCGGGAACATACTTCCTGCATCTAACCTGTCCAATCCCATCAGAATTTTATATGTTTCTATGAGATCCCCTCTCATTCTTCTAAATTCCAGTGAATATAAGCCCAGTCGATCCAGTCTTTCTTCGTATGTCAGTCCTGCCATCCCGGGAATCAGTTTGGTGAACCTTCGCTGCACTCCCTCAATAGCAAGAATGTCCTTCCTCAGATTAGGAGACCAGAACTGAACACAATATTCCAGGTGAGGCCTCACCAAGGCCCTGTACAACTGCAGTAAGACTTCCCTGCTCCTATACTCAAATCCTCTCGCTATGAAGGCCAACATGTCATTTGCCTTCTGCACTGCCTGCTTTATCTGCATGCCAACTTTCAATGAGTGAGTGATGTACCATGGCACCCAAGTCTCGTTGCACTTCCCCTTTTCCTAATCTGTCACCATTCAGATAATATTCTGCCTCCCTGTTTTTGCCACCAAAGTGGATAACCTCAAATTTATCTAAATTATACTGCATCTGCCATGCATTTGCTCACTCACCTAACCTGTCCAAGTCACCCTGCAGCCTCTTAGAATCCTTCTCACAGCTCACACTGCTTAGTGTCATCTGCAAACTTGGAGATATTACATTCAATTCTTTCGTCCAAATCAGTAATGTATATTGTAAATAGCTGGGGACCCAGCACTGAACCCTGCGGTACCCCACTAGTCACTGCCTGCCATTCTGAAAAGGACCCGTTTATTCCTACTCTTTGCTTCCTGTCTGCCAACCAGTTCTCTATCCACATCAATACATTACCCTCAATACCATGTGCTTTAATTTTGCACACTAATCTCTTGTGTGGGACCTTGTCAAAAGCCTTTTGAAAGTCCAAATACACCACATCCACTGGTTCTCCCTTGTTCACTCTTCTAGTTACATCCTCAAAAAATTCCAGAAGATTTGTCAAGCATGATTTCCCTTTCATAAATCCATGCTGACTTGGACTGATCCTGTCACAGCTTTCCAAATGCGCTGTTATTACGTCTTATATAATTGATTTCAACATTTTCCCCACTACCGATGTCAGGCTAACTGGTCTATAATTACCTGTTTTCTCTCTCCCTCCTTTTTTAAAAAGTAGGGTTACATTAGCTACCCTCCAATCCATAGGAAATGATCCAGATTCTATAAAATGTTGGAAAATGACCACCAATGCATCCACTATATTAGGGCCACTTCCTTAAGTACTTTGGGATGCAGACTATCAGGCCCTGGGGATTTATCAGCCTTTAATCCCATCAATTTCCTTAACACAATTTCCTGACTAATTTCCTTCAGCTCCTCCTTCTCGCAAGACCCTCGGTCCCTTAGTATTTCTGGAAGGTTATTTGTGTCTTCCTTAGTGAAGACAGAACCAAAGTATTTGTTCAATTGGTCTGTCATTTCTTTGTTCCCCATTATAAATTCCCCTGATTCTGACTGCAAGGGACCTACATTTGTCTTCACTAATCGCTTTCTGTTCACACATCTATAGAAGCTTTTGCAGTCAGTTTTTATGTTCCCTGCAAGCTTACTCTCATACTCTACTTTCCCCCTCCTAATGTCAGTGGTGGTGCGGAACCTAGGGGTGGAGTGCCATGCTCTGGGACCACTGGGAGGCCTGTGCCAGCAGTGTTCCTGGCTATCACCTCCAGGGCTTCTGCCATCCGCGGAACGTACTCAGTCATGGTGGCCAGCTGTCAGGATATGCCCCCCAATGCTTCGATGAGGTGGACACCAATGTCTACAGTCCTCCTGGACAACTGTACCATCTCTCCGTTCTCATGTGGCACTTTGTAGACCAGACCTGCCGCGTCCACAAAACCTTCGCGGGGTCGGCGCTGTCCTGGGGACAAATGGGGTGCCCTGTGGCGAGGTGCTTGGGGCCTGGTATCTCCAGAATGGAGGCGGGAATGACCGGAGGACCACTAGATGGCCTTGGGGTGGAATGGCTTCTGGAGCGTGGCGATACAGGTTCCTCGAAGTCCGCGCTCTCATTTGTAGAGGACAAACCCAGTGGATTGACGGACGAGAATCGGAGCTCCTCAGTACTAGATGTAGGATCATCTGGTGAGTCCGGTCCCACGCCCCCACCTTCTGGCCTCTGTGGTCTTGCATGGGGCCGGGCTGCTGGCTGAATTGAAAAACACAAATGAGGTTATTAGAGGAGAAGGGGGTGCTAGGGTCACAAGTTGATTCCAGCGCTACGCACAGCATATGCACGACAAAAGTACCACTGCTCTCAAAATCATCACAGACAGCAGATTTGCACTGCAATGATTTTCATTCGGCCAGCATTATTTCTAGGACAATTTTAGAAATCATCTATCCTATATTATTGTTCGGATATGAGTTGGTGTGGCATCTATTGACTTTACAGCACGCAATGATGCCAACTTTACTCACGTCGCTTCACACCAGTGTCTGCAGATGCTTCCGTGGCTGTCCGCTGGTGCACCCGCTCCTCCGTGTCAATGATGTCGCTGGGGACTGGTGGCCCCCCACCCGTTCACCTCTGCACGGACCTCATCGTCGATAGTTTCTTCTGTAAAAGGTGACAGGACGACATGGCATGAGATCATTGTGTGATATCATTGCTAGGTACTGTCACAGAGACTGATACAACACCTAACCGACAGATGTAATCATGATTACAGGCAACTCACGATTATCCGCACACGGATCCAACGGGAAACTGTTGTAACGGGATTTAAAATTTCAGTCTGGGAAGGCATCGTGCCGCTGACGTCGGAGTCCTTTCGGTCCGGGAAGACATCGGGTTTTAACTTTATAATATTATTCGCTCTAACGGAGAAATCGTTTACCCGGCATAGCCCACTCCCCGAGGGACTCAGATAATCGAGAGTTGCCTGTATTATGATAATTATCATTCTTTATCTAAAAACGTACACCGTGACCGCAGGCTTTGAGTACAACTTTCCCGGTAAAAGTGAAAGACCTCACATCTGCTGATAGTTACTCATGACTTACAAATCAAATTATATAAATACATCATCATCATTATAGGCACTCCCTCGGAATCGAGGAAGACTTGTTTCCACTCTTAGAATCCTTAGGTGGCTGAACAGTCCAATACGAGAGCCGCAGTCCCTGCCCCAGGTGGGACAGACAACTATTGAGGGTAAGGGAGGGTGGGACAAGTATGCCGCATGTTCTTTCCGCTGCCTGCGTTTGTCTTCTGCATGCAGTCGGCGATGAGACTCGAGGCTCTCAGCGCCCTCCCGGATGCACTTCCTTCACTTAGGGCAGTCTTTGGCCAGGGACTTCCAGGTGTCGGTGGGGATGCACTTTATCAGGGAGGCTTTGAGGGCGTCCTTGTAACGTTTCCTCTGTCCACCTTTGGCTCGTTTGCCATGAAGGAGTTCCAAGTAGAGCGCTTGCTTTGGGAGTCGCGTGTCTGTAATGCGGACAATGTGGCCTGCCCAGCGGAGCTAATCAAGTGTGGTCAGTGCTTCAATGCTGGGGATGTTGGCCTTGACGAGAACACTGATGTTGATGCGTCTGTCCTCCCAGGGGATTTGTAGGCATCGTTGGTGGTATTTCTTCAGGGACTTGAGGTGTCTACTGTACATGGTCCATGTCTGAGCCATACAGGAGGGCGGGTATTACTACAGCCCTGTAGACCATGGTAGATTTGAGGGCCGGGTCTTCTTTTTCTCAGGTGGCTGAAGGCTGCGCTGATACACTGGAGGCGGTGTTAAATCTCCTCATCAATGTCTGCTTTTGTTGATAAAAGGCTCCCGAGGTATGGGAAATGGTCCACGTTGTCCAGGACCGCGCCGTGGATCTTGATGACTGGGGGTCAGTGCTGTGCGGTGAGGACAGGCTGGTGGAGGACCTTTGTCTTACGGATGTTTAGCGTAAGGCCCATGCTTTTATACGCCTCAATAAATACATCGACTATGTTCTGGAGTTCGGCCTCTGAATGTGCGCAGACGCAGGCATCGTCCGCGTACTGTAGCTCGACGACAGAGGTTGGGGTGATCTTGGACCTGGCTTGGAGGCGGCGAATGTTAAACAACTTCCCACTGGTTCTGTAGTTTGGTTCCACTCCAGCAGGGAGCCTGTTGATTGTGAGGTGGAGCATGGCAGCGAAGAAGATTGAGAAGAGTGTTGAGTTGATGTCGCAGCCCTATTTGACCCCAGTCCGGATGTGGATTGGGTCTGTAATGGATCCGTTGATAAGGATCACGGCCTGCATGTCGTCGTGGAGCAGGTGGAGGATGTTGACGAACTTTTGGGCGCATCCAAAACGGAGTAGGACGCTCCATACACCCTCGCAGTTGACAGTGTCAAAGGCCTTTGTAAGGTCGAAGAAAACCATATATAAGGGCTGGTGCTGCTACCTGCATTTTTTCTGCAGCTGTCACGCTGCAAAGAACATGTCTGTACTGTGACTCCGGGAGGAGCTCCTCGGCCATGGGGAGAAGACGGTTGAGGAGTACTCCAGCGATAACTTTCCCAGTGGCTGATAGCAGGGAGATTCCTCTGTAGTTGCCGCAGTTGGATTTCCCGGTAAAAGTGAAAGACCTCACATCTGCTGATACTGTTACAAATCAAATTATATAAATACATAAATACATGTAAATAAATGTAATACTTACTCTTGCAGATCCAACAAGTTCATTCCATCATTTGTGGCATTGGTTGCCCTCACACACCTCGTTGGTCGCCGACGAGACACTTCTGCTATCTCGGTCCATATCTTCTGGTAGGCCTTTGGGGTGGGCTTCCCACGCCCTCCCTGTGTCAAATCACCCCAGCGTAACTCGACCTCCTGCAGGAGGGAGGCAGTTGCCTCGTCCGAGAGCCTCCTCGCTCTTTTGCGCCCTCCAATGTGCTCCTCTCCCAGCTCATTGCTCTCGCCAGCATCAATCTCCACAGCATGCTGTGATGCCTCTTCCTCTCCCTCCATTATAGGCCAAATTCGGGCAAATATCTGGCTGGTAACAGCTAATTTTGTTTCCCAATTTGCTCTAAAGCTCTAAACTCTCCCTCCTTCCTCCCAAAGCAGCCACACCACACCCACACACGCCTTCAGTCTTCTCAGCTCCCTTTCTCTCTGTCTCCTCTTCTGCGCATGTCATGATGACCCTTGATCTCCTGAATCATGGGAATCGGGCATTGCCATGCTGTTGCTAAGGGGACGGTGACACTTTATAGCGGAAGGTCAGAGAGATTTATCGCTAATGCCCATTTCATATCGCTCGCAGTAACGCCCAATTTCAAAAATGGAGACTAGGTGCTTTGAGAATGGACAAGAAGCCGGCGATCTGAAAACCCATTTTTACCACCCATGCCGGAAATAACGCCCATTTTTGGGCGATCTGCACAAAAGTGTAAAATCTATCCCATGATTTCAAAGTGTGAAACATGCAACACCAATCAATCGAGCTAACCAAAACAGCCATTGTTAAGTCACGATCTCCTTCAGAGACTGTGGGAAAGGATTGGTTGTGACATATTCACACTCGATGGCAAAGACTACTTATGCACAGTGGACTACTACTCGGACTATTTCGAGATAGACAATCTGCATGGAAAGAAAGATGCCACTGTCATCATCAAACACCTCAAGAAACATTTCTCTAACCACGGTACATAGACAATGTTGAATCTGACAATGGACCTCCCTTCAACTCACAACAGTTCACAAGTATTGCCACAGAATATGGATTAGATTAAGCAACAAGCTCACCAGAATATCCACAAAGCAACGGAAAGGTTGAGAATGCGGTTAAGCTCGCAAAGCGTTTAATCAAGAAGACAAAGAAAGACTGTGGTGACTTCTACATGAACCTTCTCGTCTGGTGAAACACACCAACTGAAGGCCTTGATAATTCACCAGCACAACGCTTACTCGGTCGCAGCACAAAGACAAACATATCAATCGCAAATGAACTACTCAAATCACAACGTCATCGTCAACAAAGAAAGGAACCATGCCAAACAAGCACACTACTACAACAGAGGTGCTACAGCACTTCCTACACTGCAGGAAGGAGAAACAGTGAGATTCAAACAAACGCGAGAAAGCAAAGCGTGGCAAAAAGCTCAGGTTCAGAAACAAGTCGGCATTCGGTCATATCAGGTCATTACAGAAGATGGCCAGGAGTATCGCTGAAATAGGAAACATCACAGAAAGAGCGCTAAGCCATTCATCAAACCTCCAGAGATCTCAGTGACACCCACACATGATCCGCTGACTAGACAGCCAACTAACACGCGAAACAGTACTTCAATGACAACACGAGAAAACAGGGATATGTTGCCTGATACTTCTCCTCAGAGCACTGATAAAGGGACTAAAGCGATCGGTGCACAGAACACCACTGAAACAACCAGTTTGAGGTGAAGCAACAGAATCCACACAACACCAAAATACCTGGAGCACTATGTACAGAAATAAGAAATCATGGACACTGGACACTTGGAGAAAGAATCAATAAGACAAAGGTTTTGTTGTTGTTTGTTAAACTTGTAGTTGATTACTACATGTATTCATAAGAAGTTAATTACCAGTTTATATTGAAGCTCACTTTAATTCATTTTGTTTTTTATGAAAAGAAAGGTGTAATGATAAAATGTATAGCACCTCTAGGTAGGATGTATGGCGCCCTGGATCTGTGTTGAGAGAAAATGGCTGTAGGAGGAACGCCATTTTAACTGCACGTGGCTTACTGATCTCCAGAATAAATAGAGTTAAATTGAACTATGAGGTGTTCAAGAAACTATAAAATATAGTCGGGGATTTAATAGTTACGGGAGCAGACAGCGTTTCTACGGCCGCAGATGTGACTCCAGGCTAGCATGTTCTCTCTCTGTTGCCAGGGTTAAGGATCTCTCTGAGCGGCTGCAGAACATTCTGAGTGGGGAGGGTGAACAGCATCCATATTGGTACCAATGACTAAGTAGAAAGAGGGATGAGGTCTGCAGACAGATTTTAGGAAAGTAGAAAAGAGACTGTAATGTATATACCTGTGAGTATGCTCACAGGTTTGTAGAGCTGTTGAGTTGGGAGTGGCTTAGCCAATCTACTTCTTCTTAGGCAGTCCCTCAGAGTCGAGGATGACTTGCTTCTCACTAATATGAGTTCTCAGGTGACTGATGAGTCCAATGCAGGACCTACAGTTTCTGTCACAGGTGGAGCAGACAATGGTTGAAGGGATGGATGGGTGGGATGCTTGGGTTGTCGTGCGCTCCTTCCGCTGTTTGCGCTTGGCTTCTGCTTGCTCTCAGCGAAGAGATGTGAGGTGTTCGGCGCCTTCCCGGATGCTTCTCCTCCACTTTGAACATCACAATCACATGATGTTCACAAGACTCAATAAAACCCCAGCCAGTTGGGTTTGGGGGATCCACAATGAGGCAGGTGGTTGTGAGCCTGGTGGATGAACTAGTAATGTGTAGTGTGATTGTTAAACCTTTTGCTAATAAACCAACTAGTTCTTTATAGCAAAGAACCCATGAAGCAAATACATTACAGAGATTAAAAAGTAGGACGTCAAAGGTAGCAATCTCTGAATTACTCCCGGTGCTACGCGCGAATGAGTATAGAAATAAGATAGTGCAGATGAATACGTGGCTGAAGAGATGGTGCAGGAAGGAGGACTTTATGATTTCTAAGCCTTTGGGACTGGTTCTGGGGAGGTGGGACCTGTACAGGCCGGACGTGTTGCACCTCAACAGGGCTAGAACCAATATCCTCACGGGGAGGTTTGCTAGTGCTGCTGGGGAAGTTTTAAACTAATCTGGCAGGAGGATGGGCACCATGATGTAACATTAGAAAGAGGAAATAAAATGCTCAAAGGATTGGGAGAGGCAGAGAGCACTAAAGTAGGAAATATAAAAGCAAAATACTGCGGATGCTGGAATCTGAAATAAAAACAGAAAATACTGGAAATACTCAGCAGGTCAGGCAGCGTCTGTGGAGAGAGAAACAGAGTTAATGTTTCAGGTCGATGACTCTTTGTTAGAACGTTCCAAAGTAAGAAATAATAAGGTATTAGGTGGGGTCAAGCTAAGAGACAATACAAGATGGTCTAAAATGGGTTGACAGTGTACTTATGTGAACGCACAAAATGTAGTAAACAAGGTAAGTGACCTGCAGGCACAAATAGCCACATGGGAATATGATGTTATAGCAATAATTGAGACTTGACTCAAAAAAGGATACGATTGGGTATTAAATATTCCTGGTTATAAGGTGTTCAGGAAGGATAAAGAAGGAAAGATAGGAGTTGGTGTGGCAGTATTGGTTAAGGAGAATTTTACAGTGCTGGAGAGGGAGGATGTCCTGGAGGGGTCAAGGACAGAATCTGTTCACAAGACTCAATAAAACCCCAGCCAGTTACATTCGAGGGATCCATGATGAGGCAGGTGGTTGTGAGCCAGGTGGATGAACTGGTAATATGTCGTGTGATTGTTAAACCTTTTGCTAATAAACCTTTTTCTAGAGTTAAGAAATAATAGAGGTGCCATTACACTACTAGGTGTATTCTATAGACCACCAAATAGTGGGAAAGATATGGAGGAACAAATTTACAGAGAAATTACAGAGAGATGCAAGAATTATAGAGTAGTAATAATGGGGGACTTCAACTATCCTAATATAGACTTGGATCATAATAGTGTTCAGAGCAGAGAAGGGGAAAAATTTCTGAAGTGTGTTCAGGAGAACTTTCTTGATCAGTACGTTTCCTGTCCAGATGAGGAAGGAGGCATTGCTGGATCTGGTTCTGAGAAATGAGGTTGATCAAGTGGAGCAAGTGTCAGTAGGTGAACATTTAGGGAACAGTGATCATAGCATTAATAGGTTTAGATTGGTTATGGAAAAGGACAGTGAGCAATCTAGAGTAAAAATGTTTAACTGGAGGAAGGCCAATTTGGGATGAGAACGGATCTGGCCCAGGTAAACTGGAATCAAAGATGGCAGGCAAAACTGTAATGGAACAATGGGCTGCCTTTAAAGAGGAAATAGTTCAGGTACAGTTGGGGGAAAGGCAGGGCAACTAAAGTCATGGCTCCCTGGATGACGAAACAGATCGAGAATATGATGAAGCAGAAAAAGAGCATGTATGACAGATGTCAGGTTGCACATACATCTGAGAATCAGGCTATATATAGAAAGGTCAAAGGAGAAGTGAAAAATAAAATAAGAGGGGCAAAGAGAGGGTATGAGAATAAAATGGCAGCCAACATAAAAGGTAAACCAAAAGTCTTCTATAGGCATATAAATAGTAAAAGGGCAGTAAGAGGAGGCGGGGTGGGACGATTAGGGACCAAAAAGGAGACATATGCATGGAGGCAGAGG
Source organism: Pristiophorus japonicus (assembly GCF_044704955.1). Lineage (NCBI taxonomy): Eukaryota > Metazoa > Chordata > Chondrichthyes > Pristiophoridae > Pristiophorus > Pristiophorus japonicus. The sequence goes on along the minus strand of NC_091988.1, from coordinate 79,251,699 downwards.
ATATGTCTGAGGTACTAAACCTCTGTCTTCACCAAGGAAGAGGATGCTGCCAGAAACATAGTGAAGGATGAGGTATTGGAGACAATTGTTAGGATAAAAATTGATACAGAAGAGGTTTTAGAAAGGCTGGCTGTACTTAAAGTAGATAAATATCCAGGAGAAGATAGGATGCATCCTAGGTTGCTGAGGGAATTGAGAGCAGAAATCACAGAATTACTGGCCATAATATTCCAATCCTCAGGTGGTGCCAGAGGACTGGAGATTTGCAAATGTTACACCATTGTTCAAGCACATTACGCCGTAAAGAGGTGGTAACTACTGCTACGGTTGGCTCTGGTATCCGCAGTAACATGGGAAGCCATAAAAGAGCCAACAGAAGGGGACAAGGTGGAGACAGATTGGAAAGAGGAAGGCAAGTCAATATAATCCCCAGGAGGGCGTTGAAGGATGTGATACCTTGGAGACATAAGGGCCAACCGTAGCAGTACGGTTTTATGGTGTAATTGCATGGTCACATCACCAATAACCTTACCAACTCACAGCCCATATCTGGTGCTGATGCCCCGGTGTGTAGCCATGAGTTGGGGCCCATTAATGATGGGGATGACACACTGGGAGTTAATAGGAGATGGGCAGCTTTCAGGAGGGGCCACCCCGAGTTAGAAGAGGGAGACTTAACATGAGTCCTCCTCTTGGCATGTTCCACTTCTTTAAAGAATAATCTGTCAGACCCGATCCTCCACTATTTAGGGATCCGAAACTTAAACTTAGTGACTCTGCTTAGTCAGACTAAACAGCGCCCAGATGAGACCCCTAGAGCCTTCAGTAATCGCCTGTACAATATCTATGGACGTACCCAGAACCAGGCACCTGCAAATGCTGCAGCAGAAAAGAATCAAGAACAATTTAAATCGCTGTTCCTGATACAACTCCACTCTTTAGTTAAAACCACCCTTAGCATAGCTGTGAGGCCTGCCAATCAGTGGACAGATATAGAGACCAACGCTCAAAGAGCCTGGGAGATGGTAAAAGACCAGTTCAAGGTGAAGTCACCACCCAACGCAGAGAAATCAGTGTCAGCGGTGGAAGGATCGAGGCACTAGCCCTTTAGGGGACAGTGCTTTAATTGTAAGAAGGAAGGTTACCTTGCAAAAGACTGCAGCAGACCCAGACGGGCACCAGACAACGATGCAACACATAGATACTTCCCGAGGGACGAACCCAAACCCTCTGGGATGGAACAACAATTGGCAGAGTTAGTTATCCTTCTAAAAAAGGATGACTCCAAGCCCTCTGGGATGGATCAATGATTGGACCAGTTAATTACCCTCATGAAAGCACAAATTGCCAGGGGGGATGCAAAATCATTTACTGGTACACGCAATCGTCAATGCACTCCCATTGGACGGACCCCTCCAAGGATTCACCCTTTGAAGGGGTCCGGCCCCCAAAGATTAGTCAGAAGTGGGATTCCGATGCGGGAGACGGCAGCAGATTATGCTTATCGATACTGGCTCAGCCATAAGAACATAAGAAATAGGAGCAGGAGTAGGCCATCTGACACCTCGAGCCTGCACCGCCATTCAATAAGATCATGGATGATCTGATTATGGACTCAGCTTCACTTCCCTGCCTGCTCCCCATAACCCTTCACTCCCTTATCGCTCAAAACATTGTTTATCTCCACCTTAAATATATTCAATGACCCAGCCTCCACAGCTCTCTGGGGCAAAGAATTACATAGATTTATAACCCTGAGAGAAGAAATATCTCCTCATCTCAGTTTTAAATAGGTGGCCCCTTATTCTAAGACTATGGGCTAGAACCTCCACTTTTGTGCTTATCGCCCAAAAATGGGCATTATTTCCGGCGTGGGCGTTAAAAAAGGATTTTCAGATCGCCGACTTCTCGCCCATTCTCAAAACACCTAATTTTCACTTTTGAAAATGGGCGTTACCGCGAGCGATATCAAATAGGCGGTAGCGTTAAATTTTTTTAACCTTCTGCCGTAAAGTGTGGCCGTCCTTAGCAACGGCATGGCAATGCTCGATTCCCGCGATTCAGGAGGTCAAGGGTCATCATGACATGCGCAGAAGAGGAGACAGAGAGAGAGGGAGCTCAGAGGCACTGAAAGCGTGTGTGGCTGTGGTGTGTGCTTGTCTGGTTGTTGTGGGAGGCACGACCTAGAAACATAGAAATATAGAAAATAGGTGCAGGAGTAGGCTATTCAGCCCTTCGAGCCTGCACCACCATTCAATAAGATCATGGCTGATCATTCACCGCAGTACCCCTTTCCTGCTTTCTCTCCATACCCCTTGATCCCTTTAGCCATAAGGGCCATATCTAATTCCCTCTTGAATATATCCAATGAACTGGCATCAACAACTCTCTGCGTTAGGGAATTCCACAGGTTAACAACTCTCTGAGTGAAGAAGTTTCTCCTCATCTCAGTCCTAAATGGCTTATCCCTTATCCTTAGACTATGTCCCCTGGTTCTGGACTTCCCCAACATCGAGAACATTCTTCCTGCATCTAACCTGTCCAGTCCCGTCAGAATTTTATATGTTTCTATGAGATCCCCTCTCATTCTTCTGAACTCCAGTGAATACAAGCCCAGTTGATCCAGTCTTTCTTGATAGGTCAGTCCCGCCATCCCGGGAATCAGTCTGGTGAACCTTCGCTGCACTTCCTCAATAACAAGAACATCCTTCCTCAGATTAGGAGACCAAAACTGAACACAATATTCCAGGTGAGGCCTCACCAAGGCTCTGTACAACTGCAGTAAGACCTCCCTGCTCCTACTCAAATCCCCTAGCTATGAAGGCCAACATACCATTTGCCTTCTTCACCGCCTGCTGTACCTGCATGGCAACTTTCAATAACTGATGTACCATGACACCCAGGTTGCACCTCCCCTTTTCCTAATCTGCCGCCATAGAGATAATATTCTGCCTGAGTGTTTTTGCCCCCAAAGTGGATAACCTCACATTTATCCACATTATACTGCATCTGCCATGCATTGCCCACTCACCTAACCTGTCCAAGTCATCCTGCAGTCTCTTAGTGTCCTCCTCACAGCTCACACCGCCACCCAGCTTAGTGTCATCTGCAAACTTGGAGATATTACACTTAATTCCTTCATCTAAATCATTAATGTATATTGTAAATAGCTGGGACCCCAGCACTGAGCCCTGCGGCAACCCAACTAGTCACTGCCTGCTATTCTGAAAAGGACAACGTTTATCCTGACTCTCTGCTTCTTGTCTGTCAACCAGTTCTCTATCCACGTCAAGTACATTACCCCCCCATGTGCTTTAATTTTGCACACCAATCTCTTGTGTGGGATCTTGTCAAAAGCCTTTTGAAAGTCCAAATACACCACATCCACTGGCTCTCCCTTGTTCACTCTACTAGTTACATCCTCAAAAAATTCGAGAAGATTTGTCAAGCATGATTTCCCTTTCATAAATCTATGCTTGGACCAATCCTGTCACTGCTTTCCAAATGTGCTGCTATTTCATATTTAATAATTGATTCCAACATTTTCCCCACTACTGATGTCAGGCTAATTGGTCTATAATTACTCATTTTCTCTCTCCCTCCTTTTTTAAAAAGTGGTGTTACATTAGCTACCCTCCAGTCCACAGGAGCTGATCCAGAGTCAATAGACTGTTGGAAAATGATCACAAATGCATCCATTATTTCTTGGGCCACTTCCTTAAGTACTCTGGGATGCAGACTATCAGGCCCCAGAGATTTATCGGCCTTCAATCCCATCAATTTCCATAACACAATTTCCCGCCTAATAAGGATTTCCTTCAGTTCCTCATTTTCACTAGACCCTCCGTCCCCTAGTATTTCCGGAAGGTTATTTGTGTCTTCCTTCGTGAAGACAGAACCAAAGTATTTGTTCAACTGGTCTGCCATTTCTTTGTTCCCCATTATAAATTCACCTGAATCCGATGCAAGGAGCTACGTTTGTCTTCACTAATCCTTTTCTCTTCATATATCTATAGAAGCTTTTGCAGTCAGTTTTTATGTTCCCGGCAAGCTTCCTCTCATACTCTATTTTCCCCCTCCTAATTAAACCCTTTGTCCTCCTCTGCTGAATTCTAAATTTCTCCCAGTGCTCAGATTTGCTGCTTTTCCTGGCTAATTTATATGCCTCTTCCTTGGATTTAGAATTATCCCTAATTTCCCTTGTCAGCCACAGTTGAGCCACCTTCCCCGTTTTATTTTTATGCCAGACCGGGATGTACAATTGTTGAAGTTCATCCATGTGATCCTCAAATGTTTGCCATTGCCTATCCACCGTCAACCCTTTAAGTATTATTTGCCAGTTGACTCTAGCCAATTCACGTCTCATACCATCGAAGTTATCTTTCTTTAAGTTCAGGACCCTAGTCTCTGAATTAACTGTGTCACTCTCCATCTTAATAAAGAATTCTACCATACTCTTCCCCAATGGGCCTCGCACAACAAGATTGCTAATTAGTCCTTTCTCATTACACATCACCCAGTCTAGGATGGCCAGCCCTCTAGTTGGTTCCTTGACATATTGGTCTAGAAAACCATCCCTAATACACTCCAGGAAATCCTCCTCCACCATATTGCTACCAGTTTCGTTAGCCCAATCTATATGTATACGATGGAGATTCACCAGTAGCAAAAAGCATACTAAGTATCAAGAACATAGTTGACACCGAGTTTTTGTCCAACAAATAAGATATAACATGGAAGGGATGGAGGAGGCCCTGGAGCTGGTAGCCAGGAACACTGGTGGTTGAGGTCTCCCTGTGGTCCTGGAACGTCGCATCACACCCCAAGGTGACGCACCCCCATTGCCAACCACACATGACAGCCAGCAGCAACATCTTGCTTCTGGCTTGGAGCACATTCCCACCTCGGGACCGTCCTCTCCCCTATCCATCCAAGCAGCGCTTTGGCCATCACCCCCCCACCCCCCCCCCGCCGCAGTCAACCACCCACTTGAGGACCTCTTCGGCCAGGCGGCTTGCAGTCAGGAGAGGAAGAGGAGGGGGTAGAGGAGGGGAAGAGAAGCGAGGGGACGGGGGGGGTGGGGGGGGGGAAGGGTTGGTTTGTACATAAATACTGATGATTTCAGACAACTGTTCGCTTTCAATGTTTTTTATTTAACAAAACATTGTGGCACATTGGCTCAAATAGCTGCACCATTACACGCTAGTGATTCCTTAACATCAAAAGGTATAATCACACTTAACTTCAATCAACTTAAACTTTTTAACTGTCACCAATGTGATGCCCACCATTGATGTATGACCTGCACACCCAGCAGTGTGTCAGCCTTGTAAATAACACTAATATTCTTTCAGGCAAAGCGATCATTGATGAGCTTCTGACTTAAGGCTCTTGCAGCTATCATGTCAGCATGGGCCCTTTCATGCGGTCTACAGGGGGGTGGGGGCATGGCTTCAGCATCCGCCTCCTCGTCCTCCTCTTCCTCGCTCTGGTGAGGTAGACTGTGAGACTCATCAAGCAATTCTTGCCCCTCCAGATAGCCAAGTTGTGTAGCATGGAGCACACCACCACGAATTGAGCCAGCTGCTCAGGGTGGTATTGGAGCTCACCTCCTGAGTGGTCCAGGCATCTAAAGCACTGCTTCAGCACTCTAATGGTTTTTTCCACGATACTGCAAGTTGCTTTGTGGCTCTCGATGTATCGTCTCTCGACCTCGGTATGGGTGTCCCGCAAGGGGGTCATCAGCCAGGTGGCGAGGCCATTCCTTTGTCCCCAATCATCCAGCATTGACCTTGTGGCTTATTGTTAAACAAGTCAGATACAGTGCTCTCAAGCAGAATGTGAGCATCATGGATTGAGCATTCACTGCCAGTATAATTTCTGGTGGTCAACAACCAGTTGGACATTCAGGGAGTGGAATCCCTTGCGGGTCCTGAAAATCTCAACATCCTGCTAAGGTGTCCGCATCGCATTTTGCGTACAGTCTATTGCTCCCTGCACCTTGGGGAATTTTGCAATTCTGGAGAATCCTAGAGCCCTCTCACTCTGTGCCTCCTTGGTCATAGGGAAGCTGATCAAGTCCCTCCTGCATGTGTACAGGACTTCAGTGACCTGTCTAATGCAGCAATGTGTGGCATGCTGAGAAAGTCCGCAAATGTCGGCAGCTGTGGCCTGATAAGAGCCCGAGGCATAGAACGACAGTGCCGCGGTGACTTTGACCTCGATGGACAGTGCAGTACTGATGGTGCTGGCAGGCTACAGATCTGCCCTTATCAGCTGGCATACCTCAGTGATAACCTCTTTGTGGAAGCGCAGTCTCCGAAGGCAGGCGGTGTCGGGCAAATCGAGGTAAGAATGCTTCTCCTTGTACTTGCGGGGCGTGTAATGTCTGGTCCTCCTCATCTGTCTGTCACGTCTTACATTGGGCACATAATGCAGTGGAGTGTTCCTTTGGCGATGTCGAGTCTGCTGCATGTATTTGGTCACCAAGAGAGGGTGAGAAAGGACAGGCCCCATTGCAGCAGCTCTCTGTTTTCCACCGATTGCTCACAAACAAGGAATGTCCCGATGAACACACCTCTTCAATTCCAATCGGTCACAGTATGGTCTTTACAGATGTTCACATCAACTCCAACGACCTGCAGAGTACATCCGAACTCCGCCGAGGTTGAAGCACAGCAGCCTTTTAAAGGATTTGACATTTGATCTGGAACATGGCATCCATAACGCTGTGATTAGTTCTGCTGAGTTCCACTTTTTGTGGGCGTTTGTTGGGGCGAGTGATATTGTGGGCGATAAGTGTGTGAAGTGGTGAAATTGACGCTGGGCGATCTCATGGCCGCTAGTTTGGGTAAATATGCTCTTTATGACAAAAAAAAAGTGGGCGGGCATTAATATTTAATCTCAGCATTAAATCTGTGCGTAAAGTAACGCTGGGCGATATTATGGGGGTTGAATTCGCCCATTCTGCTGATTCCACCCCAAAAAAGTGAGCGGGCGGTAATAGTTTTTCTCGCCATTAAGCACATGGGGAAAGTAACATTCGGCGATAAGTTTCCGAAAAATGCCCGCCAGTTTCCATTTTGTACCAAAATGGGCAATATATGGGCATTATACGTCATTTCAGCGGTAAAATGGGCAGTAAGTGGGCGTTAAGCATGCAAAAAAAATGGAGGTTCGAGCCCATAGTCCCCTAGTTTTAGTTTCCACAATGAGTGGAAATATCCTCTCTGCATCCACCTTGTCGAACCCCCGCATCATCTTATAAGTTTCAATAAGATCACCTCTCATTCTTCTGAACTCCAATGTGTATAGGCCCAACCTACTCAACCTATCTTCATAAGTCAGCCCCCTCATCTCCGGAATCAACCTAGTGAACCTTCACTGAACAGCCTCCAATGCACGTATATCCTTCCTTAAATACGGAGACCAAAACTGTACGGGACTCGAGGTGCTCTTCCTCCACTTAGGGCAGTACTCCAGGTGTGGCCTCACCAATACCCTGTACAGTTGTAGCAGGACTTCTCTACTTTTATACTCTATCCCTCTTGCAATAAAGGTCAACATTCCATTTGCCTTCCTGATTACTTGCTGTACCTGCATACTAACTTTTTGTGTTTCATGCACAAGGACCCCCAGGTCTCTCTGTACTGCAGCACTTTGCAATTTTTCTCCATTTAAATTATAATTTGCTTTTCTATTATTTCTGCCAAAGTGGATAACCTCACATTTTCCCACATTGTACTCCATCTGCCAAATTATTGCCCATTCACTTAGCCTGTCTATATCCCTTTACAGATTTTTTGTGTCCTCCTCACAATTTGCTTTCCCACCCATCTTTGTATCATCAGCAAACTTGGCTACATTACATTCGGTCCCTTCATCCAAGTCATTAATATGGATTGTAAACAGTTGACCATCATCCACACCCCATACCCTGAATGCCATGCAGTAACGGGCAAGGATTGTATGGCCTTTAAAGGGTTTAATGGTGATTATACAGGGAAAGCGTCTGAACTTCAGTTGGGAGGCCTCACCTGTAAGGTCCCATCGCCGTTGGAAGGGGAATTTTAGGGTCTGATTTGTTGGATCAGTATGGCGTGGTAATAGATTACAATCGGGATTGTATTTGGATGTGATTGAGAAGGAATGCAAGAGTGATAGAAATTTCAGATGCTCTCTCAGTTTTTGCTATTAAAACCGCACCTCTAACTGCTGTGAAGGAAACCTCAGATAGACCCGTGAATATTTGGTCTGATCGTGCCTATGCTATAAACACCATGCTCTCCTTGCCCCTATACTACAAAAATGATTACATAAAATAGACAGTGAGACGCTGGTCCATGGGTCCTGGTTACACCTGCTCTGGTCATATCGTAAACAGCAATTCCAGCGCTGCTTCATGGGAAAGGTAGAAACACATAGAAGAGGGGGTCCACATAGTGAGGGAAATTCCAGCGAAGACAGCGAGCAGCCAAGGACGCTGTGGTTGATGGGGGAGTTAGACGATATAGTTGTTGAGCCCCGCAATACTGTTAGCAAGGGCTCCCCAACAGATCACCTAGATTTAAAATCCCTGCAGCACCAATACTGGCCATATGCCATTGTAAGCGCCTGGCAAGGAAGGCAGATCCCTTCCTGAACCGAAGCCCCCAATACCCTACTAGCCACTTCCCCTGACTCAGTGGAGCAGTTGCTGATGTTCAAAAGAAAGCCAAACGTCTGCCCGGTGGTGTGTGTTCCACCAGAGGTGAGTCAGGAACTGCTCTCCCTCTTTCACTCCTACACCACGGCAGGGCACTATTCGGCCCTGGTAACCTTCTATGAGGTAGCATCCACAGCTTGGTGGCCTTCCATGAGGGAAACAATCAACCAATATTTGGCACAATCCTCCCGCATGCACTAACCGAGCCTTGCTTCAAAGCGCGCCCCCACCTCAAGGGCCATGGACTCGCCTCCAGATAGACTTCATTGGACCACTTTCACAGGCGCAAGGCAATTTTCAGCATGCCCTCGTGGTGGTGGATCAATTCACTAAATGGATCGAAGCATTCCCCTGCTGCTCCAACACTGCAATCATGGCAGCCAAAACATTATTAAATCATGTATTTTGTAGGTGGGAAGTACCGCTACAAGTGGACAGTGATCAAGGTTTGCACTTTACTGGCAACATTTTTACAGACCTGCAGGAAATGTTGGGGATAAAACACAAACTACATATTGCTCACCACCCCCAGTCATCCAGAGGGGTTGAAAAGGGGAACAGGACCTTCCAGTTAATGTGTAAAAAACTGCGCGCGGACCACCCCACTCAATGGGCTAACATGCTGCCAGTGTGCTTAATGGCAATGAGGTCCACACTTCATAATACAACCAGCGTTTCCCATAGCAGGCCATGACAGGGAGACTCATGACAATGGCAAGCCAGCTAACACTAACAGGGACAATGAAACCAAAGAGTTCAAGTGGCTGGAACAAATGTTAGATCACACTGATCACATGAATCGATTGGTGGCCATGAAATTGGGGAAGTTAAAAAGACAAATTAAAAGGTACTTGGACAAGAAAGTACGTTCCTTTGAGTATCAGGTGGGGGACACCGTAATGATTCCAAATTATGAGAAAAAGAAGCATGCTTTTGAGCCCAGGTGGTGGGGACCGCATACAATTATAAACCGATTGAACTCCACAGTTTATTTAATTCAGTTATCGAAGAAAAAGGGCATTAAGTACAAGAAATGATATCACATTAATCAGTTAAAAACTGCCAAAGAGTAAACACTACACTGAACTTGTTTCCCACAGGACCATGATCCGGATCCTTATGATTGTCAGGATGATACTGGCCACGACCGAAGCCGAGGAAAGATGGAGAAGCGGGAGCTGCAGCATGACTTACAAATGTCATGGATGTGCTTTGAGTAGCGATGGTCCACTGGAAATACGGGAAGGGGAGGGTCTCTGCTGGAGATGCTATTGTACTATAGTGAATCCCCCTATGTGTGGCGTACACCTTACAAGGTGGGGACCAAATCAGGCCCAGTATGTGTATATGAGTCACTGGGCATATTGCGTTACCACCAATGCCAAGATGATGAGGCATGGGAGTCAGGAGTGCCCCATTAAGACGGCCACCTTTTGTTTCACGTCAACCACCCCGACTGTATTGGGTGACCAGCGGCTGCTCCCGGTAAGCATTCATAACATCACCGACCTCAAGGTAGAATTTCTAGAGCAAGCAGAGACCCTGAGAGCAGTGGATAACTTTGGCCATCCACTTTCCCCTCTCTCTCTATGTTTAAAATCAATTCTACAGCGGTCATCCACCTCACAGAAACATTTAATACAGTAAAGCAGGAAACCTCCCTATACAAACCAGACCAAGAAACAAGGACGAAGGCAGCCTGCTTTGCTTGACTCAGAGGGAAGTACATGTCTATGTAAATGTGTAACTCATTACCTTACCTGTTGTAATTAACTACAGTCCATAGGATGTTAGTTGAATTCTGTTGGTCCGATAGGCTATGTGCATGTGTGTGGAATAAACTTATTCCAAATTGTTTTAAAAGAATTGGTCTTGCTCTCAATTTAATGCCAGAGATTTAGAAATATTACAGATGCATTCTAGGATGCTGAGGGAATTGAGGGCGGAAATCGCAGAATTACTGGCCATAATATTCCAATTCTCCATAGATACCGGGGTGGGGCCAGAGGACTGGAGAATTGCAAATGTTACACCATTGTTCGAAAAAGGGTGTAAAGATAAACCCAGTAACTACAGGCCAGTCGGTCTGTTCGTGCACCCCCCTTTAGGATTGTATCTTGGTAGTGGGGAAGCTTTTAGAAACAGTGGTCAGGGACAACATTAACAATCACTTGGATAGGTGTGGATTAAGTAAGAAAAGCAACACGAAGTTGTTAAAGACAAATCGTGTTTAACCAATTGATCAAGTTTTTGATGAGGTAAAGAGAGGGTTGATGAGGGTAATGCGGTTGAAGTAGTGTACATAGATTTCCAAAAGAAGTTCGACAAAGTGCCAGCAAAGTTGAAGCCCATGGAATAAAAGGGACAGTGGCAGCATGATACAAAATTCGATAAATAACAAGAAACAGAGAGTAGTGGTGAACAGTTGTTTTTCAGACTGGAGGAAGGTGTTCACCAGGGGTCGGTACGAGGACCACTGCTTTTCTTGATTTTTATTAATGACTTAGAAGTGGGTGTAAACGGCACAATTAAAAAATTTGCAGATGACACAAAACTTGGAAGAATAGTGAACAGTGAGGAGCATAGTGATAGACGGAGACATAGACAAGCTGGTGGCAGATTAAATTTAACACAGAAAAAGGTCAAAGTGATACACTTTGGTAGAAAGAATGAGGAGTGGACATATAAACTAAATGGTACAATCCTAAAGGTGATGCACGAACAGAGTGTCATGTATAGAGGAACTTTACAAGGCTGAGTACTGTGATCTAAACTTAGTATGACCTTAGTCTTCTGTATTACAACTCCAGAGTGCCGAAACAACATGGCAGCCAACCTTTTATACTAGCCCTGCACGTGTGTGCAGGTGACGATTAGGACGCCAACAGTCGTGCCCTCTGGTGGGAAGTATTACATAGTTACATACATAACATCACTCCCCCCCCCCCCCAAAAGTCTTCGGTACAAATTATTAATAAGTTGAGGCGATTCGGAACCCCTCGTTCCCTGGTGGATCATCTAAGTTCAAACCCTGGCGTGTGTGAGTTGGCCGGACCATTGCTGCACTGCACCGCGACTGGTCTGACCGGACTGTCAGGAACGGTGGGTTCATCCTCGTGATTGACAGCGAGGTCGACTGCTGGTTGGGTGTGTGTTAGAAACATAGAAACATAGAAAATAGGTGCAGGAGTCGGCCATTCGGCCCTTTGAGCCTGCACCGCCATTCAATGAGTTCATGGCTGAACATGCAACTTCAGTACCCCATTCCTGCTTTCTCACCATACCCCTTGATCCCCCGAGTAGTAAGGACTACATCTAACTCCTTTTTGAATATATTTAGTGAATTGGCCTCAACAACTTTCTGTGGTAGAGAATTCCACAGGTTCACCACTCTCTGGGTGAAGAAGTTTCTCCTCATCTCGGTCCTAAATGGCTTACCTCTTATCCTTAGACTGTGATCCCTGGTTCTGGACTTCCCCAACATTGGGAACATTCTTCCTGCATCTAACCTGTCTAAACCCGTCAGAATTTTAAATGTTTCTATGAGATTCCCTCTCATTCTTCTGAACTCCAGTGAATACAAGCCCAGTTTATCCAGTCTTTCTTGATATGTCAGTCTGGTGAATCTTCGCTGAACTCCCTCAATAGCAAAAATGTCCTTCCTCAAGTTAGGAGACCAAAACTGTACACAATACTCCAGGTGTGGCCTCACCAAGGCCCTGTACAACTGTAGTAACACCTCCCTGCCCTTGTACTCAAATCCCCTCGCTATGAAGGCCAACATGCCATTTGCTTTCTTAACCGCCAGCTTTACCTGCATGCCAACCTTCAATGACTGATGTACCATGACACCCAGGTCATGTTGCACCTCCCCTTTTCCTAATCTGTCACCATTCAGATAATAGTCTGTCTCTCTGTTTTTACCACCAAAGTGGATAACCTCACATTTATCCACATTATACTTCATCTGCCATGCATTTGCCCACTGACCTAACCTATCCAAGTCACTCTGCAGCCTCATAGCATCCTCCTCGCAGCTCACACTGCCACCCAGTTTCCCTGCTTTGGTGGATCGTCGATGGTGATGTCCTCTTTAAGTCGTTCCTGGTTGTCAGTACATCACAATTTAGTCTGATCTAAATGCTTTCTGCACGTTTGGCCATTTAACAGTTTGATTATAAACACCCTCTTCCCTTCCTTGGCCAAAACAGTGCCAGCAATCCACTTGGGACCATGACTGTAAGTCAGGTCAAACACAGGATCGTTAACATCAATGTCACATGAAACAGCCGCGCGATTGTTGTACCTGTTCTGCTGGTGTCGCCGGGTTTCCACGTGATCATTAAGATCCGGGTGGATTAGAGAGAGCCTGATTTTGAGGGTTCTCTTCATTAACAATTCTGCCGGGGGAACCCTGGTGAGCAAGTTGGGTTGCTTCCGAGAGCAGAATGCGAGACAAGCGGGTCTGCAGGGAACCGTCCGTCACACCGTTTCATTTTCTGCTTGATTGTTTGGGCTGTCCGTTCCGCTTGACCATTAGACGCGAGTTTAACAGAGCAGACCTGACATTCTTGATGCCATTGCGGGTCATAAACTCGTTGAATTCCGAGCTGGTGAAACAAGGACGTCGCTGACAAGGACGTTGGGCAAGCCATGAGTGGCGATCATGGCCCGGAGGCTTTCAATAGTGGCTGTGGACGTGCTGGATGACATGATTACACATTCAATCCATTTGGAGTATCCGTCCACAACCACTAAAAACATCTTTCCTGGAAAGGGGCTGTCAAAATCTACCATGGTTTGGAGGGCCATGACCTCAGACTCAGTGGAGCCTCCCTTGGTGCATTGCTCAGTTGCGAGCATGTGTTGCACTAATGCACACATGACTCCAAGTCCGTGTCAATGCCGGGCCACCAAACATGTGACCTGGCAATTGCCTTCATCATGCCTGGGTGGGTACTGTGTAGGTCACATATAAACATTTCCCTGCTTTTTTTTGGCAAAACCACGCAATTACCCCATAAGAGACAATCCGACTGGATGGACATTTCATCTTTGCGTCGGTGAAACAACTTAATTTCATCTTGCATTTCCCCGGGAACGGCCAACCAGTTCCCATTTAGGACGCAATTCTTTACTAATGATAGCACAGGATACTGGCTGGTCCAGGTCCTGATCTGGCAAGCTGTGACGGGTGACCCCCTCGCTCTCAAAAGCATCCATGACCAGTAGCATGTCTGTAGGCTGTGCCATTTCAACCCCAGTGGTGGATAATGGTAGCCGGCTGAGAGCATCGGCACAGTTTTCAGTGCCTGGTCTGTGGCAGATAACATAGTCATAAGCGGATAATGTTAGTGCCCATCTTTGGATGTGGGATGAAATATTGATGTTTATACCTTTGCTCTCTGAAAACAGTGAAATGAGCGGTTTGAGGTCAGTTTCAAGTCTTTGAGTTCATGGGCCTGATGCCGTCTGCTGCAATCTTTCTCCCCAAAAATGTGACTTCTGGCGCCAGGAAAACACACTTGGAGCATTTCAGCCTAAGTCTCACTCTGTCCAGTTGGCTTAGAGCCAAATAGGTATTGGTGCATTTTCTTAACCCCATATACACAGGCTAACGCCTCTTTCTCGACCATACTATAGGCTCTCTCAACCTTAGACAGACTTCTAGACACGTATGCAACCGTTTGGAGGTTGCCCGCTACATTGGCTTGCTATAACACACAGCCAACCCCATACGATGAGGCGTCACAAGTTAGCACTAAAAGTTTACATGAGTTATAGTGTTCAAGTAACTTATTTGAACATAGCAGGTTCCTGGCCTGCTCAAAGGCTATGTCTTGAGATTTGCCCCAAACCCAGTCGCCACCCTTATGTAGCAACATGTGCAAAGGCTCCAACAACGTGCTCAACCCGGGTAGAAAGTTACCAAAATAGTTGAGGAGTCCCAGGAACGAACGCAGCTCCATCACATTCTGTGGTCTGGGTGCATTCTTGATGGCCTCTGTCTTTGAGTTCGTGGGCATGATGCCTTCTGCTGCAATCTTTCTCCCCAAAAATGTGACTTCTGGCGCCACGAAAACACACTTGGAGCATTTCAGCCTGCGTCCCACTCTGTCCAGTTGGCTTAGAGCCTCTTCCAGGTTGTGTAGGTGCTCGATGGTGTCACGACCGGTGATCAGGATGTCGTCTTGAAACACAACGGTGTGCGGAACAGATTTCAGCAAACTTTCCATGTTTCTCTGGAAAATGGCTGCAGCCGAGCGAATCCCGAAAGGGCACCTGTGGTTTATAAACAGTCCTTTGTGAATGTTGATGCATGTCAGTTTTATCGAAGATTCAGCCAGCTCCTGTGTCATGTAGGTGGAGGTTAGGTCCAACTTGGTGAACGATTTCCCCCCTGCTAACGTTACGAAAAGGTCATCTGTCTTGGGCAGTGGGTACTGGTCCTGTAGTGAGACTCGGTTAATCGTTACCTTGTAGTTTCTGCAGATTCTGACCGTGCTATCGCTTTTCAACACCGGAATAATTGGACTAGCCCACTCGTTGAACTCAACTGGCGATATGATTCCTTCGCGTTGGAGTCTGTCCACTTTGATCTCGACTTTCTCCCTCATCATGTAGAGAACCTCCCGAGCCTTGTGATGGATGGGCCGTGGATCGGGGCCTAGATGGATCTGTACCCTGGCACCTGTGAAGTTGCCAATGCCTGGTTATAATAGCGAGGGAAACTTGTCAGCATTTGAACACTCGAGGCATCATCCACTGAAGATAGTGCTTTGATGTCTTTTCAATTCCATCTAATCTTTTCTAGCCAGCTTCTGCCAAACGCGTTGGGCCATTGCCTGGAACAATCCACAATGATAGATCATGCACAGCTCCATCATACAATACCTTCACTGCCACACTTCCAATGACTGGTATGAGCTCTTTGTTGTAGGTACGCAGCTTTGCATTAATTGGGCTCAGTTTGGGCCTTTGTGCCTTATTGCCCCACAGTTTCTCAAAAGCCTTCTGGCTCATTATTGACTGACGGGCACCCGTGTCCAACTCCATGGATATTGGAACTCCATTTAATTTGACTTTCAGCATTATAGGAGGGCTCTTGGTGGTGAAGGTATGTACCCCATACACATCTTCCTCGGGTTGAGTTGCCTGTGCTGTGTGATCCACGCCAGATCGATTATCCTCTGCCACGTGGTATGTCGCAGCACGTTTGCACATTCGCTGGAGGTGCCCCATTGTTGCGCAGCCTTTGCACACATAGTGCTTGAATCGACATTGATGGGCCCGATGATTACCCTCGCATCGCCAACACGGTGCTAATGGATTCACATTCACCCCCGATGGCGGACTCTGAGTCATCACAGGTCTTGCAGCCGCAGACGTATAGGTCCTGCCATATGCAGTTCGGCCTGCTAACGAAGTCATTTTATGCACAGTACTTGCTGGTGAGCTTCGATGTTGAGAAGATATATGTTTGATGTTATTGTCCGTGGTCATGCATGCCTGGGCGATTGCAATGGCCCTGCTCAGGTCTAGGGTTTCGGCAGCCAGCAGCTTTCGAAGAATGACCTCGTGGCTGATGCCAAGCACGAAAAAGTCCTGCAGCATTTCCACCACTGCAGATCCAAAATCGCAAGGTCCCGCGAGGTGTCTCAGGTCGGCGACATAATCCGTCACGTCCTGGCCCCCGGAGTGATGGTGTGTGGAAAAACGATATCTGGCCATGAGGATACACTCCTTCAGCTTGAGGTGGTCCCGAACCAGCGTGCACAACTCTGTATATTCCTTCTCCGTTGGTTTTGTCAGTGCGAGCAGATTCTTGATGAGGCCGTATATTTTAGGCTCACAGACGGTGAGGAGAACCGCTCTGCGCTTGACCGCATTAGTGTCTCCTTCCAGCTCGTTGGCCACGAAATACTGGTCGAGATGCTTGACGAAGGACTCCCAATCATCACCCTCTACGAATCTCTCTAATATTCCAACGGCAGCCATAGTTGCGTGAAGGTTCGTATTCTGTTACTCGACGCAATTGACATGGAAAGAAGAACTCCACGAGGCTGAGTACTGTGAGCTAAACTTAGTGTGACCGTAGTCTTCTTTATTACAACTCCAGAGTGCCTAAACAACATGGCAGTCAACCTTTTATACTAGCCCTGCATGGGGTGTGCAGGTGACCATTAGGACACCAACAGTTGCGCCCTCTGGTGGCAAGTATTACACATAGTTACACACATAACACAAAGAGACCTGGGGATATATGTGCACAAATCATTGAAGGTGGCAGGGCAGTTTGAGAAAGCAATTAAAAAGACTTACAGGATCCTGGCCTTCATAAATAGAGGTATAGAGTACAAAAATGTGGAAATTATGATGAACCTGTATAAAACACTGGTTCGGGCCCAACTGGAGTACTGTGTCCGATTCTGGGCAATGCACTTTTGGAAGGATATGAAGGCCTTAGAGAAGGTGCAGAAAAGATTCACGAGAATGATTCCAACAATGAGGGACTTCCGTTATGTTGATAGACTGGAGAAGCTGGGCATGTTCTCCTTCGAGCGGAGAAGATTGAGAGGAGGTTTAATAGAGGTGTTCAAAATCATGAGGGGTATGGACAGAGTAGATCGAGAGAAACTGTTCCCATTGGCAGAGGGGTCGAGAATCAGAGGACACCGATTTAAGGTGATTGGCAAAAGAACCAAAGGCGATGTAAGAAAAAACATTTTTACGCAGTGAATGGTTTGTATCTGGAATGCACTGCATGAAATGGTGGTGAGGCAGACTCAATCTTATCTTTGAAAAGGGAGTTGGATAAGTATCTGAAGGAAAAGAAATTGCAGGGCTATGGGGAAAGGACAGAGGAGTGAGACTAGCTGAGAGTCGGCACAACGGGCTGAATGGCCTTCTGTGCTTTAACCATTCTATGAGACTGCTTAACCTAAGAGGTATGACTGCCTCCTGGAACAAAGTGTCCAGGTAACTCTCCCCCTCCCTGATGCATCGCAATGTGTGCAGCTAAGACTCCAGCTCAACAACTCTAAGCAGAAGTTCCTCAAGCTGCAGGCACTTACCACAGACGTGGTTGCTCGGGATCTCATTGGTCTCCACCAACTCCCACATGCTGCAGTTACGACACATCACCGGCACTGCCATCTCTATCAATCTTATTTTATTTATATAATTAGTTACATTATTTATTCAAATGATTATTTTTACTTTTAGTTTGTAGTTTTCATTTATTAATTTAAGAAAGAAAGACTTGGATTGATACAGCGCCTTTCACAACCACAGATGTCTCAAAGCACTTTGCAGCCAATGAAGTATTTTTGAAGTGCAGTCACTGTTGTCATGTGGGAAACGCTGCAGCCAACTTGCGCATAACAAGCTCCTACAAACCGCAATGTGATAATGAAAAGGTTTTTGTTATGTTGGTTGAGGGATAAATATTGGCCAGGACACCGGGGATAACTCCCCTGCTTTTCTTCGCAAGGATGCCATGGGATCTTTTATGTTCACCTGAGAGAACAGATGGTTTAATGTCTCATCCAAAAGACTGCACCTCTGACAATTCAACACTCCCTTAGCACTACACTGCCCAGATTTTTGTGTTCAATTTCCTGGAATGGGACTTGAACCAACAACCTTCGGACTCGAAGACAAGTGTGCTACCCACTGAGCCACAGCTGACACACTGTGTGTATATTGAGTAGGTCAGTTACCCCCTCAAGCCTGTTCCGCCAGTCAATAAGATCATGGCTGATCTGTGACCTAACTCCATATACTCACCTTTGGTCCATATTCCCTAATACCTCTGAGTAACAAAATTCTATCAATCTCAGACCCGAAATGAACAATTGCTGTTTAGCGAAGAGAGTTCCAAACCTCCACCACCCACTGTGTGCAGAGGCGCCTCCGAATTTTACTCTCGAAAGATCTGGCTCCAACCCTTAGACTATGTCCCCAGTCCTAAATTATTAATTCAATAAAGTTATAGTAGTTATTGTTATATATGCAACACCATGTAACCAGCATTTCTACCGCCACCAGAGGGCGCATCTGTTGGAGTCCCAAGGGATCCCAGCATCCCTTGGGACCACTCTATATAAGCAGGCCTCCCATGCTGTGCCAGCACTCTGGAGTCAGAATAAAGAGACTAAGGTCACACTTACTCAAGTCTATAGTACTCAGTCATATTGCTTTATTCGAGACATAACAACTGGCGACGAGATAACGAACCATCACACGAAAATGCAGAGAACTGTTGACACCCTGGAGAAATTCTCAGAAGGTGAATTCTCAGAAGGTGGAGCGATTCGACCAATACTTAACATTCAACGAGCTGGAAGGAAATGTGAACGCTGCCAAATGAAGGGCGATCCTCCTCACCATCTGCAGGGCAACAACCTATGACCTCATGAAGAATCTTCTTGCTCCGATGAAACCAACAACCAAATAGTATGAAGAACTGTGTATGCTGCTCCAGGAGCACCTAAATTCGAAGGAGAGCGTTCTGATGGCAAGGTATCGATTTTACACATGTCAACGGTCTGAAGGCCGAACTAAGGCATCTTTCAGGACATTGCGTATTCGATGGATTCCTGGAGCAAATGCTAAGAGACTTTGTTGCACTTGGCATTGGCCATGAGGTTATCCTTCGCAAACTATTGACTGTTGAAACACCGAACGTGAGCAAAGCCATAGCCATAACGATAGCCCAGGCATTTATGTCCACCAGTGATAACACCAAACAAATTTTGCAGCATAAAGATGCTTCGGCAAGTACTGTGCACAAAGTAACGTCATTTTCAGGCAGGAATGCATATGGCAGAATGTACACGCCTGCAGCTGCACGACCTCAGATGACTCAGAGCCTGCCATCAAGCGTGAATGCGTGGCAATTAACACCTTGTTAGCTCTGCAGAGGTGATCATCGAGCCCATCAATGTCGCTTCAAACACTATGCGTGCAAAGGCTGTGGAACAATGGGACACCTCCAGCGAATGTGCAGACGAGCTGCAAACACTGCCACCACGGTGCAGAGGAAGACCGATCCATGGCGGATCAAACTGGACTAGAGACTCGAACCGAGGAGGCAGAAGTGTACGGGGTACATACCTTCACAACAAAATGTCCACCAATCATGTTAAAAGTTGAGCTGAATGGAATTCCAGCATCCATGGAATTGGACACGGTGCGAGTCAGTCTATCATGAGCAAAAAGGCCTTTGAGTGGCTGTGGTGCAACAAGTCACAAAGGCCCAAGCTGAGCCCTATTCATACCAAGCTGAGAACCTACACTAAAGAGCTGATCTCTGTAATTGGCAGTGCAGCAGTAAAAGTCTCCTATTATGGAGCGGTGCACGAATTACCACTATGGATTGTACCAGGAGATGGCCCCATACTGTTCGTCAGAAGCTGGCTGGGAAAAATCCGCTGGAACTGGGACGACATCTGAGCGCTTTTGTCCTGTCGTTGTTTGAGCCAGGCATCGGAAATTTCTCTGGGGCGAAGGTGCAGATCCACTTGGTTCCCGGTACACGACCCATTCACCACAAGGCACGTGCGGTGCCATACATGATGCGAGGGAAAATGGAGATCGAGCTGGACAGGCTGTAACGAGAGGGCATCATCCCGCCGGTTGAGTTCAACGAGTGGGCCAGTCCGATTGTTCCGGTTCTCAAGAGCGATGGAGACTAAAAAGTGACGATTAACTGTTTTTAGCTGCAGGACCAGTTGCCGCTACCCAAGGCAAACTACCTATTTGCGACGCTGGCAGAAGGGAAGACATTCACCAAGTTGGACCTGACCTCGGCCTACATGATGCAGGAGCTGGCGGAATCTTCGAAAGGGCTCACCTGCATCAACACGCACAAAGGTCTGTTCATCTACAATAGATCCCCGTTTGGGATTCGATCAGCCGCAGCTATTTTTCAAAGGAACATGGAGAGTCTGCTAAAGTCGGTTCCGCACACCGTGGTTTTCCATGATGACATATTGAGCACAGGCCAGGACACCGTCGAACACTTGCAGAACCTGGAAGAGGTTCTAAGTTGGCTAGATCGTGTGGGGCTCAGGTTGAAGTGCTTGAAGTGTGTTTTCCTGGCACCAGAGGTCAAGTTCTTAGGAAGAAGAATCGCAGCAGACGGCATCAGACCCACCGATGCCAAGACGGAGGCCATCAAGAACGTACCGAGACCACAGAACATGACGGAGCTGCGCTCATTCCTAGGACTCCTCAATTACTTTGGTAATTTCCTACCCGGGTTAAGCACCTTACTAGAACCTCTACATGTGTTGCTATGCAAGGGAGATGACTGGGTATGGGGGAAATCACAAGAGACTGCTTTTGTGAAAGCCAGAAATCTATTCTGTTCCAACAAACTGCTTATTCTGTATGATCCATGTAAACATTTAGTGCTAGCTTGCGATGCGTCTTTGTATCGGGTCGGGTCTGTGTTACAACAAGCAAATGAATCGGGAACATTGCAACTGGTTGCTTATGCATCCATGAGTTTGTCTAAGGCCGAAAGGACCCACAGCATGATTGAAAAAGAAGCTCTGGCATGCGTTTATGGGGTGAAAAAAACACACCGGTATCTGTTTGGGCTTAAGTTCGAGTTAGAAACTGACCATAAGCCGCTCATATCACTATTCTCAGAGAACAAAGGTATTAATACCAATGCCTCTGCTCGCATCCAAAGATGGGCGCTCACGCTGTCTGCATATAACTATGTAATCCGCCACAGGCCAGGCACAGAGAACTGCGCTGATGCTCTCAGTCGGTTGCCATTACCCACCACCGGGGTGGAAATGGCACAGCCTGCAGACTTGCTCTTAGTGATGGATGCTTTTGAAAACGAAAAGTCACCCATTACGGTCCGCTAGATCAGGACCTGGTCCAGCCAGGATCCTTTACTGACCCTTGTAAAAAACTGCATCCTCCATGGGAGCTGATCCAGCGTCCCAGCAGAGATGCATGAAGAGATCAAGTCGTTCCAGCGGCACAAAGATGAAATGTCCATACTGGCGGACTGTCTTTTGTGGGGTAATCGCGTGGTTTTGCCTAAAAAAGGCAGGGAAACATTTATACTCGACCTACACTATACCCACCCAGGCATAGTAATGATGAAAGCTATAGCCAGATCCCATGTGTGGTGGCCCGGCATTGACTCAGATTTGGAGTCTTGTGTGCACCAATGCAACACCTGCTCTCAACTGAGCAATACTCCCAGGGAGGCACTGCTAAGTTTGTAGTCATGGCCCTCCAAACTGTGGTCGAGGATCCACGTTGACTTCGCTGGCCCATTTCTAGGCAAAATGTTCTTGGTTGTTGTGGATGCTTATTCAAAATGATTGAGTGTGTAATAATGTCTGTAAGCACGTCCACTGCCACCATCGGAAATCTACGAGCCATGTTTGCCACACACGGCCTGCCTGATGTCCTTGTCAGCGACAATGGGCCATGCTTCACCAGTGCTGAATTGAAGGAATTCATGACCCGCAATTGGATCAAGCATGTCACATCTGCCCTGTTCAAGCCTGCATCCAACGGCCAGGCAGAACGGGCAGTCCAAACCATCAAGCAAAGCTGGAAACGCATGTCGAAAAGCTCCCTGAAGACCTGCTTGTCCTGAGCCCTGCTCAACTACCGCACAAGACCCCACTCGCTCACCGGGGTTCCCCCTGCCGAACTGCTCATGAAAAGGGCACTGAAAACAAGGGTCTCTCTAGTCCACTTTGATCTCCATGATCATGTCGCAGGTAGGCGGCATCAACAAAGCATGTACCATGATCGTGCAAATTTGTCACGCGATATTGATGTCAATGGCCCTGTATATGTACTCAACTATGGACATGGTCCCAAATGGCTTGCTGGCAGTGTCGTAGCCAAAGAAGGGAGTAGGGTGCTTGAGGTCAAACTTGCAAATGGACTAACTTGCAGAAAGCATTTGGACCAAACCAAACTGCGATTCTTAGACAGCCACGAGCAACTTGAAGAGGACACCACCATGTTTGACCCTCCGATACACACACAAGTAATAACCGACATCACGGTTGATCACGGAGCTGAATTCATCAACCCCAGCAGCCCAGCAAGGCCAGCTGCGCAGCAGCCCAGCGAAGGCCCAACCAACTCACCTGCACCTGTGTTTGTACCGAGACGATCGACTAGGGAGCGGAAAGTCCTAGATCATCTCATCCTGTAAATAAGTATACTATTGACTTTTGGGGGGAGTGATGTTATGTATGTAACACCTTGTAACCATAATTTCTACCGCCAGCAGAGGGCGCATCTGTTGGAGTCCCAAGAGATCCCAGCATCCCTTGGGAACACTGTATATAAGCAGGCCTCCTATGCTGTGCCAGCACTCTGGAGTCAGAATAAAGAGACTAAGGTCACGCTTACTCAAGTCTACAGTACTCAGTCATATTGCTTTATTAGAGACAAAACAGTTATTACTTTCCCAGTTCTGAATTTAATCCTCTTACCTAACCTAGAGAGCAAAAGAGCTGTAATACTCACCAACCAATCACTTACCTGCTGCCCTGTGACATCAATCCTTGTTTTCTGTTTTTATAACTCATTGTTCAGCTCTCTTTAGCTGTCGCTCCCACTGCCTCCGCTCCAGTTCAGGTCTGTCTGTGTTCTGGGCTTTCTCTTCTCAGCTCTCTTTAGCTGTCGCTCCCGCCAATTCTGCTCCGGTCCGCCTGTGTTAATTGTGGGATGAGAGCAACGTGGGATGTGAGAAGGAGGATTAGGTATGAGGATACCATCATCTTCTATGGCCTCAGCCACGCCACTGGCTAAGGCTTCAGCAATAGCTGCTCCAATGATGGCAAGCACCATCTTCTCCATGGGAGTGACATGCAACCGTGCCTGTCCTCCACCGGTTCGGTCCCGCTGCTTCCTGTTGTGCGCCACCTTGTCCTGTAAGAGAGAGGAAAATGTGTCAGTGAATGTGGTGCAATCTGTTTGGGTGATGTGGCTGGCATGGTTGAATAGCTGGCAGTGTGTGCAAGCTATGAGATGTGGGTGTGAGGCTTGCAGCAGTGTCAAGTGCGTGAGGGTGAGGTCAAGCGATGAATGTTAGCCTCGCATCCTGATTGATAGATATTGTTAGTAGGTGAGTGATGGGGGTGTGGTGAATTGAGCATCTGCTGAGACTCATAGTGCAATTGATGGGATATTGCATTTGAAGATACATTCACTGACCTTGACCACTCATGTGAGGTAATTGAACTTTTTGAGGCTCCTGGCATTGACCGAATGGCTATCTGCTACCATTGCCTTATGAGAGTTTGTCTGGAGTGTCACCTAGCCCCTGCATCTATCCTTATCTCCACCTCCTCCACCAAAGCCTTCAGTGCAGCGACGGAAAGCCTTGGAGCCCACTCTCTGCTATGTTGTGCCATTATTTAGTCTTTTTCCACATCAGAATGAGTTTCACTAAGGCTTCCAGCACCTACTCCAGCCACAATGCACCTCCTCTTTAAGAGGTGCAGGTTCATTTTAAGTGGTGCTAGCCTCCCACAATTTTGCATCCCCTGCTCAGGTGTGCAGCCACTCAACAGCGCAGATTCGTGTTGGCTGCATGCTGCAATCATGTTAATTAGCAGGCAGCACAAAATTGGCGTTGGAAGCAACGGGCACGGGTTAATTCCGTATCGCGGTGCCTCCACCCATTTTCGGGACCTGTCCAATTTAGCCCTCATTGTGTATAAAAATGTTTCCTCATGTCGCCTCTGGTTCTTTTGCTAATCACCTTAAATCTGTGTCCTCTGGTTATCGACCCTTCTGCCACTGGAAGCTGTTTCTTCTTTTCCTTCTGTAAAACCCTTGCATAATTTTGAACATCTATTAAATCTCCTCTATAATAAAAACATTATTTATTTCTTTTCCAGGACTAAACAAAAAAAAACTTAATAAAATATTTAATTCTCTTACACACTTTTTTTTAATCAAATTCTTTCAATAGAGATGCATGTTACTCCATCACTTCCAAATTCCATCACATCCCCTCAAAAGCATAACCTCTAATTAACCATGAAGAATACACTGGGAAATCTCTCTCATTGTAAAAGCCTTGCTGATTTGATATAAGAGCCTTGCACTTAGCAGCCCGTCATGCTTGACTTTCAAATTCCTGGTTTTCAAATCCCTGCATGGCCTCACCCCTCTTTATCTCTGTAATCTCCTTCAGCCCTATAATCCCCCTGGACCCCTAAGCTCCGCCTATTCTGCTCTTTTGAACATCCCTGGTTTTAATCACTCCACCATTGGCGGCCGTGCCTTCAGCTGTTTAGGTCCTAAGCTCTGAAATTTCTCTGCCTCTCCACTTCTCTTTCCTCCTTTAATACGTTCCTTAAAACTTATCTCTTGTCATCTGCCCTAACATTTTATATGGCTCGGTATCAATTTTTTTTGACGAAGCTCCTGTGAAGAGCCTTGGTACGTTTTGTTACGTTAAAGGTGCTATATAAATATAAATTGCTTTGTTGTTATTGTCACACATGCAAAGTCTGTGTCATCTTGCACCTGATTATCTCAAATAGCATTTAATAAACCAGCAGAAATAAGTCATGGCTAAGCATATGGAGTGGGGGTGGGCCGAAATTGCCCCTCTCAGACAGGCCCGTTAGCACCTATGGGATGCGCTAAGGGGCACTGAATGGTTTTCGCCCAGGCTCGGGACCACAGCCCACCCCCTGGAATTGCCCCTGGGGCTCTGTGGGGGAAAAATGGTTTGCGCTGCGCCCCACGATTAGCACATCGCCGCCTTTAAAGGGGAGGTGGTATCAGAGCGGCCACCATCTTTTTTCTGTCGGCCGACCGTTCAGTCGACCCAATAATGGCGGCCACTAATGTGGCCGAGCCGCCAACATGCAGACCGGCACCCCCTCTTGGGTGCCAGGCCGCTGGCCTGGCCCAACGCCCTCCCTGGTAGCCCGGTGGGCGCCACTAAAGAAGCTGCAGAGTTCGCAGGGGCCCTCCCATTAAAACGAAGGGGAGGGACGTTGTGATACATCAGCGTGATGCGCGCACATCCGCGTGTGCTGACATCATCAGCGTGGCGCTGATGTGCTGAGTACAGTGTTGAGCGTCGTGCCCCACAAGCCGGGAGAATGCTATGTTACTGCCCCCAACTCTTTTTTTCCCTCTGAGGCCAATTCTGCACTGGGAATGGCACTTTCCGCGTCGGCACAAAAAAAAATCACATTTAGCGAATTGACCGCCCCAAACCCAGCGCGGGGCAATTTCAGCCCAGGGAATTTACCAATGAACAGGTGGCATCTTATGAAACACAGGAAAGAAAGCCAGTCATTTCCTGTTTATTTCTTCTGACTTTGATGAACCCACGGAGGAGGAGATGAAGATTTTACAAGCTGCTGCCAATCCACAGCCAAACTTACCCCATCAACAGCAATCGGCCTCAAATTGACCTCAGGATGTTCCTATTCACACAAAATAGACTTGTGGCCTTAAATGGCAGGGTGGAGTTAAACTCAGAACCACCTTAGCAGCAGAAAATACATCATGGATTGCATAATGTAACAACCCATCCTTATGATGGGAGATCTGACTGTAAATATAAAAATCTGTATTGTTTAAAATTCCTTTTCTGGAAATATTATCCCCCAGTAATTACACATCCTTATTTTTCTGTAATCTGAAGTGAATTTATGCTTATCCAAGTGTCAATGTTAAGAGACCTCTACCACCTAGAAGGGCAGCAGGCATATGGGAACTCACCACCTGCAAGTTCGCTTCCAAGTCATACACCATCCTGACTTGGAAATATATCGTTATTTTCTTCATTGCACTCAATCAAAATCCTGGATGTTATGTCTATAATGTACTTATGAATGACTCCACGAGGCAATGTGTTGTACTCAAACTGTAGTGACCTTGGTCCTTTATTTCATACTCCAGAGTCGTGTACAAGCGTGGTGTGCAGCCTTTTATACAGGGCCCTGCCACCGGGGCAGGAAACTCCCGGTCTCCACCAGTTGTACGCTGCTGGGGAGAGCTAAGCCAGAGCACATAGTGCAAAGGTAATTGGCACAAAGGACTTGGGGGAGAGTGATGTTGTATATGCAGACTATGGATGTACTCTATGTGTAGTCACTGTGTGCCAGCATGTATGTACACAGGTTAAACCTTATGATGGTACATCAGGTAAACCAGTCTCCATCTTTGCAATCACACAGTGACTACACAGAGGGTACATCCATAGTCTGCATATACAACATTACTCTCCCCCAAGTCCTTTGTGCCAATTACCTTTGCACTATGTGCTCTGGCTTAGCTCTCCCCAGACTTAAGTGTCAATGGCCCTTGCACCTTGGCTGTGCTTTGGTTTGGCTCTCTCCCTGTTAACCCCCCAAGTTCTTTTGCACAACGTTGGGTCGTGGTTATCAGATTGGCTGGTTCTATGATGCGGTGGAGGTTCCAGTGGGTTCTGGGTGTGATCCATGTGTGTGTCCATGGTTATATACATCCATTTCCCCCCCCCCCCCTCCCCCTTCGCTGCCCACAGCGAGATCATGCAGCTGGCCCGTTACATTAAGGAACATACAGGATCAGACACAGTGCAATTACAAAGAAAGGAAGAAAAAAACCTTTTTTTTTCACAGTTTGTATCGTGACACCTAGGTTCAGTGACTTACATTCGTTACGTTTTACGATTGTGCGCCAGGATTGGGTAGATTGCATTCATGATTCAGTCATGGTCAGTACTGAGGTAGCAGTACAGGTATGTGAGGACGCTAGTTCCAGAGCAACCAGACGGGGTCCTAGTCCTCTGATGGCAGTGCTGCACCCGCTGCTAGCGGGGTGGGCTTGGTTCGCTCACCTAGCCAGGACTCAGGGCCTTTGCAGTTGCCTAGTGGTGGGCAGAGCCACAGATGTGTGTGGCCTACCTGTCCTCCTTTGAGGGCTGCAGAATCTTCTGCCTGCTCTCTAATGGTGTTGGGAACCTGGCTGTTCCAGGTCCCATTTGGGGAACTCGTTGGTTCTGACTTTTCGCTCCCGGACATGGTTGAGGTAGCGACTGGGTCTGGGGGCTGCGCATATTGGCGCCGTTTTCGTTTCCAGGTCCGTGGTGAATGGTGCCATCGGGTGCCTGTAGCGTGGGATAAACCTGGGGCAGGGCATCAGGATCAGCGCCTTTACCCTCCCGAATTCGCTCGCTTGATACTCTCGGGGACACTCCATTCACGATATCTCGCAACAACATTTTGTTCTTTACAGTACCAACATCTCACAACACCACCTTGTTCACAATCTTAATCGGTTCGTTACATTGATTTCCATGCATACTGTCATGTATTTAACCAACTTGCAATGACATAGTCATGTACTGTAACTCATGTACACTGTACCTGTACCCTAGAAATGCACACCCTGACCACAGGGGGTGAACTTGCAGGAGACACTCCTCACCTGGGTTTCCAGGTACAAAAGGGGAGGTCCCACCCAGGGTCAGCACTCCTTGGTCCTGACAATAAAGGTGAAGGTCACAGAGTGGCCGTGTCTGAGATATCCATGCCTCGTGTGAGCTTGTAGTAAGGTGCAGGGACACTACATTTGGTGACGAGAAACGGGAATCACTGAACCACAAGGATGGCCACCGGTGGCACAGAGGAACGATACTGTGTGGGTGAGGACTGGGACGACTTCATGGAAAGACTTCAGCAGAGCTTTGTCACAAAGGACTGGCTGGAAGAGACAGCGGTTGACAAGCTGAGGGCGCATCTACTAACCAACTGCGGACCACAGACGTATGCGTTGATGAAAGACCTGCTCGCACCACAAAAGCCGGCGGACAAGTCCTTTGAAGAGCTCAGCCAGCTGATCAGTGAGCATCTTAAGCCGGCGAGTAGTGTACACATGGTCTGGCACCGGTTCTACTCTCTCACCAGTGTCGGGAGGGACAAAACGTCTCAGACTTCGTGGCGGAACTGTGGCATCTGGTCAGTCGCTGTAAGTTCTCCGATGCCTGCAGGGGGGAGATGTTAAGGGACTTTTTCAACGAGGACATTAATCATGCTGGCATTTTCAGGAAGCTCATAAAGACTAAGGACTTGACTTTAGAAGAGGCGGCATTGATAGCTCAGACTTTTATGGCAGGGGAAGAGGAGACCAAGCTAATTTACGCGCGCAGCCCTGGTCCAAACGTGGCGACGTACCAGGGAGTTAACATGGTGAACGCGGCTCGGGACCCCGCAGGCAGGCAAGGGCATTTCGAAACTGCCCAGGCAGCAACAGGCTCTAGGGTGGGCCTGCAACAAGGACAATGGAAAGGGGATCGGCAATTCATGCCATCTCGAGGAACAATGTGTCCCGCGATGGGATCATTAACACTCACCATCAGAGTGCTTAGAAACAGCCAAATGGGCAATCAGAGAGGAATGCCTGGTAATAGTCCTTTTGTTAACAGCAATCTCAATTTCAGCTCATGCTGGAGGTGTAGGGGTAGACACACTGCGAAAAGCTGCAGGTTCCAGCAATATACCTGTAGGATTTGTAATGTCAGTGGACACTTGGCCAGGATGTGCAAAAAGGCAGTAACGAGGCTAATCTGCGAGACAGAGGAACCAGACGAGGGGTCTGCAATGCAGGATGAGGCCTGGGGTAAAGCCATAGATGCTGAAGTTCAGAGAGTTCATGTGGCTGATGTCCACAGCTCATACACTAAAACGCCACCCATGATGATGAAAGTCTTACTGAATGGCATCCCGGTGCACATGGAGTTGGATACGGGAGCTAGCCAGTCACTCATGAGCACCCAACAATTTGAGAGACTATGGCCACACAGAGCTAGCAGGCCCAAACTGGAAAGCATTGAGACGCAGCTACGGACGTATACCAAAGAGATCATTCCAATGCTGGGCAGTGCAAACTTGGTGGTAACACATAATGGATTACAGAACCAGCTGCCACTCTGGATCATTCCGGGAACCGCGCTTTTGGGGAGGAGTTGGCTAGCTGAGATGAATTGGAAATGGGGGGATATGCACGCCATTTCATCCGTAGAGCGAAGTTCATGCTCACAGGTCCTGCAAAAATTCGGGACACTGTTTCAACCTGGTGTCGGAACGTTCAAGGGCACTAAAGTAGTGATACGCATCACTCCGGATGCCAGACCAGTGCACCACAAAGCCAGAGCGGTGCCGTATGTGATGCGTGAAAAAATTGAATGTGAACTGGACAGGCTACTCAGAGAGGGCATAATTTCGGCTGTTGAATTCAGCAACTGGGCAAGCCCCATCATTCCCGTCCTCAAAGCAGATGGCTCGGTTAGGATTTGTGGCGACTACAAAGTCACCATCAACCGAGTATCGCTGCAAGACCAATACCCGCTTCCGAGAGCGGAGGACCTTTTTGCCACGCTGGCAGATGGCAAGCTGTTCACGAAGTTGGACCTCACTTCGGCCTACATGACTTAGGAACTGGTTGAAGAATCCAAGCTTCTGACCACCATCATGACGCACAAGTGATTATTTGTCTACAACAGGTGTCGGTTTGGCATTCGTTCAGCAGCAGCCATCTTTCAGAGAAACATGGAAAGCTTGCTCAAATCTATCCCTGGAACGATCGTATTCCAAGACGACATTCTCATAATGGGTCGAGACACCGAAGAACACTTCCACTCCTGGAGGAGCTGCTACGCCGATTGGATCGGGTAGGCTTGCGGCTGAAAAAGGCCATGTGTGTGTTTTTGGCCCCAGAGGTCGAGTTTTTGGGCAGGAGGATTGCTGCAGATGGGATCTGGCCCACTGAATCAAAAATGGAGGTGATCCGCTGGGCGCCTAGGCCCAGCAACACGTCGGAGTTGCGATCATTCCTGGGACTTTTGAACTATTTTGGGAACTTTCTGCCGAACTTAAGCACATTGTTGGAGCCGTTACACATGCTCCTGCATAAAGGTTGTGAATGGTTTTGGGGGGGACTGTCAAGAATGGGCTTTCAATAAGGCGAGGAACTTGCTATGTTCCAACAAACTGTTGACTTTGTATGACCCTTGTAAAAAACTGGTCTTAACATGCGATGCGTCATCCTACGGGGTTGGGTGTGTGTTGCAGCAGGGTAACGATGACGACCGACTCCAACCGGTGGCTTACGCCTCCGGGTCGCTCTCCCAGGCAGAGCGTGGATACGGCATGGATGAGAAGGAAGCACTTGCGTGTGTTTATGGTGTGAAAAAGTTGCACCAGTACCTTTTTGGTAGACAGTTCGAGCTAGAGACGGACCACAAGCCGTTAACATCCTTGTTGTCTGACAGCAAGGCTGTCAACGCCAATGCGTCAGCTCGCATACAGCGCTGAGCCCTCACGCTGGCTGCGTATGACTACACCATATGGCACCGGCGAGGAACCGGAAATTGCGCTGACGCGCTCAGCAGGCTCCCACTGGGCACCACCGAGGGGGCGTCGGAGCAGAGCGCCGAGATGGTCATGGCCGTTGAGGCTTTTGACACTGTGGGCTCCCCCATCACAGCCCGCCAGATCAAACTCTGGACCAACAGGGACCCCCTCCTATCCATGATAAAGAAATGTGTCCTGACTGGGGACTGGGCGCCCGCACACAGGGCGTGCCCCGAGGAAGTCAGGCTGTTTCAGAGACAGATGGTTGAGCTCTCCATCCAAGCTGACTGCCTGCTATGGGGCAGCCGGGTAGTCATGCCCCAGAAAGGAAGGGAAGCGTTCATCAGGGAACTCCACAGCGAGCACCCTGGCATCATGTTAATGAAGGCCATTGCCCGGTCACATGTATGGTGGCCGGGGATTGACTCAGACCTGGAACACTGGGTTCGCAGGTGCACGACGTGTGCCCAGCTGGGCAATGCCCCTAGGGAGGCCCCACTCAGCCCGTGGCCCTGGCCCATCAGACCATGGTCACGTATTCACATAGACCATGCGGGCCCGTTCATGGGGAAAATGTTCCTGATAGTTATCGATGCATACTCGAAGTGGATCGAGTGCATCATATTGAACTCGTGCACGACATCCATCACCGTGGAGAGTCTGCGTACGGTTTTCATGACCCATGGCTTGCCGGACATCCTGGTCAGCGACAATGGCCCATGTTTCACCAGCCATGAATTCCAGGAGTTTATGCCGGGCAATGGTATCAAGCACGTCCGGACAGCGCCGTTCAAGCCGGCTTCCAATGGCCAGGCGGAACGGGCTGTCCAAGTCATAAAGCAGGGCATGCTACGCATCCAAGGACCCTCCCTTCAGTACTGCCTATCGCGCCTCCTGCTGGCCTACAGGTCCCGCCCGCACTCGCTCACGGGAGTCCCGCCAGCGGAACTCCTCATGAAACGCACGCTCAAGACGCGGCTGTCCCTCATTCACCCAGCCCTGGCAGACATTGTTGAGGTCAAGCGCCAGTCCCAAACCGAACTCCATGATCGAAACTCAAGGGGGAGGTGTATAGAAATAGATGAGCCGGTATTTGTTCTTAACCATGTTTTGGGGCCCAAGTGGCTTGAGGGACCGTAATTGGCAAAGAAGGAAATAGAGTCATGGTGGTCCGACTAAACAATGGGCAGATATGCCGCAAACACTTGGACCAAGTAAAGAAAAGGTTCAGCATAGACACGGAGGAACCTTAAGAAGAGCATGAGATGGCACCCACACCATTACCAGCGGACGAGCAACAAAGACAGCCCTCAGCATGCACAGTTCCTGCGGCCAGCCCGGACAGGCCGGAATCACCTCAAGTGACAGAGACGCGTGCTGAGGCTCAACAACCAGAGCCACAACTGCGGCGCTCCACGAGAGAGCGTCGACCACCTGACAGCCTTAACCTCTGAAACAAGACTTAAGGGAGGAGGTGATGTCATGTATTTAACCATCTTGCAATGACATAGTCATGTAACTGTAACTCATGTACACTGTACCTGTACCCTAGAAATGCACACCCTGACCACAGGGGGTGAACTTGCGGGAGACACTCCTCACCTGGGTTTCCAGGTATAAAAGGGGAGGTCCCACCCAGGGTCAGCACTCCTTGGTGCTGGCAATAAAGGTGAAGGTCACAGAGTGACCGTGTCTGATATATCTGTGCCTCGTGTGAGTTTGTAGTAAGGTGAAGGGACACTACACATACAATGTCTCTTTAAGTTCAGTTGGTTGCAGGTCTCCTTTAAGAGAACCCTGCTGGCTTTACCCCAATCAAATCCTTTGTTAGCCACCATGTGTTGGTCTCTCAGCGTTGCACCTCGTGATATGGCTGTGGCCATCTTTTTTTTCAGCCACGCTGTCCCTTGCTGCAGCAGGAACGCCATCTTGCCTCGGTCCTCGAGGTCGACTGTCTTGAGCCGTCTCTCCCGCAATTCTTCCATAAACGCTGGAAAGGTACCTGTGAATTCGATCTTGCTCCCCAGGAGTCCTGCCACTGGAGCCGGGAAGGTATTTTTAGATCTTTCCGGTCGGATCATTGCCACGCAGTCGTGATGGACGGTCTGTGCCTCAGGTGCTGTGCTGGTCTGTTCTCTGGTGCCTGGCCCAAGCGAAGGTGAGGTTTTGCTCTGCCTCTGAGCATGGTGGACATCAACTACTGTAGTTATGAGGTCTTCCCATTTCCACTGGATCTTCCCCATCCACCTTCTTCCGAATAGCGTTGAATCACCTGCATCATTCCACAGAGGTAACTTGTGCATCACACCATTATGGATTACATTTACATCCGCACTACCAAGGACTGGGATCAGCTCCTTGGTGTAGGTACGCAACTTTACTGTACTGGAACCAGCTCGGGTCGTTTTTCGTTCCATAGTCTCTCAAAGGCATCCTGGCTCATCACTGACTGGCTCGCTCCCGTGTCCACTTTCATGAAGACTGGAACGCCGTTTATCTCGACATCCATCTTCACTGGAGGACAATCGGTGGTGCAGGTATACACTCCATACACTTCTCCTTGGGGCTGAGCTGCCTCTCTGGCCAAATCATCATACCCCCCGCTGGATTCAAAATCATCTACTGACTCCTCTGCTAGACGGTGAGTCGTATTTCTTTTACACATATGCTGGAGGTGGCCCTTCGTGTTACAGGCTTCGCATACGTACTCAGCCAACCGACACTGGTGAGCCCTATAGTTTTCTCCGCAACGCCAGCATGGTGCTACTCGATTAGCACCCCTCGGCGGACTCTGAGTTCTGGAACCCTGAGCTCTGTGCTCTCTGCCCTGGGCGGAGTCACATTCTACAGTCTTGCCTGTGAAAGGCACCATTCTGTGTACAGTACTTGCCGGGTTTGAGTCCACAGGGTGAATGATTTGCTTGGTGCTGCAGGTCGAGGTCATGAACCCTTGACTGATGCTATGGCTTTCTGCAGATTGACTGTGGTGTCGGCAGATAGTAGCTTGTGAAGGAGGCCCTCGTGGCCAATTCCTATAACGAAGATGTCTCGCAAAGCTTCATTGCCAAAATCACATGGTGTCACAAGTCTCACATATTTTGCAATCTCCTGGCCCTCAGGTCTGCAGTGAGTGTAGAATCTGTGCCTGGCCGTGAGGATGCTCTCTTTTGGTTTAAGTTGGTTGCAAATTAGTTCAGTCAGCTCCTCGTATGTCTTATCCTTGGCCTTCATGGGTGCCAGCCAGTCCCTGGCAAGCCGGTAGACCTCGGGCCCACAACTGGTCAGCAGTATAGCCTTGCGCTTCTCCGCCAACGTGTCCGTCTTCCCTGCCAGGTCATTTGCCAACAAATATTACTCGAGCCTTTCTGTGAAGGCATTCCAATCATCACCCTCTGCAAAGTCTTTTAGTGTGCCAAAGATAGCCATGATCGCGTGAATGTACTTATTCTTGTCGCCAGTTGTTATGTCTATAATGTACTTATGAATGACTCCACGAGGTAATATGTTGTACTCAAACTCTAGTGACCTTGGTCCTTTATTCCAAACTGCAGAGTCGTGTCCAAGCATGGTGTGTAGCCTTTTATACAGGGCCCTGCCACCGGGGCAGGAAACCCCCGGTCTCCACCAGTTGCACCCTCTAATGGTGCCAGCATGTATGTACACAGTGTAAACCTTATGATGGTATATCAAGCAAACCAGTCTCCATCTTATGCAATCACACAGTGACTACACATTGAGTACATCCATAGTCTGCATATACAACACTGGAACTCCATCCCTAACAGCATATGGCCTACAGCGGTTCAAGAAGATGGCTCACCACCATCTTCTCAAGGGCAATTAGGGATGGGCAATAAATGCTGGCCTTTCCAGTAAAGCCCACATGCTGGGATCTGATTAAAAAGAGAATGGAATGGTTTCGGTTTGATGCAAATGTTTATCGCTCCCATGTCAGGTGGAGCACAGTCTAAACGTCATCATCCTCATCATCATCATAGGCAGTCCCTCGGAATCGAGGAAGACTTGCTTCCACTCACAAAGTGGATTCTTTGATGGCTGAACAGTCCGATACGAGAGCCACAGACCCTGTTATAGGTGAGACAGACATTCGTCGTAGGCTGGCTTGCCGCACGCTCCTTCCGCTGCCTGCCTCCCGGATGCACTTTCTCCACCTCGGGCGGTCTTCGGCCAGGGTCTCCCAGGTGTCAGTGGTGATGTCGCACTTTACCAGAGAGGCTATGTCCTTATAATGTTTCCACTGTCCTCCTTTGGCTCATTTACCATGAAGGAGCTCAGCATAAAGCATTTGCTTAGGGAGTCTCGTATCTGGCATGTGAACTATGTGGCCTGCCCAGCGAAGTTGATCGAGTGTGGTCAGTGCTTCAATACTGGGGATGTTAGCCTGGTCGAGAAAACTGATGTTGGTGCGCCTGACCTCCCAGGGGATTTGCAGGATCTTGCGGAGATATCATTGATGATATATCTCCAGTGACTTGAGGTGACTTCTATACATCGTCCATGCCTCAGATCCATACAGGAGGGTGGGTATTACTACAGCCCTGTAGACCATGAGCTTGGTGGTAGATTTGAGGGCTTGGTCTTCAAACACTCTTTTCCTCAGATGGCCGAAGGCTGCACTGGCGCACTGGAGGCGATGTTGAATCTCCGCATCAATGTCTGCCTTTGTTGATAAGAGGCTCCCGAGATATGGGAAATGTCATGTATTCAACCAGCATTGTAACCCATGTATAATCTGGCCTAAGTTGTACACAGTGAGAACACTGACCACTATGTGGTGAACTTGTGGGAGACACTCCTAACCTAGACCTTCAGATATAAAAGGGGAAGCTCCACCCACCTTCATCACTTGAGTGCTATGAAATAAAGGACAGGTCACAGACTGACCTTCTCTCAAGCATGGGCCTCGTGTGCATTTATACTGTATAGTAAGGACATATCAATGGCGACAAAAAACTGGGATTTAAACCACGCGAGCATGGCCACTAGCTGAACAGACGAGAGGTACTGTGTTAAGGAATGGTTGGGACAGAGATTCAGCATTGTTAAAGCAGCACACAGTTCTCCAGGCAGACAGGGGCAGTCGGGCATGCCCCAACATGTAGTCGAACCCGGAGGGGGAGTTCGAAAGAGACAATGGCAAGCTGAACGATGATTCACGCCATTGCAGGAACAATGCGGCCAGTAATGGGGCCATCAACACCCATTAATGGCGCACTCAAGGGCAATAACAGGGGCAGTCAGGGACGATCGACTGGCAAGGGACCTTTTGTTTCAAACAGCAGCTCATGCTGGAGGTGTGGAGACACACACTCAGCCGGAGTTTGCAGAGGTGAGCAAAATACCTGCAGAAATTGCAGAAATGAACGCTGGGGAAAATCGCTGGAAGCTGAAGTTCAGCGAGTTTATGTGGAGCACGTATACAGTTCATACATCAGGATGCCACCGATAATGATGAAAGTGCTCCTCAATGGCATCCCAGTATCAATGGAGCTAGACACGGGGGCCAGCCAGTCCCTGATGGGTATCAAACAGTTCGAAAAGTTGTGGGCGTCCAAGGCCAGGAGGCCAAAATTATCACCGATTGACGCACAGCTACGGACTTACACAAAGGAGATCATTCCGGTGCTAGGCAGCGCCACGGTAGTCGTGACCCACAAAGATTCGGAGAACAGACTGCCACTCTGGATTTTCCCAGGGGACAGTCCCGCACTACTGGGGAGGAGTTGGCTTGCTGTCATGAACTGGAAATGGGGTGATGTCAATGCAATTTCCTCTGTGGAGCGAGTATCATGGTCACAGATCCTGGACAAATTTGATTCACATAAACCTGGACGCCAGGCCAGTACACCACAAGGCCAGAGCGGTGCCGTACGTGATGCGGGAAAAGATAGAAGGCGAATTGGACCGCCTGCTGAGGGAAGGCATCATCTCGCCAGTCGAATTCAGTGACTGGGCGAGCCCGATTGTGCCGGTGCTCAAGGCGGATGGGTCGGTCAGGATATGTGGCGATTACAAGGCCACCATCAATCGGATGTCACTCCAAGACCAGTACCCGCTACTGAGAGCGGAGGACCTCTTTGCGACGCTTACCGGTGGCAAACCTTTTTTCAAAATTGGACCTGACCTCAGCTTACATAACCCAGGAGCTGGCGAGTGAGTCGAAGAAGCTGACCACCATCACAACACACAAGGGGTCGTTTGAGTACAACAGATGTTCATTCGAGATTCGCTCGGCCGCCGCGATCTTCCAACGAAATATGGAAAGCCTCCTCAAGTCGATTCCAGGGACGGTGGTTTTTCAGGACAACATCCTCATCACGGGTTACGACACTGAAGAACACCTCCACAACCTGTAGGAGGTGCTACGCAGACTGGACCGGGTAGGGCTGTGACTGAAAAAGGCAAAGTGCGTCTTCCTAGCTCCAGAGGTAGAATTCCTGGGGATGAGGGTAGCAGCAGATGGGATCAGCCCGACTGCGTCCAAGATGGAAGCGATCCAGAGAGCACTCAGATCCCGTAACACGACGGAGCTGCGTTCATTCCTGTGGCTCCTGAACTATTTTGATAACTTTCTTCCCAAATTGAGCACGCTGCTAGAGCCGCTACACGTGCTCCTATGCAAAGGTCACGAATGGGTCTGGGGGGACAGCCAGGAAAGGGCTTTTAATAGAGCACGCAATTTGTTATGTTCCAACAATCTGTTAACGCTATATGACCCATGTAAGAAACTTGTGTTAACGTGCGATGCGTCGTCCTATGGTGTTAGGTGTGTGTTGCAGAATGTCAATGCCAAGGGTCAGTTACAGCCGGTAGCTTATGCCCTCAGAAATCTGTCCAAGGCAGAAAGAGGCTACGGGATGGTAGGAAAGGAGGCGCTCGCATGTGTATATGCAGTAAAGAAAATGCACCAGTACCTGTTTGGCAGGAAATTTGAGCTGGAGACAGATCACAAACCCCAAACATCCCTTTTGGCCGACAACAAGGCCATAAATGCAAACGCATCGGTCCGCATACAGAGGTGGGCACTCATGTTAGCCGCCTATGACTGCACATTTCGGCACAGACTGGGCACCGAAAACTGTGCCGATGCACTCAGTAGGCTCCCACTTTCCTCCACTGAGGGGGCTACCGAGCATGCTGCTGAGATGGTCATGGCTGTTGAAGCTTTCGGAAGCGAAGACTCACCTGTGACAGCCCGTCAGATTAAAGTCTGGACAAATAGAGACCCGTTATTGTCTCTAGTCAAGAAATGTGTCCTGAATGGGGACTGGGCAGCCAAGTACAGGGCATGCCCTGAGGAATTTAAACCATTTCACAGGTGCAAGGATGAACTCTCGATTCCGGCCGATTGCCTACTGTGGGGAAACCGCGTAGTCATGCCCCAGATGGGCAGAGAGGTGTTAATCAGAGAACTCCACAATGAGCACCCGGGCATTGTCACGATGAAGGCAATTGCCAGGTCACACGTTTGGTGGCCAGGGATAGACGCAGATCTGGAACTTTGTGTTCGCAGGTGCAACACGTGTGCCCAGCTGGGCAATGCGCCCAGGGAAACCCCTCTTAGCCCCTGGCCATGACCCGCCAAGCCTTGGTCACGCATCCATGTGGACTACGTAGGTCCTTCATGGGGAAAATGTTTTTGGTTGTAGTAGATGCCTACTCCAAATGGATCGACTGTGACATTTTAAATTCAAGCACATCCTCTGCCACGGTAGAAAGTCTACGGGCAATGTTCGCCGCCCACGATCGACCGGACATCTTGGTCAGCGACAATGGCCCGTGCTTCACAAGCACTGAATTCCAGGACTTCATGTCAGGCAATGGAATTAACCATGTTAGAACAGCACCGTTCAAGCCGGCCTCAAACGGCCAGGCAGAACGAGCAGTGCAGATAATCAAACAGGGGATGCTCAGAATCCAAGGGGGTTCCCTACAAAGACACTTATCACGCCTCCTGTTGGCCTACAGATCCCGACCACACTCGCTCACAGGGGTTCCACCCGCAGAGCTGCTAATGAAAAGGATGCTCAAAACCCGGTTATCCCTTATACACCCGAGCATAAAAGAAATTGTCGAGAGCAGGCGCCAGTCACAATATGACTACCATGACAGGAATGCGAGGGCGCGATGTATTGATGTAAATGACCCTGTTTTTGTCCTTAACTACGCTGCAGGGCCCAAATGGCTCGTAGGCACTGTGGTTGCCAAAGAGGGAAATAGGATTCTGGTAGTTAAACTTACCAATGGACAAATCTGCCGCAAACACGTGGATCAAACAAAAAGGAGGTTCAGCAACCCCATAGAAGAAGCAGAGGAAGAACACGATGTAGAGTTCACTCCACCACAGGTGACCGAATACAGGAACTAAAGGGAGGAGAGCCCAGTCACTGTGGGCAGTCCGGACAGGCCTGAGGCATCGCAAACAGCAGACACTCAGGCCAGCGCCCAAAAACCGGAGCCCCAACTTAGGCGCTCTACAAGAGAGCGTAAACCACCAGAGAGACGCAACCTGTGATCTCAATAAGACTTTGGGGGGGAGGTGATGTTATATATTCAACCAGCATTGTAACCCATGTATAATCTGACCTAAGTTGTACACTGTGAGAACACTGACCACTCGATAGTGAACTTGTGGGAGACACTCCTAACCTAGACCTTCAGATATAAAAGGGGAAGCTCCACCCACTTCCATCACTTGAGTGCTATGAAATAAAGGACAGGTCACAGACTGACCTTCTCTCAAGCATGGGCCTTTTGTGCATTTATACTGTATAGAAAGGACATATCAGGAAATGGTCCACTTTGTCGAGGGCCGCACCGTGAATCTTGATGATTGGAGAGTAGTGCTATGGTGACATGATGGTGGAGGACCTTTGTCTTACGGATGTTAAGCGTAAGGCCCATGGTTTCATATGACTCAGTGAATACATTGACTATATCCTGGAGTTCAGCTTCTGAATGTGCGCAGATGCAGGCGTCGTCCGCATATTGCAGCTCAATGGCAGAGGTTAGGGTGATGTTGGCCCTGGCCTGGAGGCGACGAAGGTTAACCAGCTTCCCACTTGTTCTGTACTTTAGTTCCACTCCAGCGGGGAGTTTGTTGATTGTGAGGTGGAGCATGGCAGTGAGGAAGATTGAGAAGAGGGTTGGAGCGATGATACAGCCCTGTTTGACCCCGGTCCGGACGTGGATTGGGTCAGTAATGGATCCATTGGTAAGGATCACAACCTGCATGTTGTCGTGGAGCAGATGAAGGATGTTGAAAAACTTTTGGGGGCATCTGAAATGGAAGAGGACGCGCCATAGACCCTCACGGTTGACAGTGTCAAAGGCCTTTGTAAAATCGAAAAAGGCCATGTATAAGGGCTGGCGCTGCTCCCTGCATTTTTCCTGCAACTGTCGCACCGCAAAGATCATGTCTGTTGTGCCCCATAGGGGACGAAATCCGCACTGTGACTCCGGGAGGAGCTCCTCGGCCACAGGGAGAAGACGATTGAGGAGAACTCTAGCGACAACTTTCCCAGTGGCTGGTAGCAGGGAGATTCCCCTGTAGTTGCCACAGTCGGACTTGTCCCCTTTTTTAAAGATGGTCACAATCTCTGCAGTCTAAACGTAGTTCAGAGTTATCTGCACCTTGCCTGATCAATGTGCTTCAACTCTGATCTGACTACCTCAGTTTGATATTTTCATTTCTCACACTGGCTCCTTTGGCAGATTTTCTCAATGAGATTTCCAAAATGGTGTTATTCTGTCTCATTAGAAATCAAATTATAAATGGCCAATCCAATTTTACATTTCCAAATTTACATCTATGAGATAGAAAGCGCTCTCATCCTGCCTGTTTCCACTGAGTTTCATCCCAGATCTTAAAAGGATCTTATTCCAATTAACTTGACTATCTTGTCTATTCAAATTGGCAATTTGGCTCAGTCAAGGTTCTATTCATAATGGCCTGACATCGGGGTGGGTAATGATGGGGCGAATTGTCAACGTTCGTTGTCAATACCCCTCTGAAACTGACTGCAAGCTCAGGATTTAGTACATGCGCAGCTAAATGCAGAAATCCTGAAGTTGTGATCAGTCATTCACTGCTCTGACACTGGCTGTGTTGTGAGCCACCCCCATAGTCTTCAATCAGTGTAATCAGGGAAATTTATGAAAAATGTGGGCTTTTCTGCTCCATTTAAATACTCCATTTAATGTAAAGTCTTGTTGGAATAGATGTAACTGGGGTTTTAACAGCATGTTGTTGCTAAATAAACGTCATAGCCCTGAAAAATGAATGTTTATATTTGTGGAGTGTCAAATCTCTCCATTATGATAAAAATTACAATTTTTAAAAAACTTCTAAAAGTCATTAAAAAAAAAGTTTGTTCATGATATTTTAGCTTCTACCTTATCCCCCTATGTAAAAGTACCAATCTTTATTTCACCCTCTACAATGTTCTTAAAATGTCCGGATAAAAGCAACTTTTCATTTCCTGGTTTGCTGTCTGTGAGAATTCTTCAATTTGATTGGCTGCTTAGACAGCTTGTTGACATCACTGCAGCTCTTCACTGGGAATCCCCATTACATAGCGCGACAATAAATTGCACTTTGAGAAACACAAAATTCTCACCACAGAACTCGCGAGATCTTTGTGGGCAGCTTTCTTCGGGGCCAGCAGCAAACGCCTTTGCTTCGTCGCTGACTGCAAATTACAGCCAATGTGTGGGTGACACTGCCAAGGCAACTGTGTGGCTTGCTGGAGCACTTCAGAGGGCATATAGAGTCAACTAAGAGTTGTGTGGGAAGTCAGCAGCCTGCCAGACTGAGTAGAGGTAGTAAGCTTCCTTCTCTGAATGACATTAGTGAACCAGTTGCGGAATTTGGACAATCCAGCGGCTGTGATGATCTTTTATTCCCTAATGCCAGACCCCAAGTTCCCAAATTTATTGAATTCAATTAAACAATGTGCTATGGTGGCATTTGAACTCATGACCACTGGGGTTGCTAGTCCAACATCGAAGCCACTACACTACCATGCTCGGCATGACATAATAATCAAAGCTTAGTCTTATAGAGAAGACTGTTAACTGAATGAAATTATGTCTATAAGTTAACAAGTATTGAAAGCAATGCAATTAAGTTGGATTGAAACTGAAAGCAGATGGAATCTCGCCACTGCCTGTGAATATTACAAGGTGTTAGAAAGAATTGGTGAAAATACCACAGGAATAGATCAGCTGACTCCACCAAGTCCAGAAGGTAACCTGTCAGAGAACTGGAGCGTTTCCAATCATGGGTCTGAGCTGTATACAGCATAGGAATAGCAGAGAAGACAGAATCGAAACCTTCATATTCCTCCATGTAATTTGAGAAATGGCATTTGGAGGTAAATGAGCACATTTTAGAATATAAAGCAGATATGAACAGAATGAATAAAGACTGTAAGCCCAGGATGAGGAAGACCCACGAAGGGCGCATTTTCAACACAAGATACTGAGCCAAGGGTGAAACTTTTAATGAATATGTCATCGCCTTGAAAAAAATGTGAGTTTGGATTCCAAGTGAGACTGCACTGCATGCTGGATACATGATAACACAGCTTGAGCCCGGGTTTATTTGCAAAAATGGGCTTGGTGCTCGTAGACTGAAGACTTTTGTGCATCTGTCAAAGTCACAAGCAGGCAGGTTGAGTGAAGACAACGGAAAGCCAGCACTTAGTATAAAAAAAAGATCCTTGTGGTGCATGCAGTGATAAACAAGGCAGTGTAAAGTAGATACAACACATAAAAAGAGTAAAAGGTGATTCAGTGTAGCTGTGAGCTTGAGAACGACTGCTTCAGTAAGAATTGACACTTGGGTAGGAAAAATTACTTTGCTCAAATGTGCAGAATGGAGAAATCAATTGAAAATGAAAGTAAAGTAACAATGATTTCCTCAGACACTGATTTTTTTTCAGTTAGTGAAAAACAGAAGAATGCAAAGGGAAATGTAACACTGCTGTGAATACAATGATTTTTATGATAGAAAGAAAGAATTTGCATTTATATAGAGCCTTTCCTACACACAGGTCATCCCAAAGTGCTTCACAACCAATGAAGCATTTTTTGAAGTGCAGCCACTATTGCAATGTAGGGAGATGTGGCAGCCAATTTGCGCACAAACAGCAATGAGATAAATTACTATTTTTAGTGATGTTGGTTGAGAGATAAATGTTGGCCAAGATACCAGAGAACTGCCTTGCCGTTCTTCAAATAGTGCTATGGGTCTTTTACATCCACCCGAAAGACAACACCTCCAACATGCAGCACTCCCTCAATACGGCAGTGGATTATCAGCATAGGCTTTGTGCCCAGGTCTTTGGAGTGGGGCTTGAACCCATGATTTGGACTCAGAGCGTGAATACTACCCACTGAACTATGGCTGACTGTGACAATGCGAGAAATAGCGACAAGATTATAAAAGGAAAACTCTCACCAAGAAAGTTAAGTATTAAACTTCTAAAATGGTTGGCATGTGAAGTCAGGCCAGTCGGGGAAGATTATAAACAGAAACAAATAGGTTATAACATTGAAATCTCAGAAGTAATGCAAATTTACTAGTATTGGGACTCACTGGTTGCAGGGATCTAAATCTAATTCCAATGGTATGATTACACTGTTTCCCTGTGTCTCAGCAAATCAACTTTAAGAACATTGGCGTAGAAATTTGATTGTACAGCA
Source organism: Pristiophorus japonicus (assembly GCF_044704955.1). Classification (NCBI taxonomy): domain Eukaryota; kingdom Metazoa; phylum Chordata; class Chondrichthyes; family Pristiophoridae; genus Pristiophorus; species Pristiophorus japonicus. The sequence continues at coordinate 79,207,896 of NC_091988.1, read as the reverse complement.
CCCATTTTTAGGGCGAAAAACTGGTGTTGCAGGATCCAACATGTGTGCATGCTCAGTCGGCACCAGAAGTTAGTTAGGGCCCTCTGAAATCGACCAGGGTGCTCGCCCGAAACTGGCGTTTAGGTACCTTCCATAAGATTTGTCAGTGACTGACCATGGTAGGCGCCATGCATTCTGCGGTCAGTTTTCTCAGGCACACAGCAGCCAAACATTGCGGCAATATCTTCTTCCATGGATAGAGGTGCCAACTACATGGAGCATCAAACGCGACAATCACACGAGTGCATGCAATGGCTTCCACACTCTGAATTCCATCTGAAATCAGATGAATGATACCCTAGTCTTGGCATTTCACCACCCACTGATCTGCAGCAAAGTGTTCTTCAGCATATTGTTAGAAGGGAAGTGCGGCTGGGCCATGAGAGGGATGATGGTGAAAAGGGACATGGAAGTGAGGACTCGGCTCAAAGTACATCCACTTCTCAACCGTTGCCCCCGCCCCCTCCCACAACCTCAGTCAGTACCCGACATGCTGTCTCATGTCCTTATGGCAGAGTCTGCCACTCCACAGATGTAGGTGGAGCGGTTTTTTGGCGGGGCCATCAAGAAGATGTTTGCCAAGAGCAACTCAACAGTCAGAGCAGGAAACTGAGCAGCCTGAGAAGCCACAGGGAAAACGTTAGGGAAAGGAAGAGTAAAGATTTGTAGTTGCACAAGGGTATGCACATGGGTGTGTTAGACATTGTTATATTGTTAAACTTCTGTTGTGTATTTGAAGCACATAAATATTATTCTTGTACACCACTTTCTCGTCTTGCCCATTCATGGTTGATGGCTGACAAGTGACATTTTCAGTTGTTTGATGATGAATTGGACGATATGAATTGACAGTGACCAATGGAGGAATGTGAGAGGCAAACTTAGTTGTTTGCAGGACTGCTATGTGTTAGTGGCATTAAGGGGAGGGGAGCAAAAATGGCTTTTGCATCTGATTGTTCGATGAGTGCACTGGTGGAACTTAAATGAATCTCACAATAATCAGGGTATTCAGGGCAGCAATGTGCGCCACTGGTGATGCATTGCTCACATAGAAACATAGAAAATAGGAACAGTAATAGGCCATTCGGCCCATCGAGCCTGCACCGCACTGCACTGTTCAATATGATCATGGCTGATCCTCTATCTCAACACCATATTCCCACTTTTTCCCCATACCCCTTGATGCCTTTTGTTTCCAGAAATCTATCTATCTCCCTCTTAAATATATTCAGTGACTTGGCCTCCACAGCCTTCTGTGGTAGAGAATTCCACACGTTCACCACCCTCTGAGTGAAAACATTTCTCCTCATTTTGGTCCTAAATTTCCTACCCCGTATCCTGAGACTGTGACCTTTCATAGGTAAGGAGACCAAAACTGTACACAATATTCTAGGTGCGGTCTCATTCAAGGCCCTGTATAACTCTAGTAAGACATTCTTGCTCTTGTTCTCAAATCCTCTTGCAATGAAGGCCAACATACCATTTGCCTTCCTAACTACTTGCTGCACCTGCATGTTTGCTTTCAATGACTGGTGTACATCACCTTCTCCTTCCTTGTTTTCCTCTGCCTCCTCCTCAGAATCCTTGAAGAGCCCTGGAAGGATCCAGAGGCAAAAAGTTTGAGGGCTGTGGTGACTTTGATAGCAAAGCATGGTCAGCAGGTTCAGTTGACCGAAAGCCTTCCAGGGCTTATATAAGAACATAAGAACTAGAAGCAGGAGTAGGCCATTTGGCCCCTCGAGCCTGCTCCGCTATTTATTAAGATCATGACTGATCTGATATGGACACAGCTCCACTTCCCTGCCTGCTCCCCATAACCTTTTATTCTCTTATCGTCAAAAACCTGTCTATCTCCGCCTTAAATATATTCAATGATCCAGCCTCCACAGCTCTCTGGGGCACAGAATTCCATAGATTTACAACACTCTGAGAGATTAAATTCCTCCTCATCTCAGTTTTAAATGGGCGGTCCCCTTATTCTGAAACTATGTCCCCTAGTTTTAGTTTCCCCTTTGAGTGGAAATATCCTCTCTGTATCCACCTTGTCGAGCTCCCTCATTATCTTGTATGTTTCGATAAGATCACCTTTCATTCTTCTGAACTCTGATGAGTATAGGTCCAACCAGTCCTCATAAGTCAACCCCTTCATCCCGGAATCAACCTAGTCAACCTTCTCTGAACAGCCTCCAATGCAAGTATATCCTTCCTTAATTATGGAGACCAAAACTGTATGCAGTACTCTAGGTGTGGCCTCACCAATGCCCTATACAGTTGTAGCAGGACTTCTCTGCTTTTATACTCTATCCCCCTTGCAATAAAGGCCAACATTCCATTTGCCTTCCTGATTATTTGCTGTACCTGCATACTAACTTTTTGTGTTTCATGCACAAGGACCCCCAGGTCCCTCTGTATTAAAGCACTTTGCAATTTTTCTCCATTTAAATTATAATTTGCTTTTCTATTTTTTCTGCCAAAGTGGATAACCTCATTTTCCCACATTATACTCCATCTGCCAAATTTTTGTCCACTCACTTAGCCTGTCTATGTCCCTTTGCAGATGTTTTGTGTCCTCCTCACAATTTGCTTTCCCACCCATCTTTGCATCATCAGCAAACTTGGCTACATTACACTCGGTCCCTTCATCCAAGTCATCAATATAGATTGTAAATAGTTGAGGTCCCAGAACCAACTCCTGCGGTACGCCACTAGTTACTGTTTGCCAAATGGAAAATGACCCATTTATCCCGACTCTTTTTTCTGTTAGTTAGCCAATCCTATATCCATGGTAATATATTACCCCCAACCCCATGAAATTTTATCTTGTGCAGTAACCTTTTATATGGTACTTTATGGAATGCCTTCTGGAAATCCAAATATGCCTTACTGGCGATATTTGGAGGATCTTGCAGTCGGCGGCCCAAAAATACATTAGATAGGTGATTGAAGGCTTGTTTGCCAGGGCTGTCAACTTTGCCTGCGGTGACGCCAGTCAGAATGAGTGGGCACTGGGGGGTTGCAGTTCTTTCTCTCCTCCTCGCCCTCAGGATGGTTGAATCAGTAGCCCCTTCCTCCTCTTCCTGGGGTGGTCACACAAGTCTCCAGGCAGGAGCAAAAGCAAGAACTCCTCTCTCCACAGGCTCACTGGGGGTTGCAGCTTTAGCTGGCTTCCGACAGGTGCAGCGCATCGTCGACTGCACCCGAGTGTCAATTAAGACACCTTAGATCACCCAGGAGTGTTCGTTAACCGCAAGGGCTTCCACCCCATCAATGTGCAGCAAGTGTGCAACCATGAAAAGATTCGTTATGCAGGTGTGTGCAAGATTCTCGGGCAGCTGCCATGATGTTTTTGCCCTGCGGCAGTCCACCTGAGACACTGTTTTTTCAGACATGTCGAGGAAACTTTTCCTCTGTCTGTATTCCGTGTGGTTGGTATGGCCTCCTCCAAGCTGCATCTCTCTGCTGCTCCCCTCTCTCCTGTTGCTAGTCATCTTCATCCTCATCAGAGGTCCAATATAAATCAGTCTTAGTGGCACCCATGCTAATCTGATAGATCAGAGCTCCAAAGTGCAGATCAGACCTGGAAACCTCCAAAGTTAGATGATATCTCCAAAGTATAGATGAAAACACCAAAATGTTGAAGAAATGTCCGAAGTGTGTAAAGTAACCTTTCAGTACAAGAACTGTGAGCGAATCCTTTCTCACAAGCAGGTAAGAAAGTTACTGTGAGCACTGAGTACTTATTGCCATATTTTCCTGACATGGCTTCAGCCCCCTCAATTGCCGCTGTGCTCTCTCTCGCCTTGCTTTCATTGGCAAGTTACAGGAAGCCCGGGAAACACGTGGATCCAAAGTTAAAGTAGAAATCCCATGTCAATATCGCTCTAACTGAGCGAGTAACGTTTCTTAAGTGGCAACCAGCCTCTCCTGAAGGGGTTGTTCTCAAGCAGCCTAATGCGCTGTGGTGAACTGCGGCTGTCGGCGGTTTGGACCCGGCTTCCTGACACACTGTCAATGTTGTTGGTTTTAACCCCCATCCACACCTAAACCCATGTGCTCCTACCGACTAAAATTCAGCCTGTAGTCCCTTACATTCAGGCAACTATTTAATTCCCTTGCCAAAGAATTTTATGCGAGAAGACTCAGAGGAGACTTGATAGCAGTCTTTAAAATGATGAATGAGTTGGACAGTTGCACCTGTGGGAGAATCTAAAACTCAGGCCTTAAATTCAAGATAGTTACTAATAAATCCTACAGAGAAATAAGGAAAAATGTATTTACTCAGAGCGGTTAGCATCTAGAACTCGCTACCACAGGATGTTTTCAAAAGGAAACTCGACGAGTACATGAAAGAAAAGGCAATAGAAAGATGGGCTGAAAGGCTGAAATGAGGTAGATGGAAGGGGAAGAGACTTCATGGGGTACGGTAGCATAGTGGTTATGTTACTGGACTAGTTATCTAGAGGCCTAGACTATTGATTCAGAGGCATGGATTCAAATCCCACCATGACAGCTGTGGAATTTAACTTCAGTTAATTAAATAAATCTGGAATAAAAAGCTTGTTTCAGTAATGGTGACCAATTACTGGATTGTTGTAAAAACCCATCTGGTTCATGAATGTCCTTTAGGGAAGGAAATCTGCTGTCCTTATCCTGTCTGGCCTATATGTGACTCCAGATCCTCAGCAATGTGGTTGACTCTTAACTGCCCTCTGTGACTCATCACCACCTTCTCAAGGACAATTACGGATGGGCAATAAATGCCAGCCTTGCCAGCGACACCCACATCCCATGAACAAATAAAAAAAAGACTCATGGGGAACATGGAGATGGCAGAAACTCTAAACAAGTATTTTGTATCAATTTTTACGGTAGAGGACACTAACAATATTTCAACAGGGATAGTCAAGGGGTTATGGGGGGGTGTGGGGGAAGGAACTTAACACAATCACAATCACAAGGAGGCTGTGCTCAGTAAGATAATGGGTCTAAATCCCCTGGACCTGATGGCTTGCATCCTAGGACCTTAAGAGAAGTGGCGGCAGGGAATGTGGATGCATTGGTTGTAATTTACGAAAATTCCCTGGATTCTGGGGAGGTCCCAGCAGATTGGAAAACTGCAAATGTAACGCACCTATTCAAAAAAGGAGGCAGACATAAAGCAGGAAATTATAAACCAGTTAGCCTAACATCTGTGGTTGGGAAAATGTTGGAGTCCATTATTAAAGAAGCAGTAATAGGACATTTGGAAAAGCAAAATTTGGTCAGGCAAAGTCAGCATGGATTTATGAAGGGGAAGTTATGTTTGACAAATTTCCTGGAATTCTTTGAGGAAGTAATGAATAGGGTGGATGTGGTGTATTTGGATTTCCAGAAGGCATTTGACAAGGTGCCACACAAAAGGTTATTGCACAAGATAAAAGTTCACGGGGTTGTGGGTAATATATTAGCATGGATAGAAGATTGGCTGACAAACAGAAAACAGAGAGTCAGGATAAATGGTTCATTCTCTGGTTGGCAATCAGTAATGAGTGGGGTGCCGCAGGGATCAGTGTTGGGACCCCAACTATTTACAATTTATCTTAGCGACTTGGAAGAGGGGATTGAGTGTAACGTAGCCAAGTTTGCTGATGATACAAAGATGGGAGGAAGGGTAATGTGCGAGGAGGACATAAAGAGGCTGCAGGAGGACATAGACAGGCTAAGTGAGTGGGCAAGAATTTGGCAGATGGAGTATAATGTTGAAAAATGTGAGGTCATGCACTTTGGCAGAAAAAAAATCAAAGAGCAAGTTATTATTTAAATGGAGAAAGATTGCAAAGTGCTGCAGTACAGCGGGACCTGAGGGTACTTGTGCATGAAACACAAAAGGATAGTATGCAGGTACAGCAAATGATCAGGAAGGCAAATGGAATCTTGGTCTTTATTGCAAAGGGGATGGAGTATAAAAGCAGGGAAGTCTTGTTACAGCTGTACAGGGTATTGGTGAGATCACACCTGGAATACTGCGTGCAGTTTTGGTTTCCATATTTACGAAAGGATATACTTGCTGTGGAGGCAGTTCAGAGAAGGTTCACTAGGTTGATCCCGGGGATGAGTGGGTTGACTTATGTGGAAAGGTCGAGTAGGTTGGGCCTCTAGTCATTGGAATTCAGAAGAATGAGAGGTGATCTTATAGAAACATATAAGATTATGAGGGGGCTTGACAAGGTGGATACAGAGAGGATGTTTCCACTGGTGTGGGAGTCTAGAACTAGAGGGCATGATCTTAGGATAAGGGACCACCAAGTTAGAACTGAGATGAGGAGAAATTTCTTCTCTCAGAGGGTTGTGAATCTGTGGAATTCACTGCCTCAGAGAGCTGTGGAAGCTGGGACATTAAACAAATTTAAGACAGAAATAGACAGTTTCTTAAATGATAAGGGGTTATGGGGAGTGGGTGGGGAAGTGGAACTGAGTCCATGATCAGATCAGCCATGATCTTATTGAATGGCGGAGCAGACTCGAGAGGCCTTATGGCCTACTCCTGCTCCTATTTCTTATGTTCTTATGTTCTTATAAATGCCAGCACAGACTAGTTGGGCTGAATGGCCTGTTTCCGTGCTGTATATTCAATGTAAAGATTTTTTTCTTACATCCCCATAAATTATATTTTTGGGGTGATCTTAAACTTGTGGCCTGCTAAGAGGCAATATTTCAAAACAATTGTTGCTTCATATGATGGGAAAAACTTATAATGGGATGTCTAATTTGGCTATCCATTCAGTGGCCTTCTGAGATACTGAGTGAAGAAATGAGGTGCCTCCAGCAACAGATCTTAGTGGGCAGGTTGATGTGATGTGTTGCATGGTCTGGGATTCATGGCCACAGTCGCACTTCAGGTTGTCCCTCACCTTCCACTTGTGGAGCAAGTGGCCGCATCGTTCATGTGCGGCTGATGACAACCTGTGTAGCCTCCCTGTGTGTGCTAGTTCACCAAGAACTTGCTAGCTAATGTCATCAAGAAGATGACCGAATGACCAAAAGTGGCCTCCTGGTCTGAAAAGCATGAAAGCATTAAACATGTTCAAAGGAATGAAGTCGAGACATCAAGCCCATGCAGCTAGAGATTGAGCAAATGGAAGAATGTGATCAACACTTCAGAATGCAATTTGTAAAGCAGATTCAAACAGAGAAGAAGCCGAAACAAGAAGTACATATTAAACTAAAAATCAGCACAGAACAGTTGGTGATGTCAGTGATCATTTGAGGCACAAATGATATGCTAAGCAAATTTGAAAAAACAGCAGCACGTTGTAATTATCAGATTGATTTGGAGTCAAATAGGCAATGATATTTTGTTAAAAGGAGGCAACATTAAAAGAAAAGATTGGCTTTAATCTGTGATATAGCCCAGGGATTGGAAAGGTTCAGAAAGATTAGGTGCAGATAGTCATGGGCAAGCACGATTGGCAGAAATGAGTGAAACTATCTGTATCGCAGCAAATTAAAAATTGTACAGATAGTCGACAGTGTAAAATCAATGATTGCCAAACAATGTGAAAAAACCTTGGTTCAGAGATTGCACAAAAGAGACAGAACAGTTGGGAAACAAAGACCAGAATATCAAAGGCAATTTTCTAGTTCCATATGGATTGAAATATATATATATATATATATATATATATATATTAAATAAATTGTATATTTTACAACATCAAATGTCCACTATGCCACTGTTTGAAATTACAATCATTTTCTTGCTCCTGGGGTTCACAGTTGCCATTGTATGTGACCAACTTTCTGGAGGTCCACCTGAGAGAGATAAATCAAGACTTTCTTTTCATTTCTTGCTTTCTCCCTTAGGAGACATGTCTTGCTTCTCTATGGCTGGATGAAGTTAGCAACACACTTTGTACAACATCTCAATTGAGATAAACAAGGCCAAAAGCTTGGACAGCATGTCAACGCAGTCGGCTGCTGTACCATTGGGACACCAGCAATCAAAGAAAAATAACTTGCAGTGATATGGCACCTTTCAGGACGTCCTAAAGTTTCACAGCCAATGAAATAGCTCTAAAGTACGGTCACATTTTATTGAAACAAAGCTCTCCAGTGAATTTGTTTTCAATAACCCAAATATTAAAAGAACATGTGGATGTGGTGAAAGCTTTACTGTGTAAATATTTTAAATACAGAAAATATTTATGTATTATGTATATATGTGTAATGTAGGTAACATGGCAACTAATTTTTGCACAGCAAGAGCCTACAAACAGCAAATGACCACATAATTTGGAGTTGATTGAAGGCTAAATATTGACTTGGACACAAGGAGGACTCCCTTGCTCTATCTGAGATCTCTCCAAAAGGTTGTGGAAGCTGAGTGAATCAAAATTTTCAATACTGAGCTTGATAGACTTTTGTTGAGTAATGAATGGTGTCAATAAATATGGATCAGAGGTGAATAAATGGAGTTGAGTTGCTGTTCCTATAAAAGTACCGGTTATATAGTATGTATGCCTCATACTGACCAGCAAGAGTCTGTAGGGAAAAATTAAACTTCTTTGTGCCCATTTTACGGGTGGAAAACACGGGCAAAAAGGGTCAATTTGTGGAGTTAAATACCATGCCCCAAACATATCTCAAATATCTTCGATAGTTAATGCTTTTGTTTCAATACTGCACATAGTTACCCCAGGGAGAGATTTCCTTTATGCAGTGCCTAGTAAAACCTGTTTACAAAGGATGAGTTTGTGATTTTGCTACTCAGGGGAAATTTCCCCCTTATTAATATTCTATATAATCCATTATTCTTTACAAAAAACGAACAGTGTCACTCCTTAACACACTTAGGCCTCGGTATTAACTGCGAGGCAGGAAGGAAATAGGGGGAGGATTTGTGGCTGGAAAACACAACAGTACGGGTTTCCAGCCAAATTAAAAGGCAGGAACTGTTTTATATTTTTTCAACAGGTGTCCCGACTGCAGCTATCCAAATTGACAGTTTGGCTGGTTGTCAGGTGGGAAGGCAGCTGGAATCCATAGCAGAAAGGTAAGTCCGACATGGGGTGGGAGGGAGATGGAGTCAGAGGTCACAGTAGATGGGGTGGTGTAATGTATGCACCTGTGAGAATGCTCACAGGTTTGCAGAGCTGTTGTTGATGTCCTCTCGGCTTACGCCAATGACATGCTCCTCACGGTTGAGGATCCCTTTGACCTGCGAAGGATGCGTGAGTGCCAGAAGATTTATTCAGCTGCAACCTCCGCCAGGATCAACTGGGAGAAACGTTCCGGACTCCTGGTGGGTCAGTGGTGGGTGGACTCCCTGTCGGAGGAGCTCAGGCCTTTTGCCTGGAAATGACTTATCTCCTCTATCTGGGAGTCTACCTTAGCCCTGACGAGGAAGCCTGGCCGGTGAATTGGCAAGAGCTGGAGGCCAAAGTCGCCGCTCGCCTAGGGCGCTGGACAGGACTGCTCCGAGTGCTGTCCTACAGGGGTCGAGCGCTAGTCATAAACCAGCTGGTGGCCACTATGCTGTGGTACCGGCTGGTCACTTTGACTCCTCCCCCCGCGTTTGTCACCAAGATACAGAAGAAGCTGGTCGACTTCTTCTGGAACAACAGGAAGGACTGGGTCTCTGCTGTGGTTCTGAGTCTCCCGCTTAGGGAGGGCAGTCAGGCGTGGTGTGTGTGAGCACCCAGGCTGAGACTTTTCGTCTTCAGACCCTGCAGAGATACCTGCATGTTGAGCACCCTCCTAGATGGTATGCGCTGGCGACATATTTTTTTCTGCCAGCAGTACTGCCTCAACTACAACACGCAGCTCCTATTTGTGAGCCTGGGGGACGTCAGGACCACCATGCGGGGGCTGTCTGTGTTTTACCAGGAACTCATCAGGGTCTGGAACAGAGTCGTCACCAAACGCAGTTCTCCCCCGTCTTCGAGAGCCGCTGCTCAGGAATCCGTACCTCCACGACCGCGGTTTTAGGTGGCAGGTGGATGAGAGGGCTGTGTTTGGCAAGGTGACCAGGGGGTCAGGGACCTGCTCGATGGCGGAGGAGCGGGCTGGATGGCACCAGAGGAGCTGGCACGGTGCCTATCCTGGGCCGACGTCCGCCGCGTGGCCAATGCCATCGAGTCGCTAAAAACAGCGCTGGGCCCTGACTCCGTTAGGTGTGTCGAGGAGGCTCAAGCACGTGGGGTGATCCCGTCTGAACTGACCCCTGTCCGGACGGAATTCCTCATTGGCGCCAATCCCCGACACCTCCCTCGGGAACCGGCACCTCACAACTTGAGCCTCCTCCGGGAAATCCCCTCCGTGCCTTTCAGTTCTGCGCGGAGAGGATTCCTGTACGAGCTGCTCTTGCACACTCTCCACCTTGCCATCCTCGTCTGCCGTCCGGACACTCCATAGCGCACCATCTTGCCATCCAGAGGAGGTGGGGGTCCCTAATGGAGTGCTCTCTATGCAGGAGTCCTCCCTTTATTTATTGGGGACTTGGCCTGGAGGGTGTTGCCACCTTGGTCTCCCAGGCCGCTTGCGATATCTGCGGTCTAGAGGAGTCCGTGTTCCATATATATATTGAATGTGTGAGGTTGCAGCCCCTTTTCTATTATTTGAAGGGGCTGCTCCTCAATTTCTGGCTGCACTTCAGTCCCACACTCCTGATCTTTGGGCACCCTGTGCAGAGGGGAGCGGGCAGGTCGGAAGGCCTCCTCGTAGGACAGCTCCTGAGCATGGCCAAGGGGGCCATCAGCCAGTCCAGGCAGCGGGCGGTCGAGGGGGTCATTCAGCCTGACTGCCTGCCTCTCTTCTGCGGTTACATCTGAGCCAGTGTGTCCCTGGAGATGGGGAACGCGGTGTCCACTGGTATGCTCGCGGCCTTCCACGAGAGGTGAGCGCTGGAGGGACTGGAGTGCATCATCACTCCCGGCAACCAAATTTTAATTTGATCCTTAATGTCTAAAGTTTACTTTGTTTAAGTTTGTCAGTTTGTGTGCCCACCTTTAATCAGGGGGCACTTGATTTATTGTTTTACAAAAAATAGTTGCAGAGCTGTTGAGTTGGGAGTGGCTTAGCCAGTCACGTAATGTTCACAAGACTCAATAAAACCCCAGCCAGTTGGGTTCGGGTGATCCACGATGATGCAGGTGGTTGTAAGCCTGGTGGATGAACTGTAATGTGCAGTGTGATTGTTACACCTTTGCTAATAAGCCAACTAGTTCTAATAGCAATGTGTTCCTATGAATTCTTAAGCAAAGAACCCATGAAGTGAATACATTACAGGTGGGGTCAGATATCGTGGTGGTGGGATGAGGGAGTCAGACGTTGTGATGGGGTGGGGTGTGTCAGACATTATGGTGGAGTTGAGGGGGGAGTCATGCATCATGGTGGAGGTGCGGGGGAGTCACAGATGGCAGGATGCAGGTGAAGTCAAAGATCGCGGTGGTGGAAGGATGATCAGCCGATTGCGGGGTGGGGGGGGCGGGGGTGGTGGACAGGGGAGTCAGAGGTTGTGGGCAGTCCAAGGGAGTTAGAGATTGCAGTGAGGGGGAGGAGGGTCAGCCAATAGCAGGGGGCTGGGGAGATAGAGATTGTTGGGCGGGGGGGAGTCAAAGATCATAGTGGGGGATGGAGAAAATCAGATATCATGGGGGGAGTCAGAGATCACGTGAGGGTGGGGGGTGGCAGAGATTGCGGTGGGGGGGGGAGCAGGATCAGTCGATCATAGGGGTACTCCTCCTCCTTCTGGCCAGCAGGCAGAGAGGTAAAGGCATTTACCTAATGGATCTCCTTTTAGATGCCAGGTTTCCTGATGCCTAGGAAATCCAAATGCAGGCGTTAAAACTGAAAATTAAATTAAATTGGAGTGACCAACCTGCCTACTGTGAACCCATATCTGTTAAAACCGGAATTCGGTGGTTTGGGGTCCGGTTGCCCCGTTTTTATTTTTAGCCCCTTCCTCTTGCCACCCCCCTACCCACCCTGGGTTGCTTAAAAGCACAACCCCCTAACTTGAGGCCAGTTGGACTGGCCTTTAGTCCGGCTCCTACATGTCATCCTGTTTGGCTTGGGTGGCCCTACCAGGAGTTATACTCCCCGTATCTTGCAAGGTCATAGGAGCCTTCCTACTACATCAGGGTGCAGTCCCTAGGGAAGGCTTAGTACACTGCACCTACTGGAAAACCTTACGATATGGAAGAGAGGTGTGGGGAAGAATAGGATTGGATGTGGCTGTGACGCCTCTCATTTTCTCCACGGTGAAATGTTCTGACACCCCTTATCATCTAGACTCATACATGAAGAATGGCAATTGGGGTGAGGTACTGAAAGGCAGCTCTCACCCATAATACCATGTCTCGGTATAAGAACCCAATTGGCTCACTAATATTTTTGGAGATGGAAAACTGTCGTCCTTCCCTTGTCGGTCCTATATATGAGTCCAGACCCACACCAACATGGTTGACTATTAATTGCCTGCTCAGGAGTGGCCTCGAAAGTCTTTCAGTTCTAAAGTAATTTGTGGAAGGATTAGAGGGGAGTTGAAGTGCCTGAAAGGGTGGTAGAGGCAGAAACCCTCATCGCATTTAAAAAGTACTTGGATATGCACTTGAAGCGTTGTAACCTGCAAGGACCAAAAGTTGGAAAGTGGAATTATGCTGGATAGCTCTTTTTCAGCCAGCACGGACACAATGGACCAAATGGCCTCCTTCTGTGCCGAAAATTTCGATGATTCCATGAATCCATGACAGGAAGGCCTATCATTATCTTCTCAGGGCAACTAGACGTGGCAATAAATGCCGGCCTTGCTCGATCCGAGAATGGATTTTTAAAAGTCTGTAGTTTAAGAGAGAAAATCAGAGAGAAAAAGATAAATGCATGTCCGTCATTAGAGATCAGATCCACTTGTCGCTGCTTTAAATGTTCTACATTTTGACAAAAATTCCTAAAACTTTAGTCGTGAACCCTGTGGGCAGTGGTGCCAAATCTAACGAAAATGTGTAGGCAGATGCACTCAACCTTCCTTCCTAAAGCTCAGGCACTTGCATGAAGAACCCTTGCCATGAATCTGCGAGGCACTAGGTGGCAGTGTTGGATTCTAGCAGTTTTTCAAAAAAAAAAGCTTTGTGCATATCTGATAGTTTTTACCAAACAAAATTCCTGTCTTTCTCCCAGTTGTTTCATTATTCAATGCAACACCAACAACAATATATCTGTTCTCAAAGGCTAGTCATTGCAGAACAAGGAGAGAAACAGGATTACAGTCCCTCATAATAGAATCCATTCCATTCCCTCAGTCAGAACACAGCAGCCCTTGACAAATGGAGACCCAAACACACTGTATAGTCAACTCAAATGAACAGGGGGCTAGTTACATTATTATTCTAGTAAACAGTCAGACAGGGTAAATTCAGAATGTCCTCTTCTTCCCACAGGGTACTCTCTGCTACTTTGCTGAATTGTACCATCCCTTCCAGGCAATCAGCCCTCCAATACTTCAATGTGACCATTCTTCATATGTAAACCTATATAGTGAGTGTCAGCAGGCTGTCTAACTATGAAGGGCATCCATATACCTACGGGATCAGCACTGATCACTGGAGGAGTGACTGGATAATGTTTAGCAGTGGGAATCCTGGCCGAATTGTCTTTCACTCCCCCACCCCTCGCCCCTCCCCGCTTCCATCGCATCTCGGACACTAAACACCATTGTAATGCCTCTGCTATCATTTTTTTAATTCGTTCAAGGGATGTGGGCATCGCTGGCAAGACCAGCATTTATTGCCCATCCCCTAATTGCCCTTGAGAAGGTGGTGATGAGTCTCCTTATTGAACCGCTGCAGTCCGTGTGGTGAAGGTCCTCCCACAGTGCGGGAGGGCACTGAGCCAAGAGCATGCGGAAACCAAGCGCAGACAGCGGAAGGGGCGTGCGGCAAGCCAGACTCCCCACCCACCCTTTACCTCAACCACTGTCTGCCCCACCTGTTACAGAGACTGTAATTCCCACATTGGGCTGTACAGTCACCTGAGAACTCACTTTTAGAGTGGAATCAAATCTTCCTCGATTCCGAGGGACTGCTATGATGATGATGATAGGGAGGGAATTCCAGGATTTTCACCCAGCGACAATGAAGGAACAGCCAATATATTTCCAAGTCAGGATGGTGTGTGACTTGGGGGGGAACTTGGAGGTGGTGGTGTTCCCATGCGCCTGCTGCCCTTGTCCTTCTAGGTGGTAGAGGTCGCGGTTTGGGAGGTGCTGCCGAAGAAGCCTTGGCAAGTTGCTGTAGTGCATCTTGTAGATGGTGCACACTGGTGCATTGGTGGTGGAGGGAGTGAATGTTTGAGGTGGTGGATGGGGTGCCAATCAAGCGGGCTGCCTTGTCCTGGATGGTGTTGAGCTTTTTGAGTGTTGTTGGAGCTGCACTCATCCAGACAAGTGGAGAGTATTCCATCACACTCCTGACTTGTGCCTTGTAGATGGTGGAAAGGCTTTGGGGAGTCAGGAGGTGAGTCACTCACCACACAATACCCAGCCTCTGACCTGTTCTTGTAGCCACGTATTTGTGTGGCTGGTTGACTTTAGCTAACCCAGCACAGATTGGAGATTTAACACGGAGGTCTGCAGTTAAGTTTTTTTTTAACCCGTGGCCATCAGCAACAGACAGCTCTCTGACCATTGGCTTCCAAATGTACCTGGTTTTGTTGCAAACTTGCATTTGTCTATCATCTTTATTATAAATAAAATGGTCTAAGGTGCTATACAAAATAGAAAGAAATGAGGTAATGGGTGTTGAACCAGAAAAAGTGAGACTACGAAAAGTGGCTAAAAGCTTGGTCAAAAAGATGATATTGAGAAGTTTTTAAAGGGTGGAGGCTTACGAGTGAGGGAATTCCAGAGAATGGGGCCAAGGTGTGCAAGGGGTCTGCTACCAATGGTGGGACGAAGGGAGGGGAAGTGATGCACATAAGGCCAGAATCAGGGCATCAGAGCATGTGAGAGGTAGCATAGAGCTGGAGAGGACTGCAGAGATAGAGTGGGGCAAGGCCATGGTGGAAGAGGGGGTGGGGTAGGATGGGGTGGGGGGGTAGTTAAAGACAGGTATGGGGACTTTTTGAACCACCACATCTGCTTCTGGCCAGTGCCCAAGAGAGAGCACCACTGGGTGAAACATGAAAGTGCCTTACACCTTAGCACGTTTTAAAAATTGTTCTTGGGTTGTGGGCGATGCTGGCAAGGCTGGCATTTAATGCCCAACCCTAGTTGTCCTGAAAAGGTGGCGGTACTGTGCTGTAGTTCTTAAGCTGATGTTACTCCCACAATGAATAGGGAATTTCAGGATTTCAGCCCAGTGCCTATGAAGGAGCGGTGATATATGTTCCAGTCAGAATGGAGTGCGACTTGGAGGGGAAGTTGGAGGATTGCTGCCCTTGTCCTTCTGGATGATGGAGGTTGGGGGGCTGGAAGGTGCTATACTAGGGGTGGCTTCACCCACAAAATAAAGCGTCAGTTAACTGAACATTGTGTGATTGTAAACGCGTTACTGGAAGCTGAATATTCTGTGTGCAGATTACACTAATTATAGCTTTAAAAACACACAGTTAAAATTCTACATAACATCTTAATTGTTACAGCTTAGTGCTTCTCAGCTCAAATAGATCAGAGATAAATGCATTGCAAAATGAATACACAATGTGACAGAAATTCTGTTGCAGACTGCAAGTTTACGTGTTTCAATGCACATTTTGTTCAGTCAAGTGTATAGGACTTAGCACTATTGAATTTCTATGATTTAAACAAAAGTAGATAAATGGATTTCTTCTGTTGGTGCATAGACAGGGAGCTGCCAAGCCTGTGCTCAGTTGTCAGTGGCAGAGCAGTGGTAGCATGCTCGCTTCTGAGTCATTACAGTTGTGGGTTTAACTCACTCCAGAGTCTTGAGCACATAATCAAGGCTAACTCTCCAGTGCAGCACTGAGGGACCGCTGCACTGCTGGCAGTGCTGCTTTCCAGATGCGACGTTAATTCGAGACTCTGTCCTCCCCTCAGCTGGACGTAAAAGATCCCAGAGCACTATTTTGAAGAAGAGCAGGGGAGTTCACCCTGGTGTCCTGGGTCAATATTTATACAAAATTAACGTCACTAAAACTGATTATCTGGCCATTATCAGGTTGCTATTTTTGGGAGCTTCCTGTGTGCAAATTGGTTGCCTATATTACACCAGTAATTACACTTTAAAAACTTTAAGTTGGCTGTAAAACACCTTGGGATATCCTGAGGTTGTGGAAGACATTGGGGAACACCACTGTATGCCTTCCTCCAGTCCAAAAAACAACTGGTCACCACTACTCTCTGTTTCCTGTCATTTAACCAATTTCGTATCCAAATTGCCACTATTCCATGGGCTTCAATTTTGCTGGCAAGTCTATCATGTGGCACTTTGTCGAACACCTTCTGGAAATTCATGTATACCAGGTCAACTGCATTACCCTCATCAACCCTCTCTGTTACCTCATCAAAAAACTCGATCAAGTTGGTTAAACACGATTTGCCTTTAACAAATCTGTGTTGGCTTTCCTTAATTAATCCACACTTGTCCAAGTGACTGTTAATTTTGTGCCTGATTTTGAACACTGCCAGCAAAGCTCCTCTCAATCTTCTCTGCTCTAAGGAGAACAACCACAGAGTCTCCAGTCTATCCAAATAACTGAAGTCCTTCATCCCTGGAACCATTCTTGTAAATATTTTCTGTACCCTCTCTAAAGCCTTCACATAATTCCTGGCTTTCATCACTTTGTCTAGTGATGAAGTTTGAAAAGTAAATACAAAGAAAAAAGAAAGAAGCAAAATTCTGTGGATGTTGGAATCTGGAATTAAAACAGAAATGCTGGAAATCTCAGCAGGTCAGGCAGCATCTGTGGAGAGGAACAGAGTTAACATTTCGGGTCGATGACCCTTCATCAGAACTGGAGAGTGTTCTGAAAGAACAGATTCTTAACAAGCACTGAAAGGGGGAGGAGAAGAAAGAACAAAAGGGAAGGTCTGTGATAGGTTGGAAGACAGGAGAGATTAGAGAGACAAAAGGGTTGATGGCCCAAATTCAAATGGTAATGCCAGGAATTAGAAAAACATTAGTCAAGATAGGGTGTGACTGGCAGGATAATGACCAACTGCCATTGGAGACAAGGAGAAAAAAAGAAACAGGCTTTGAGGAGGTGTGGGGTGGGGGGGGGGGGGGGGGCGAGAGGGAAGGAGTCAAAGATTGGCAACGGTTACTGTTATGTCTTTAGATGCTCTGATAATGACTCCATGAGGCAATGTATTGCACTTGAACTGTAGTGACCTTAGTCCATTTAATATAACTCCAGAGTGATGATCACACATGGCGGCCTGCCTTTTATACTAGGCCTGGCACACCTGGACAGGTAACCTACAAGTCTCCCACTGCAGTGCCCTTTGGTGGCACACCTTAGTGACCATACAGCTGGTGTACAAGTTTCCCATAGTAGTGCCCTCTGGTGGCACATCATATGTAATAGTACAAGCAGTAAACATGTCTGGATACATGACGGTTACGCTCTGAAATTTTTTAACTCAATGTTGAGTCCAGAAGGCTGTAAAGTGCCTAAACGAAAGATGACGTGCTTTCCTCGAGCTTGAGTTGAGCTTCGTTGGAACAGTGTAGGAGACCGAGGACAGAGAGGTCAGAGTGG